>NC_132783.1:113835786-114186619 GCF_048418805.1 Vulpes vulpes | reverse complement strand
AGGTGGGCAAGGCAGGGATTTCAGCTCAGGTTTGCCTTCAACTCAGGTTGTGATCCCGGGATCCGGGATCCAGTCCCACATTGGGCTCCCTGCAGGGAGCTTGCTTCTCCCTCTGCCTGTGTCTCTGCCTCTCTCTCTGTGTCTCTCATGAATAAATAAATAACATCTTAAAAAAAAAAAGAAAGACATTAAATATTGAACACATACAATATACCTTAAGAATCCTGTAGAACCCAAACATAGTACCAACATGAATGAGAGCATATTTAACAACATATTACCTCTTGGTTTAGAAATTATTTTATGTAATTTGAGAAAACCATTGTGTCGGGCACCACACTGGATGTTAGAAGACAGAAGGAAAGGTAGAAACATCATCAGGTGTGGATGCTCTTCACAGGGAACTTGTATCCATGGAAGAGGGGGCATAGGTAGGTATTCTGATAATCCTATTTATTGTGTGTGCTATGTGCTTGATTGGCATGGTCTCATTTTATGTTCAGAATGACCCTCTAATATATATTTTCCCCATTTTGCAGATGAAGAAACTGAGGCTTGGGGAAGCTAGGTAACTTACCCGGTTCATACAGCTGGGACATGGCAAATATGGATTCAGTCCTATTTCTGTCTGACTTGAAAGTCCATGTACTTAAAATTGCCTCCCAGGTAGAGGATAAGATAGGATGTGTGGAGAATCATAAGAGAATGATAAACAGAGCATTATGGAACAAGAGATAAAAAAATGTATTTTTGACTCAGAGCCCAGAAAGCACCATGAAGGAGTTGACATCTGAGCTGGGCCTTGAGGCTGTTCACAACCTCACTAACAAAGGTAGCAGAAGGGCAGTGACACTTGAAGGGAACAGCATAAGCGAGGATGCAGAGGTTGGAAGGGTTATGGGATCTACTGACTGAAGTCTTATGTTCTTTAGGGGGAATGGTACAAGAAAAGGTGATGAGAATCAACTCTTAAGGACCTTAAAAATCAGGCTAAGTTTGAACTTGATTCCACGAGACAGTTGTGACCCACTGAAACGTCTGAGCCAGGAGGATGAGGAGGAAGTGATATCATGATGGCTTTGTCTCATGATGGGATAAAGTCTGGATGGACAATGAAATAGAAAAGGGACAGAAGGCAATGGAGGACCTTGTGACCCCTACTGTAGGTACCGAAGGCCTCAACTTGGATATTAGCCATAGAAATGGACAGGAGGGAATAAATAATATAATTCAAAACTAGAAGCTTCCTCCCCTACGTGATTTTTTATTCTACCAACTTTTCTGTAAGCTGGGACTAATTTGACCCAGTCCCTTTCTGCTGCTGCTTTTCTTGTCCATCTGCATTTCTCATACTTCACTGCTCCCAGACAGTGGCCAGGGACAAGAAAGAAACTCAATTTGTCCTGCCTGTAATTTGTTGGCTAATTCTGATAAATGAAGTGGTGCCTGGAGAAAGCTGAAACTTTTGGCCAAAATGAAGTTTTGTATTAGGCATACATTTATTCATTCTACTAATCAGGTTCATTCTTTTACCATCCCAGTGGTCTTTTTTTTTCCAGTACCATCAAGCAGATCTACAGTTCTCAGTGGACACTGACTGGGTGTCCTACAAATTTAACTCAATTCTGACACTATCAACCTGGAATTAGCATCAGATCCCACAGACTTAGGGCTCAGCCCCATAAGACTGCCTCCATTTCAGAAGCCAATCACACATCCAGCTTTGTCACCTATGTGGCTGACTACTGGCTATAAATCAGAGGTTCCCACCATTCTCTTTTCAGGTGTGATTAATTTGCTAGAGCACCTCATAGAACTCAGAAAAATAATTACTTAGGTAATTATGATAACAGTTGTTCATTAAGGATATTATAAAGATACAGGTCAACAGCCAGATGAAGAGGTACATAGAGTGAGGTCCTAAAGGGTCCTGGGCGCAGAAGCTTCTGTCCTGGTGGAACTGGAGTGCTCTACTCTCCCTTTACATTTACCAACCCAGAGGCTCATCAAATCTTTTTATTCAAGAGTTTTTATAAAAATTAATCTGCAGTGTCCCATCCCCCTCACCCCTTCCTAAGGTAGATGGGTGGCCTTTCTGGTGACCAGCCCCATCTTCAGGTTAGCTGGAGGCCCCACCCTAAGTCACCTCATTAGCATAAACTCAGGTGTGCTCAAAAAGGACTCCTTATGACTTATGAATAACAAAAGGCACTCCTCCAACTTTAGAAATTCTGAGGGTTTTAGGACATTTATGCCAGGAACCTGGGGCAAAGACCAAATATATTTTTTTTACCGTCTATTCATCTAAACATATATTTATTCACTTAGCAAACTCAGTCATTTGATATTTATCAAAGATGGTCATAAGTGCCAGACGCTATGGTAGGCTCTGAAGGTACAGTGGATTGCATCACACAGCCTCTGTCTATGAGAAGTTCACATTTTAGAGGAGGCTTATTTCTGTCATCTTTAAGCATTTTCTTTTTATCTCGCCTTTTTATGTTTTTTGTTCCCTCTCCTTTCTTGACTTCTTTTGGATTTTTTTTCTCATTTTGCTATTTCCTGTATTCTCCTATCAAAGTTCAGTATTATGTTTCTATACTTTGAATAGTTCTAACTAAGAAATTTTAACATGTATTCTTGAGTCTAAAATTAATCAATATGCTTACCCTACTCCCGGCCAATGCAGGGAACTTAGTGAACACCTCACCTTTGATCAACCCCTCTCCTGATTTACATGGTACTTTTGTCATTTTATTTTAGTTATTTTAATTCTAGTTATAATTTTAGTTATTATTTTTGGGTTTTAGTTATTATTTTAGTTATTATTATTGAGTATAGTTGACATACAATGTTATGTTAGTTTCAGGTGTATGACTTAGTGATTCGACAAGTTTATACACTATGCTGTGCTCACCACAAATGTAGCTCCCACCCATTTCCTTACATTCCTATTCCAATATCAGAGACTGTATTATTCCTTATGTTTAGTTATCATTTTTAATTCCATAAGACTGTACTCTTACTGTTTTATGTAGGACTTCCAAATGGAATCACTTTCCTTCTGCCTGAAGCATATCCTTTAAAATTCCTTTAAGGATCTCTTAATAGCAAATTCTGAGTTTTGCTTGAGAATACCTTCATTTTGCTCCTGTTCTCTCTGGGTACACAATTTCAGTTTGACAGTTTTTTACCTTCAGATATTCAATACGTTATTCTATTGCCTTGAATATAACTGTTGAGAATTCAGGGGTAATGTAATGATTATTCCTTTATATTAAATCTGACTTTTCTCTGGCTACTTTTAAAATTTCACACACACACACAACAAAGATTTTATGTCTGTTTTTTATGTGCTGGAGTTTCACTATAATGTAGATTTTTAAAACAGCCTTATGAGGTATAATTGGCACCTAGTAAATTGCACATGGTTAAAGTATTTGTGGAGTTTGGTAACTTTTGACATATGTGTATACCTGTGAAACCATCACGTAAAGATAATGAACATATGCATCTTCCACCAATGTTTCCTTTTGTCCCTTGGTATTTATAACCCCTCTCCCTGTCCCTCCTGTCCTCTTCCACTCCTCAGGCAACCACCAGTCTATTTTCTATCACTGTAGACTACGTTTATATTTTCTAGAATTTTACAAATGGAATCATACATTATGTACTCTTTTAAAAATCTGGCTTCTTTCATGGAACATGATTGTCTTGAGATTCATTTTTTTAAAAAAAAGATTTTTTTTATTTATTCATGAGAGACACACAGAGAGAGAGAGAGAGAGGCAGAGACACAGGCAGAGGGAGAAGCAGGCTCCATGCAAGGAGCCTGACGTGGGACTTGATCCTGTATCCCCAGAATCGGACCCTGGGCCGAAGGTGGTGTCAAACCGCTGAGCCCCCAGGCTGCCCGAGATTCATTCTTACTGTAGCATTATCATAATTTATTACTTTAGTCTATTGTATTCTTTTGTATGGCTATACAACTGTTTCTTTATCTATTTACCTCTTGGTTGATAGTTGGGTTGTTCCTAGTTTGGGGCTAGTACAAAGTTTTTGTGAGTTTTAACATATAAATCTTTGTGTGGCATATGCTTTAATTTTTCTTAGGCAAATACATAGGAATGGAATGGCTGGATTATATGTTAGGTGTATATTTAACTTTTTAAAAATTGTAGTGGTACCATTTTATGTTCCCAGTATCAGTATATGAGAGGTTCAGTGTCATCAGCATTTAGTATTATCAGTCTTTACAATTTTTAGCCATTCTAATTGGTATGTACTGGTATCTCATTGTGGTTTTAATTTGTATTTATCTGGTGACTAGTGATGTTAAGCATCTTTTATGTACTTATCTGCTAAAGTTTTGAGTCTTTACATCTTTGTCAGATTTAACTATAGGGTTTGATAATTTTTGATGCTTTCATAAATGGTATTTTAAAAATTTCAGTTTGTGGGTACCTGGGTGGCTCAGTTGGTTAAGCATCTGACTCTTGGTTTCAGCTTAGATCATGATCACCTCAGGGTCATGGAATCGAGCACCACGTTGGGCTCCACACTGGGCAGGAATCTGTTTAAGATTCTCTTTCTTCCTCTCCCTCTGCCCCCTCATCCACGTGTATATGCATGCATCTCTCAAAAAAATTCAGTTTGGGGTTGTTAATTGCTAATATATTGAAATACAATTAGCTTTTTATATATTGATCTTGTCTCTGGTAATCTTGCCAAACTCATTTGTTAGTTTTAGTAGCTTTTTTTGTAGGTTCCATCAGCTTTTCTACATAAGCAATCATGTCCTTTACAAATAAAGACAATTGTATTTGCTTCTTTCCAATCTAGATGGCTTTTTTCTTGCTATATAGCACTGGCTAGTATCTCTAGTACAGTGTTGAATAGAAATGGCAAGAATGGACATCCTTGTGTTGTTTCTGATCCTACGGTGAAAGTATTCCATCTTAATGGTGATGTTATATATGATACTAGCTGTAAGTTTTTTATAAATGCCCTTTGTCAGATTGAGGAAGTTCCCTTCTATTTCTAGTTTCTTGAAAGTCTTTGTTAGAAATCGATGTTAAATTTTGTCAAAAACTTTTTCTGTATTTATTGAGATAAGTATTTGGTATTTCTTTTTTTTGAAGATTTTATTTATTCATTCGAGAGAGAGAGTGAGCAAGCAAGAGAGAGAGAGCATAAGCAGGGGGAGGGGCAGAAGGGGAGGGAGAAGTAGACTCCCTTGCTGAACAGCGAGCCTGATGAAGGGCTTGATCCCAGGACCCTGGGATCACAACCCAAGCCAAAGGCAGATACTTGACCGACTGAGTCACCCAAGTGCCTCATTTCTTTCTTTTTTTATTTGTTAAATAGTGAATTACAGCGATAGATTTTTGAATGCTAAACCAGCTTTGCATTCCTGGGATATACTCCACTGGTCATGACTTATTATCCTTTTTATATGTTGTTGGATTTGATTTTATGTAGAATTTTAATATTTGTGTTGAAAAGGGAATTTGTGTTCAATTTTCTTTTAACGGCTTCATCTGGCTTGGATATTAGTATATTTCTAAAAATCCTGTTTGGATTAACTTTGTAGAATCTTAATTATTGCTTTTTATCAGTTCAGGAAATTTCTCAGCCATTATCTCTTTAGTATTTCCATTGCCCCATTTTCTCTTTCTTTTCCTACTTTATACATTTTTTTAGAGCTTTACCCCTTGTTTTCCATGTTTCTTAACCTCTTTCATACTTTCCTTATTTGGTCAGGGCTGCTTTCTGAATAATTACATCAGAATTCTTTTCCAGTTCATCAGTTCTATTTGAGATCTAGTTAGACACTGTTTTACCTTCCATAGAGTTTGGTTGTTGTTTTCTTTTATTTATTATTACAGTTGTAAAAGTTGTGTTGAATTTGGATCTTTCTAAAATCTGCTCATTCTTTTTCATAGTATCATTATTTTTCATATTTTAAAACCTCTTTAAAAACTGTTTTTCTGGTTCCTTTTTTCTTTATGTATTTTGTATATTTGTTTGATTTTGGTCATATTTTTTGACACCTTTTTCTGTAAGGATGTGTTCTCCCAGTAAAGATTGGCATTTGGTTCTGTTCATACCTAGTGGGGTCCCTTTATACTAAATTCTTAGCTTGAAGTTTTTCAGACCCCTGGGTATACTGATTATTGTACAAACCTGTATGAGAGCTGGCTTGTGGTAACAAATTCTCAAGAGAGATTCCCTCCCACATAGTTTACTCATTTTCAAAAGTTAAGCCAATTTCCTGGTGAGCTGGGTTTATTTCTAGGTTACTCTTATACTAAGGGTGTAGGGAGTCCCAGCTATCTATGAGTGCTGGTGCAGAATGGGCCCCTATCAAACTCCTCTATGAGGAGTCTTCATTTGTCCCCTATGTCCTGTGTTCTAAGAAGATGAGAGAATCAACACTTGCATTAACCTTGCATTAATCAACACTTGCATTAACACTTGCATAATGCCCTCAGACAAAAAAGGCTAGTTTCAGTTGTCCACTTACCTCTAGGTTTCTGTTTTCATTTTGTTTTCGGTTTCTGATTTTTTTTTCTTTCTTGCAAGTTATTGATTGATTTAAAATATGTAATTTTGTTTTTGTTGTTGCTTTTTATTCTCCCGTTTTTAGTTGCTTTCAGCTAGTGGTTCTGTCAGGGTATCCAGTCCAGCATACTGCTGGAGATAGAAATTGAGCCTAAAACTTTTTATGCTGTTTGTTAAAAATTGTTTCTTCTGTGGGATTGATTGCATTTGTGTTAGTTTTCACTTCTTTGCTAAACACTAGAAAACCAGGGGAAGAAGGTGTTTACTTTTTGTTGTATTGCTGATGTGTATGCTGTGGTATTACAACCACTTAATGAGTCCCTGGGCTTTACATCTTTTCCTTTTACTAAATCATCTATGCCAACAGAGTTGAGGTTTTGTTTTAGTATGGTTAAAATGTCTGCACTACACAACATACACAATACACAATAAGGTCTATCCCTTATTATATACTCTCACACTATTCTCTATCTCTCCTTTAGATTATGTATTAAATTAAAGCTATATGATTATTTGTATTAATGTTGGGTTAAAATCTACACTCCCCCACCCCCCACCCCACTAAAAACCTAAGTTCTTTTTTTTTTTTTTTTTTAAGATAAGTTCTTTGAGATCAGGGACCAGGACAGCCTTACTCCTCCTTGTATCCCTGTTTTTCTAGCATAGTACCTGGGTATGCAAAGAACATTCAATAAGCTGAATGAATGAATGAATGAATGCAGAGTCTGTCAGAATACAACGAGGAAGCAGACAATTGCAATAACTATGTTTTAGCTCAGCAGCCGTCAGTGGAGCCCCTCCTCTGACATTCTCCATGCCAAGCGTATTTGGAGGATGCAAAGATGGGCGGAGCAGGGGCCTCACTCTCAAGGAACCCACAGTCCAGTAGAGAAAAGAGTGTTTACACTGTTAGCATTTCCCCCATTTAAAGGATTCCTCACCTGTTGACTAGACTCTGTTGGATGTGACCTCACCGTTGATGAACTCTCCAAGGCTTAAATATTGTAATCCTGTATACATAAAACTATGTGTCCCTGGAACAGCCCAGATGAGCATACCCTGCTGAGATGGTGAAACACCTGTCTCAGCCCTCTTTTTGTTCCAGTTAAGTCTCAGGTACTTGTAGATGCCCAAGACTGTGTCAGATAGTTTGGGGGAATTGTGAGTTTAAAGT
Organism: Vulpes vulpes; assembly: GCF_048418805.1. NCBI lineage: Eukaryota > Metazoa > Chordata > Mammalia > Carnivora > Canidae > Vulpes > Vulpes vulpes. The sequence continues at coordinate 114,178,881 of NC_132783.1, read as the reverse complement.
AAAGCACTGGTTCCTTTCCTCAAGGAGTCTGTTTGGGAATGTGGAGATCAGGACTGTACCTGCCCATGGAAGCCCTGAGTGAACACAAATAGACAATTACCAGGTCCTGCAACATAGGGCACGGATAAGGGGACCCCGGTGCACACCTTAGGCCTCTGTGTCTGGCTTCCTGAGATGCAGGTTTGTGGTCTTAGAAGTTGCTTCCCAGGAGTGAAGAGGCTAGAAATGTAATAGATAACAAACCCACAATTCTGTGCTTCTCAGACCGCTGCCATCTTCTGGCGATGGGCTGCCACAAGGCACTGGGGAGCTGTGTGTGCCCCCTGCATCCTTTTCCTCCTGAGCGCCCCCTCTGTACTGCTATGTGGCTGCTTCCAGGGTAAACTAAAGTTAAGTGACTAAAGTTAATCCAAATTGCAGTTGCCACTCTTTCTGGAACCCAGACCAGCACTGGAGTTTGGTGTAGCTTAGGAGGAGGAACAGAATCAACATTTGATAAATAAAGGGAAGTCAGGCTCATCTGACATCCTTTTATGCACATGTCTTCTCAGATAAGGCCAGGCTCACACCAGGCAGGGCAGGCAGTGGCAGCTCCTGAGGGCCTGCCACTAACCAGCCTTGTAAATCTCCGGGTTGGCTTTTCTTTATTTGTAGATGAAGGGGAGGGGCTGGATCTGTGATTCCCACTCACTGGTCCACAGACTCGGTCCAGTTGTTAAAATGGCCACCAGTCCAAAGTAAAATGAAAAGAGAAAAATGAGGGGAGAGCAGCAAGTCTTGTCAAAAAGCTCAGTGTGATTCTGATCCTGGGTGGACAGCTTTCCAACTTGGTATAATATGTCCTTCATTTTATGAAATATGTCCTTATATATCCTTTATTTTGTGAAATGATAGCAGTATGTTGTCTTCTTTGTTGTTTTGAATGTAGTTATTGGACGGAACACAAAGCTGACAACGTTGTCTCTTTTGAACATTTTCTGAAGGGGGTGCTGGGGGGAATCGCTTCAAGTTGATTGAATTCAGAAGTCAGAAAACTGCCAGGTTAGAGATGACTTTGAAATTAAACAGCTTTAGCTTTTCCAGTGGGTGGAGTAGAGATGGGGAGAGATGACTTTCCCCTTTCTTATTAGCTGTAAAGTTTGGGTTTTGATTAGTTTCATTTTTGGTTTTATTAGTATACCGTGAGCATATTAAAATGATAGTGAAGCCCGCTCCCCAGGAGGAATGAGGTCATTGTGGGGCAGCATCTTGGTCCAGTGTGTCAAGGTCATGCACGTTATCTAGGTCCTGGGTTTAGTAGGAGCCTTATTGCTGGCATTTGTTTGCACCTATACACCTTTAGGCTCTCTGGGATACAGAGGAGTCGTTTGACACTTGCATGCTTGCTTTTGCTGAATCCTAGAAAACCTGGTTCTTGTGCCCATCAGCTTTTCTGCACAGGGTTCTGGGGACATTGGGTTGTGGATTAGCTTTACCCCAGAGATCCTGTTAATTCACATTCCCTTGCAGTTTGTCAGCTCAAAGAAGTGCTACAGACCTGGGAACCTCTCTGAGCTCTTGGGACAGAGAGCCAGAGGGCTCAGCAAACAACACGGCGACCTATGAGTATCTTCAAGGCAGTGAGAAGAAACTGAAGGAAAACTATTTTAAGCAGATTTTTATAAAAATTGACAGTATTAAAAAGCAAATCATGGGTGAATTTAAGGCCTAGCCCCATCTCTGATTGCTGTGTGGCTTCAGGCGAGCCACTTAATTTTTCTGGGCCTCTTATTTTCATCTGTGATAAAAATAGAAGGCTATTATCTGTCCTGCATTTATTTGATTATGGTAAGCTTATTTGGCAAATGTATATAATTTGGTTATTATAAATGAGTTACTGTGGGCTTTGACAATGGTCAAATGCAAATAAGCTCTATTTATTTATTCAGCGTATTTATTACTAAGTACCTGGCATGTGCTGGGCATAGTTCTGTGGAATGGGGTATGCTGGTGAGAAAACCGACCCTGCCTTCAGGAAGCTTACCTTCTAGTGAAAGAAACAGGAAAACACATTAAGAAGACAGTGATGACTGGCACTGTCAGGAAATGAACCGGCTGGTATAAGAGTCAGGGGAGGGAGTTCAAGGAAGTCTCTGTGCAGAGAGGATGGTCAGGGTGTGACGTGAAGGTGGGAAGGAGCCAGGGCAGGAATGTCCAGGCAGAAGGAACAGCAGGTACAGGTGCTCTGAGGCCACAGAGAGCCGGCGTGCTTGAAGACGAGACAGGATTGCATTGTGGCCTGAGTGCTGGGACTCGTAACAGGCTTCACGGCTGACTTCAGGAGTAACTGAAGTGGAGTAACTTCCCCTTCATTTCATACTTTTCTTCCTGTTTTTCAAACTCCTTTGTCTTGGGGAATAAAAATTAATTTACAGATGCGTACAAGATTTTAAAATAATTCCTAAAAATACCTTTCGAGTCTAGAAGGGAGAATACAGCATAATAGAGTGTGGGCTGTGGGAACCAGTTGTCCCCTGCGTTCTCATTAGTTCTCTGTCACTTAGCAGCTCTCTGACTTTGCACAAGTGACTCCGCCTTTTTGAGCCTCAGTTTCCTTATCTGGAAAATGAATAATAAACTCCAAGCTCCATGCCTCAGAGGATTGTTATGAAAATAAGATTTTTTTTTTTTAAAGGCAGTGATAAATGTGAACATGCTTGGGATGTTTAAAGAGTGTGGTCAATGGCAAAGAGGATGTCTTGACTCCAGATTGCCTCTTTGCATCCTGGGCTTGTTTGGCTGTCTATAATTGGAGACCTTCAGACAAGATTTGCCGTGGTTCGGTTGAATCAGTGTTCGCTTGCAGGGGGTGATGCCTGTGCCAGAGCCATGTCCTTCGAGTGCAGCAGCAGTAGTATTACAAGGAAATAAATGAATTATAAATGAAGGGCTTCGAAGTCTGACTGCTCCCACAAGATTTCTGTGCATAGGAAACTCAGTGGAAAGGAATGGCCTCCCCAAGCTGTGTCTGCAGGGCGAGGTGGACGCGCCGCAGGTGGCTCCGACTGGCCCCAAGGGGTGGAAGCCTCATGCTTACCTAGAGGCAAGCAGACCATCCCGCAGAAGTGTGGCTCGTCTGAGTGAAGCTTAGGCCGTGAGGGGCCGCACGGTTAGGTTTGGGATGGGCAACTGGCTGGTCTTGGGAGGAAGATGCGCTCCATGGTAAGAAGCTTAGATTTTATCCCAATGGCAGTGGGAAGCTGTTGGAGGGTTCACACAGTCAGGTTTGCATTCTTCCAGGGTCACTGCAGCTGCTCTCTAGAGACTGGTCAGGAGGGGATGGGGATGCCAGTAGGACAGCCATCTGGGAGGCTGTGAAGTCCAGGCAGGAATGGTGGAGAGAAGTAGACACATCCAAGGGTACCGGGATGTGTCTTAAAATTTGCAAAAGCCAGATGGTTTAACCACACCCACTTAAGACCTCTGTCTCTCCCAACTCTGATTTCCCCTCTTGTTGGATGATGTTGGGGTGGCCACAGGCATTTTTAGGGTTGTCCAGTGGGAAAGTTGAACTGGAACTACATCTGGCAGCATGTTAAAAAATACATGGTGTGCATGCCTTAATTTCATCTCCTTTTTTCCTAAAGATCCTCTTCTTACCCTCACCCCTAAAACATAAACTGTAGGTCCCACAGAACTGGATCTGCCCTTTGTAGTGACTATGATTTTTCCTGCCTGTGGCCTTTGTGCCTGGCATTGGTTGCAGGACCCTAGCAACTTTGCTCCAGGTGGATGGAAGGCATATGAGGCTGTAAGAGCCATCTGCAGATATCAAAAGGCTGGCATAGAGATTGCTGTGTATACTCCTTTTTCTCTCTGTAGTGTGTGATGTGGGCAGAGAAATGATTTGTTTACTCTATGCCATTGTTCTAAGCATTTCATGTAGTGACTCGTTTAATCCTCAGAAACAAGTTTATGAACTAGAGATTTTTACCTCTGTTTTATGCATGAGGCTAGTACTGGTTAGTAAGTGGGATCCAAACCCATGGAGTTCGTCATTGGAATCAGACCACATGGACTGTGACTAGTGCAGTTGCTCAGAGTCCCATTCTTTAGAGGCCTTGCATTAGGTTGATTGCTCTGCTGTTGCCATTTTAAAATCCTTAATACTTTTTGAACAAGGATCCCTGTGTTTTTGTTTTGCATTGGGCCTTACAAAGAGATATCATCAGTTCTGGTCAGGGTCCATGCTCTTAACCTCTCACTTCCTTATTCTGGAGGTAGAATATGGAACAGGGTGCCTCCATAGGTAGTGAGTTCCCCATCCTTGGAGGTATTCAAGCAGAGGCTGGCTGACCCTTTGGCAGAAATACTTTAGAAGGGACCTAAGTCCCAATAGTGAGAAAGGGGTTGGAGGCAGATTGAAGTAGACAACATTTAGTCTCTGAGGTCCCCTGAGCCCTGACAGTCTATGATTCTGTAACTTTCCCTTCGATGGCTTCACAAAAGTCACACAAAAGAGGAAACAGGGCCTGAAGGAAATGTCTGATGCATACATAGCATTTTGTGAAAAAGTGGGACAGTTCCCAAAGGAAAGAAATCCGTAGAAGGACACAGAACCTGGAAACATTTCCGTAGGCAGCTGGCAGTGGCAGCCTCACAGGCTAGCACAGGCCCACTGCTCTTCCTCACTCTTAGCAGAAATGTGCCCACCCAGCTGCAATAAGTCAGATGAGTATGAAATGGGGAAGCTTCATGGTCTCGGTGAGCGCGCAGGTTGTCCGCACAGATCCCTGGCCGCAGCAGTGGCTGTGAACGCTGAACTCAGGAGGTCGAGCTCATTAGTCCTCTGAGGCTGCCCTATCTGCAGTCTTTCTCTGCCACCTGCAGATATAAACATTGCTTGCGGCTTCAGTGCCACGAGGACGTTGGGGAGTTATCTCCCTGGGAGTTCTCAGCCCGTGTTTTCTGCAGCTCTGGGTTGTGTATATGTGTCGTGGCCGTGTCATTGACTCTCAGATCTGGGACCCTGAGCAAGTTACTTATTCCCTCCTGAACCTCAGTCTCTGCCTCTGTGAAAGGGACATGAGGGAATGTACAGTAGCACTCTTCCTGATAAAGCTGATCTGGTATCTTCACTAAGAACACCACTTATACAGTACCTCGGGCTTTTCAAGGAGCTTTGCACATACTTGATCTCACCAACTTGTCCTAACAGCCAGAAAGTGATATTGCCATCATTTCCTTGATGTGGGAACTGAGGTTAAAAAGTCAGGCCTGGAAGTTTACAGTTCCATCATAATAGGGGCCCTTGTACTTTCTACAAGTTTGTCCTTTTGTTCGGTATGCTGGTGACAGGTTCACGAGATCTGTTGTTTGCGTCGTCCATGGACCTCCCTGGGTGCACAGTGACATTCTGCTGAGGTCAGGTCGCCCCTCGCATGCTTCGTGTCAACTCTGCTTTGGCTGGGAGGGAGACTGAGAGGGTCATCTAGACCATGAGCCCGCAAGCTCCAATCTGTCACTCACCAGCCAGGGACGTGACCTGGGACAGATGACCTGACCTCTTGGAACCTGCATTATCACACATGTGTGAAATAAGGACAGTTGTAGCATCTACCACATGGAACGTTTGAGAGAATTCAGTGAGATAATCCCCGTAAAATGCTCAGCCCAGTTCCTGACCCGATCCATCTTTGCTGTCATCGTTACTATTATTATCATCATTAGCATTTTCACACTAAACGTATCCATCTTCAAATGAGCCACTTTCCATATTTTGGCCATTATGCATTAAACGCATTTTTAATAAACTCGTTTTAGGCTTGAAATGGTTTAGGCCCTTCTCGTTTTCTTTTCAGCATCTGTTAGAAGTATTTTTAAAAGCTCAGTCTGAATTCACAGGGAGCCCCTGTAAATCCACTTGAAAGCGGATCTCATCACTAAAAACCCACAAAACACCTCTGTGAGAATGGAGGAGTCGGGCTGTAATTTACGGCGTCCACTTCTTGCTGCCATTTGGCATTTTGCAAACTGCCACTGCCATTAGCCGTCACTTTTGAGTATTTATGATCTTGCGGTTGAAGCACTTTGATTCTCATAACAGAAACAGGGTCACATTTAGAAAATGTACCCTACGCCGAGCTGGAAAATGAGATCCCCCAGGGTGGCTGATGGATGGGGCCGCACAGGGAAGTGTGCCCTGCCAGCTAGGCTGAGCTGTGCCCCTTCCCTACACCCCGCTTGGAAGCTGCCTTTGTGTCTCAGGCCTTAGCCTGCCAGGCCTGGGCTTTCTGCTTGGCAATGGCCAGGGGCCTGGGGCAAAAAGACGTGTAGCTAAATACCACACTGTTTTCCACATGGATGCTCTTTACAGCCATGAGGTTGGCAAAGATAGAGCTAGAATTTGGCAGGAATTCCTCCATAGTCCTAAACTGGTTCTTTGTGTCCCAGGTAGTGGGGTGACTTTTGGATATTGCAATTGAAGAAGCAGGAGTGAAGTATGACACCAACATACTAAACTGGCAATAGGCAAGACAACTGTGCCCTACTTCAGACCTCAGTTTTTCCTCTGCTGAATGGGAGGATTTGGTCTTGGTGAGCTCTGAGGACCATTCTTCCAGCCCTTTGGAATTTCTTGGTTCCCATGAGATGCTTGGCTACCAAATTATATAGGATTTTTGGGCAATAGAGGTTGAAAACCTCTGAGGGTTTTCAGAGGAGGGAGGAAATTGCATCTAAGTTGCAGTTTTAAAAAAATCAAGATATTTACTGTGTATGAAAAGGAGTACTGTCTCCGTCATTCTATAATGTGTGTGATGAGAACCCATCTGCCAGGGGAGCCTATAAGAACTTAGATGGGTCCCTTCTCCTCCTAGACCCATTTCACCCTCTGTGATATCCCTTCAGGATGCCACATTAAACTAAATTGTGCCTCTTGGCTAGGATGGTTTCTTAGACTTCCCTTGTTTCTGATGACCTTGACAGTTTTGAGGAGTCCTAGTGGGTATTTTGTGGACTCTACTGGGACTTGTCTGATGTTTTTCTGCTGTTTTTAGACAGGAGTTATAGGCTTGTGGGAGGAAGACCACAGATCAAGTACCATTCTCATTGCTTCATACCAAGGGCACAGACCATTAACATAACTTAGTGCTTTGACTTTGACCTTGATCACGTAGCCGAGATAGCATTTGTCCGATTTTTCTTTTTTTTTTTTTTAATTTTTATTTATTTATGATAGTCACAGAGAGAGAGAGAGAGAGAGAGAGGCAGAGACACAGGCAGAGGGAGAAGCAGGCTCCATGCAGGGAGCCCGATGTGGGATTCGATCCCGGGTCTCCAGGATCGCGTCCTGGGCCAAAGGCAGGCGCCAAACCGCTGCGCCACCCAGGGATCCCTTGTCCGATTTTTCTACTGTGAAGTTACTCCTTTTTACACTGTTCTCTAGAGAGCAGTCACCAGGCGCTCCCTTACCCTCCTTTTTGGGGGTCATTTATTTGTTCCATTACACGTTATTAACTACTGCCTATGTGCCTGGGCCATAGGCACAGGGTTGACCAGGAAAGTAGAGGCATGTAAGGATGTGGCCTCTGCCCTCAGGGAATTCGAGGTCTAGAAGGCAAGGCCAGAAAGTAGGCTTGCAGTCACAAGACCTGTGGTTAGTGCAGCGAGAAGTTTCCCCAAGAGCACAAAGGAAGTCCCCTCACACCACACTTTCCTCTTCTATGTTTTTGTGCTTTAAGTGAATTTTCCCAATGCCTTCCATTTCCTTCAACCATAAAATTTTAAAAGTTATAAAAAAAAAGAGGCTAGCTTATTTCCTTTCCACATTTACCCCATGACTCCTAGATGTTATTATTGTCTTAAGCATTTGCATAGCACTTTCCATGTTGAAAGCATTTTTAGTCATTAATTAGTAATCCACATTAATATGCAGATTGAATTAATCTATTTCAGGCAGAAGTTTGTCTTGAAGAAACAAAGTAGCTTAAGTGTTCCTCCTCCCCACCTGCACCCTCTGTGTCTCCCCCACCCCCTGCACTTTACCCTGATCGTTATTAGGATTATTGCTGTGATTAGTAAATGCTGATGGAGTGCCGCAAGTGTGCACGGTGCTTGGAGGAACTCCGGGGAGGGTGCGTCCCTGTGCTCTGGGCTGGGAGCTGCACACAGCCTGCCTTGGGGGATTCATTAGCACTCGGAAACTGAAATTGGCCTCATAAATAGTCATCCTCAGGAAACGGTTTCGGCTCTCCTGTTTTTATTTTAGTTGCACTAAGCTGAATTCCTCTTTGGCTCTGTTATTGTCTGAGGAGGTTGGCTTTTACCTTCAGAAAAAAAAAATGTATCTTCCATAATAAAACTACCATTTATTGAGCTCTTACTATGTACTGGTGGCTCAGCATACTTTATATTTGATTCACAACAGCCTCCTGGGAGAGGTTCTTTTGTTTTCCTCCTTGCAGAGATGAGGCTGAGGAGTCTCAGTGAGGTGAAATCTCAAGGCTGGTAAATGTCAGAGCTGGGATTTGAACCTGTAACTGTAGGGTTCTAAAACCCTCCCTCTTTTTTTTTTTTTTTTTAAGATTTTACTTATTTATTTGAAAGAGAGTAAGAGAGAGAGCGCAAAAGCCAGGGAAGAGACAGAAGAGAGGGAGAAGCAGACTCCCCGCTGAGCAGGGAGCTGGCCATGGGGCTCCATCCCAGACCCTGGGATCAGGACTGAGCCGAAGGCACCCGCCTAACCAACTGAGCCACCCAGGTGCCCTGAAAGCCCTCCCTCTTAATGCCTGTTTTCAGTCTTCCTGGTCCCACTGCCTACTCTTCCCTGTGCCATCACGCCCTGACCCTTCTCATTGGTCTCAGGTTAGCCAGAAGACTTTCTGAAGGTATTTCATTTCTGCCTCATTAGAACTCTGCAGGGTAGGCAGTTTTCATCCCCATTTTAATTTATGTATCCCCATGTTAGAGGTGAGACCAGCTCAGGAGTCCTCTGCTGGAACAGAGGAGGTTCTCTCTCCTCCCTTCCACCTTCCTGCCTTTCTGTGCACAGCTCAGAATCAACACCCTGGACAGGAAAGGTCTCCGGCAGCAGCAGCCATCTGTTGAACAGCTTTTATTGGCCATTGCTGGGGTCGCTGATATAAATGTCCCAGCCCTGTCCTCAAGGAGCTCACATTCCAGTACAGGGACAGAGCACCTTGCGTTGTACGTGTCACATTAATTGGGCCCTTCTGGCTTTGCTGTAATAGATGGCTGTGTTTTAATAAACAGTTACTATGTGCCAGGTCTCTGCTCAGAGATTAATAGCCCTGGCTCTTGTTCATTCCTCCTACCCTCCGTAGGAGATGAGTTTGTTGGAGTCCCCATTTAACAGGTGAGGAAACTGAAGGTCAGAGAAGACTGAATTGCTTCAAGGAGAGACTCTTAGGAGGAGGCAGAGCTGCTATGCAAACGCAGATCTGTGTGAATCCAGAGGCCCCCTTCTGAGTTACCTCGACTGCTTCCCTCCAAGTACGTCCTCTGTGTGTATGTGTGTAAGCTTATGCTTACCATTTATTGGGCATAGGATTAGGTCAGTGAGGGACACCATGCTGAACGGGATGCCATCCCTGTCCTTATGAGCCTGCAGGCTGGTGGGGTGACAGACACAAAAGTAATCCTCAAATGCAACCAACTGGGGTACTTCCTGGTCCTGGGTGACCTTGGGCAAGTCTCTTGGGTTCTCTTAGCATCTTTCCTCCCCTGTAAACAGTAAGAAGTGTCTCACAGGGTTATGATAAGGCCTGGAAGAAAGAAAGTAGGTATTTGGTATGTGTACAGTATTTGGTATGTGGTGGGTCCAGTAAGTGGCAGGTGGCACTTAAACACAGATATGTTAGTGAGACCCTAATCACAGGTCAGAGTCCTCAGTAAGGATCCATTTGACACAATTTTGGGGACCTCTCAGTCTGTCAGGTATAGATCTATAAGGAGATGTTTCAATGCTGAAGAACATGGGCCATTTCCCATAGTTTTTGTATGTGTGTCCTGGGTGGAGTGTGAATTTCCCTATGTGGAAGATATATACATAACACCTAATAAATGCTCCCTGATTGAATGAAAACAACAGTTTCTGTGTTGCAGCTCGTGAACAGTCTGGGAAATTGGTAAGAGTCACATGGGGGTGGCTGTAAGTACCTGATCTAGCAATCTTGAGTGTCACCAGGAGTCTAGTTCCTTGAATGAGGAAAGGGAAATTCAAGGCCAGGGACACTGAGGTCTACAAAACCCAGGAGAAGATGCTGTGTCACTGTGGTGTGTAGCAGGGTGAGACCTGGGGCTGACTCCTCTCCGCTCCTTGCCAGCTGAGTAACCTGGGGCAAGATAATGGCAGAGTCTCAAGTGTCCTGATCCTTAATTTTGGAGAAAAATACTTGCCTCACAAGGCTGTGGAGATCAAATAAGATAATGCTTGGAATGCATTTAGCACAGCTCTGTGGTGCAGGGCAGAGCTTAAATGCTCAGTAAATGGCTAGAGGTGTTACTTTGAGGGGCTCCTTGCCAAGATTTGAGCTGCACAGACTTCTGCCTCATGGTTGGTCTGCTTTGGATACCTGTCATTCTTGCTTTTGACTGAGGTTCTTTCTGGAAATGCCCATGGAAGGAATGTGTTCCTGCCAGTTACATGAGGCCCCTCTGGAGAGGCCCCATTCCAACCCATTCCTGAGGAGTATGAGTTTGGAGTTTGGCAGTTCCTTGGAATGCTGGGGCCCCAGCTGGGAAGCAGAGCTGCAGGAACCATCGGCCCAGAGTCCCTGGAATGTGGGAAGAGACATTTGGTGGGAGATAGAGAATATTGGAGAATGCTACAAAATACAGATAAGCACAGACACAAAAAGATAATCCCCAGTGATTATGACCTTCCAGAGATAACCACTACAGTCACGTTAGTATATCTATCTATCCACTCACGTCTTGTGTCGTTGTTGTTATGTGTCATAATTTGGGCAGCTACAACAACATACCACAGACTGCGTAGTTTATAAACAACAGAAATTTATTGCTCACAGTTCCAGAGGCTGGATAGTCCATGATCAGGGCGCCAGCATAGTCAGGTTCTGGTGAAGGCCTCTTGCACATTGCAGACTGCCAATTTCAACTTCTCATTGTCTCCTCAAATAGAAAGACAACTGATGTGATGGTATTTGGAGGGAGGGCCTTTGAGAGGTAATTAGGTCATGAAGTTTGTACTCTCTTGAATGAGTTAATGCCTTTCTTTAAATGTTGTTAGACAGCAGTAATCTTTTTCCAAAGGATCTTTGAGAACACATAGTAACAATTTTTTTTGTTGAGTACTTACTTACTCTGTGGCAGTCACTATTTAGGGAATTAACTGTATTAACTATTTGAATCCTCACGATGACCTCATAAGGTAGAACTACTGTTGTCCTTATTTTGAAAAATGAGACACAGAGTGATTAAACAGTTTGCTCAAGGTCACACAGCTACTAGTGAAAGAACGAGGAATCAAAGCCAGGCAGACCGATTCTGGCTGTGTATTATTAACCATTATGCAACATTGCCTCCTTTGAATGAATCTCAAAGACAGGGGAAGTTGTTTATAGGGGAAGGTGCTGAAGCCTCCAGGAACACCCAGGTTCTGGCACACGGTCCTAAGTTAGCACCTGGATGGAGACAGGGAGAGTCTTGTCATGTGTTCAGTGAATACTGTATTATCTGTCTCCCATGTGAACTGCAAAGTGCTCAGAAGGGAGTGAGGGTAGAAAGCAAGAGAGTCATCCCTGTTTTCTCATGAGTGGCTGTTAAATTTCTGAAACGTTCAAGCTCTGAGCTCTAACGGGTGTTTAGAAAGCTTCTAGTTCATCACCGTGGTTTCATGGATGAGGGTCAGAGGCCCAAGCAGGGAAGGGCTTGCCAAGGTCACCCTGTGAGTGAGTGACAGTGCCAGGAACTAGAAGCCAAGCCTCCAGCCCAGTGCTCAGACCATGACTGCAAGCTCTTAGTTTTCATTGCCACATTCCACACCAGTTGGGGATGAGAAGGCTCGTTTTCTCCTAAACCCAGGGCTTTGCCCATGCTGGGAACTGAATGACCGCCTGGTGATGGATGGATTACATTGTGACATATCATTTGCACAGCCTGCTTTACTCATTGCATAATCACAGCCACATTTGAACAGAGAATCATTCCAACCTGCTGTGAAAATGAGATGGGATTCCAACCCCGGAAAGGCTTTCCTGAGGAACATCAGAGCAGGTTTGTTCTGTGAGCCCAGAGGGCAGTGCTGGGACTGTCAAAATTGGGGGAGTTCAGTGTTTATCCATTTAATAAGTAATTTTAGAGTACCTCCTCTGTGCCAGGGAGGGTGATAATCTAGCAGTCAATAAGGATGGCAGATGTGAAAACATATAAGCCCAGTAAGGTAGAACAGATGCTGGGAGGGAAGCAGGTGCAGCAGCAGAGAGGGCACACGCAGGGGTAGTCACGGCTACCTGAGAACAAGAGTTCAAGCAGGCACTTGGATATATCTGGAAAGATGAATGTGGATTTGCCAGGCAGAGGGGGACCAGGCACTCCTGGTGTGAAAAGGCCACAGTGTTTGTGGTCCCCAAAGTAATTAAGTGTAGAGCCTGGGAGGGCCCAGAAGTAAAATCAACATAGGGGTGCCGATCATCAGGGGACTGGTGCTTTCTGCCCAGGAGCTAGAACTTGACCCCAAGGACCATGGGGAGCCACTGTAGAGATTCAGGAAGCTCAAACAGCAGAATGAATGGCTGAGCTTTGCAATTTGAAAAGCTCATCCTGTCATCCTGGAGAGCAGACCAGAGGCCAGAAGACCTATTTGAAGACTTGCGTGGTGGTGCAGGAGGACGAGATGAGGACCAGAACTACCACCACAGCAATGGGGATGAGCATGCAAAGACAAAGAAAAGACGCCAGATATGGGAATTGTCAAAGATACGGAGTCATCGTGACTCAGTTACCAGGTGGACATGGGGATGAGAGGGACAAGGTGATATGAACTATAGCAATGACAGCTGACATGTACTGCACACTTTGCTGTGTACCAGGCACAATGCTAAGCACCACCTGGGTTATCTTGTTTCATCCTCCCTGAAGGCGCTGTCCCTGTAAACTTGCTGTCCTCAAGTAACATTGAGGGAATTGGCTCAAAAAGGTTACAGCTTGTCTCCTGTAACACAGAGAACAAGTCACATAGCTGGGGTTTGAATCTAGGCAGTCTGCCTCCCTGAGCCCCTGCTTTGAATTGCGCTGCCCCACAGTTGCTGGGGTTTCTGGCTTTGGTCATTAGATGAACGTGGACACTTTTCTCTAATGCCAGCCGTACAGAGGAGTCAGAAGGGGAGAGGATACCCTCGTCTGATCATCCCATATTAGGACCGGAAGTGTTTTAGGCTCAGGGCTCAAGTAAGTTTCTAGAATGTATGCAAAAATACTAAAAATGCTTAAGAAAGGTGTTGAAATAGCTCACCATAGGTTTGTATCTTTGCAGCTTTGCTTCCTTTTCTGATGCAATGGGAGAGGCACTAGATTGGGGGTCAGATCCAGCTTTTTGTGTAGTCTCTGTTGGTTTCCAGTCACATGATCCTGAGTAAGTCACTGAAGGCCCTTCTGCACTTACATAATGAGGTTGTTGGTTTTGTCTTCGTGTACATGGAGGTTACCTGGAGAGCTTGTTAAAACAGATTTCTGGGACCTACCCCCAGAGCAGTGATTGAGTTGGCTTGGGGTGGGGCCTGAGAATTTGCATTTCAGGGAGATGCTGATGCTGCCAGACTGGGAGCTACCCTTCAAGCACCACTGCTGTAGGTGATCTCTCTTCCCTTTGAGCTTCAGGCCCCATTGTCATGGGTTGGAGCACACCAGGCAAATAAGTACCAGTATCAATACCAGAGGCTGTTCCAAGGCAAAGAGCATTAAACAAGTGACAGGTATGGCACTTTGAAATGATAACTAGATACAGTCCACCCTGCCCTCCCATCCTCTTCTATTCCTTTTCATCCTTTCCCCACCACCAGTGACCTCAAACCCAGCCCCTTCCCCAGAATAATTTGTTTCCCTGTTTGGTTGTTGGGATCGATGGGTCAGTAGAGGAATCCCATATGCCAGCTATTGTTGGGGCCAAGACACCTGCCCTGAGCAGTTGATGAATTGAAGACAGCCAGGACAGGCACAGGCTCCTCAGATCTTAGGACTCAACCATTTCTCATAGAGCAGCCAACAGACCAACCTTCCACCTTGGTTGCAGTGGCCCCTGGCCTGACTATTGCTGTGGGGTGAGGAGAGGAAAAGCTCTTTCTTCCCCCAGATCAACTGTCTCGGCTTTCTTGGCCTTTAGGGGCGCATAAGGGAATATGTTGTTGTTGTTGTTGTTATTGTTTTTCCTGACCACACTCCGGGCATGAGCAGCTTTGTGCCTCTCTATGACCCTGTGCCAGAGATCTGATGAAAAAATTTCAGGGAGACAAATGGAGATTACATGGAAATCAATCACACGCAGCTGGTGTTCTCTGCAGGCAACTGTTCAATTTTATTTCCTTTTCATTTTTCTCCCTGTTCCCTGGGATCAACTCCTTTAAGAGCTTGACACCAGCTAGAGTTGTGTGATTAAGTGGTAAACTTAAGCTGGCTGCTGGAACCTTCTGTTTCTACAGAACTGGGAGATTGTTCAGGGCAACCAATTGGGTCATAAGTTCTCTGGACCACTGAGGGCATAGAGCCTATTTAAAGGCTTTTTTTTTTTTTTTTTTTAAGTCTTACTTATAAAGGTCTAGGTATGCCTTTTAAATTATTTTCCCCTAAAACCCATTTGTAATTTTGGGTCCTTTGGGCTGCAAGTAATAGAAGACCCAATCATTTAAATGATACAGAGATTTATTATGTCATGTAAATAGAACCCTAGGAGAAGGACAACTGTGGGATTAATTAATTCAGTAGCTCAGCAACAGGATTTGAGATTTGTATTCCTACCATCTTTGTGCTCTGCCATACTCAGCATGTTCTCCCAAGTTAAAGTTCCTCATTGTCGTCCCCAGGTGGCTGCTGTAGCTCCAGACATTACACGTAGACACAGACACCTGCGGGATGGGTAATTGAACAAAATTGGAGTTCTGTTAGGAAGGAAGAAGGGGTTGGGGTGAGAAGTGACCACTGGGATGGCTCAATCCAGGTATTAGTCCTTATTCAGAAATATTTACTCTTTCTCTTCCTCCTAAGCTAATAACATCTTACATAGGCATAATGAGACTTCCACAGTATGCTCTCAACTACTTTTCTAGTTTTATTTCCTACTGTTCTCTGCACAGAGGCCTTGAGTAGCCAAACAGAACCACTTGCCTTTGCTGGAATGTGCCACATCTTCCATCTCTCTCACTTGGCTTTGCTTAGGCTGTACCCTGTATCTGGAATACACTCTCTGTGATCCCTATCTTGATGCAAGACATGTCAAGGACAGAGATAGATATAGCCCCTTTCTTTTCTCTCTCCTGTTCCTATTTTTTAAAAACAGCCTTTTTATTGTAAAATAAAATACAGGATACAGAAAACCATATAAAACAACTGCAAACTTAAAGAATTTATTTTAAGATGAATCCCCTTGCAACCACCACCAGCCAAAAAAATAAACTGTCGGCAGTCCCTCTAGAAACTCTTTCTTGTACCCTATCCAACCACCGTCCCTGAATGTGACCTAACACAGCAATCATGTCCTTCCATTTAGAAAATAGATTTATCCCCCAAATGTGCATCCCCAGTCATTCAATCTTACCCATTTTAACACATGATGTTGTTTAAGCCTTTTAAGCTACAGGTTCCTCCACCAGTTCTTTCTTTTCCTTATAATTTGTCTTTTGAAGAACCCAGACCCATCAGTCTAGACGTTGCTGATCGTACATTCACGGTTCAGATTAACACCTTCCCCTGTTTTATTTTCTGCAAATTGGCAGCTGGATCCAGAGACTTTCTCAGACTGGTGTAGATCCCTCTGGCAAGAATGCAGGTGACACTGTGCTTCTTCATCAGGAGGCACATGACGTCTCTTGGCATCCTGATTCTATCATTTCTTCTTTACTTATTTGGTGGGAGTCTGTTCAAGTCACATGCCAAGTTTTCTGTGGCACAATCCCAGTAATCTTGATTGTTTTCTTTCTCTCTGATACGTTCAGATGTTTCAGATGCATCTGGTACGTATCCTGCCCTCGACCTGGAGTCAGTCATTTCTATCAGAACTCTCTTGGTTTCTCTTAGTGCGAAATGGTATTTGAAGACCATCATGGGGGAATTAGAGATGCTCTTTGCTAGTGGACTTGCTCCTGGACTTTCCACTGGACAGAGTATAAACGTATAAATATGTATATTTTGATATTTTATTTACATTAAAGATCAAATAGCTCATGAATTCATCAATATGTGTTTAATTTAAATTCAAAGCTGGAGTTTTTTTTTCTTTAATACATGTTTATCTCCTTTCCTCACATGAAGAACCCTGGTTTTCAAGAACACAGGAGATAATGGAATTAAACTCTTTTGCCTTATTCCATACCACACACACAGCAAATGTTGGCATCATCACAATATAACATTGCTACCAATATGATTCCTTGAAACATTTTTTTTTTGCATGAACTTTCCCCACTCCCTCCCCTCAACTTGTCTTATAGTTGTCTTTTATTGTGCATACTACTCTTTCCCTCCTAACTCCCACTTAGTCTTGGTTCCATAGGTAACTGTATATTTAATGTTCACCATCAGTCCATATGTTGATATTTCTGCAGTCAGTTTGGTTATCTATAAGAGACAAGCTTGTTCTATAGGTCATTCCTTAGGAAGACCTCATGGAAACAATATCTCTTGAGTTCTTGAATGTTGTGACAGTTGTGTCCTTTTTACTGGAAAGTCAGTTTTGCTGGGTATAAAATTCTTGGTTCATATTTTCCTTCCTCGAGTATCTTGAATATGTTATTCCCGTTTCTTCTGTCATAAAGTGTTACTGTCAAAAAGTCTGCTGGTGATCTAATTTTCCATCCCTTGTTGTACCTTGCCCTTTTGTTGATACCCAAAAGGATACTCCTTCCTTCCTCCTTTCCTTCCTAGTACATTTGCTGGATTGTGTCTTAGTGTTCATCATTCCAGACTGATATTCTTAGTTACGTGGTATGCTTTTTCTCTCTGTCATCTTTAATTAGTGAAGGAATCCTTCCCCAACTCATGCTTCTAACCCAACTAATTAATACCTGCTCAGTTGATTCTATTTTTGAACCGGTGTCTAGTAAGGAAAATCAGACCACCAAAATTGGCACAGATTCACCAACATACATTGGTTAATTATGTGAAGGAAATAGGTGACTATATCAAAATTTGGGCCTTGTAAGCATGGCAGGTGGGGAAAAGAGCTCTTGGGTAAGCAGTTCCAATACTTGCTACAGTAGTGAGTGCTGTGATTCATTAATGTCTCTCATAGGCATTGGGCAGAGATAATGCCTGTATCTGTCCTGTATGTGTTGCACATGGTGCAACCCTCTACAGTTAAAAAAAAAATGCTTTCACATCTCTTGTCTCTACTATTATTTCAAAACTATCCTTGCCCTAAGCAGTTCAGGAACTATCATCCTTATTTTAGTAGTGACATGGAGATCCAGAGAGTCAGATTGACTCACAGAATGTCACACAGCTAAAGATGACATCAGGGTTTCCTGACTGTGGATCCAGTATACCTTCTACTTTCCCATACTTCACACCTCTGTGGCTGGCTGAAAACCAGATTTCTTTTTTTTTTAGGAGAGCGACACTAAAAAGGAAGCTTGGGGGTTATTAAGGGTAGACCTTGTCAGTATCATAGTCTGGTCAAGACCTTGCCCTATAGGGAGCCTTTATTCCTCTTCCTGTTTCTCCCCCTGTTTTACCCTTTTCCCCCTCTTCAGCCTTCTCCAATGCTTCTTCAACAACTTTATTATTGAGGTATAATTCACATACCGTGGCCACTCTTTTTTTTAAATATAAATTTATTTTTTATTGGTGTTCAATTTGCCAACATATAGAATAATACCCAGTGCTCATCCCATCAAGTGCCCCCCTCAGTGCCCGTCACCCAGTCACCCCCATCCCCCGCCCACCTCCCCTTCCATCACCCCTAAGTCCATTTCCCAGAGTTAGGAGTCTCTCATGTTCTGTCTCCCTTTCTGATATTTCCCACTCATTTTTCTCCTTTCCCCTTTATTCCCTTTCACTATTTTTTTATATTCCCCAAATGAATGAGACCATATAATGTTTGTCTTTCTCCGATTGACTTATTTCACTTAGCATAATACCCTCCAGATCCATCCATGTTGAAGCAAATGGTGGGTATTTGTCATTTCTAATGGCTGAGTAATATTCCATTGTATACATAAACCACATCCTCTTTTTTTTAATTTTTTTAAATTTTTTATTTATTATTTATGATAGTCACAGAGAGATAGAGAGAGAGGCAGAGACACAGGCAGAGGGAGAAGCAGGCTCCATGCACCGGGAGCCCGACGTGGGATTCGATCCCGGGTCTCCAGGATCGTGCCCTGGGCCAAAGGCAGGCGCCAAACCGCTGCGCCACCCAGGGATCCCCACATCCTCTTTATCCATTCATCTTTCCATGGACACCAAGGCTCCTTCCGCAGTTTGGCTATTGTGGCCATTGCTGATAGAAACATCGGGTTGCAGGTGTCCTGGCATTTCATTGTATCTGTATCTTTGGGGTAAATGCCCAGCAGTGCAATTGCTGGGTCGTAGGGCAGATCTTTTTTTAACTCTTTGAGGAACCTCCACACAGTTTTCCAGAGTGGCTGCACCAGCTCACATTCCCACCAACAGTGTTCGAGGGTTCCCTTTTCTCCACATCCTCTCCAACATTTGTGGTTTCCTGCCTTGTTAATTTTCCCCATTCTCACTGGTGTGAGGTGGTATCTCATTGTGGTTTTGATGTGTATTTCCCTGATGGCAAGTGATGCGGAGCATTTTCTGATGTGCCTGTTGGCCATGTCTGTTGTCTTCCTCTGTGAGATTTCTGTTCATGTCTTTTGCCCATTTCATGATTGGATTTTTGTTTCTTTGCTTTTGAGTTTAAGAAGTTCTTTATAGATCTTGGAAACTAGCCCTTTATCTGATACGTCATTTGCAAATATCTTCTCCCATTCTGTAGGTTGTCTTTTAGTTTTGTCAACTGTATCTTTTGCTGTGCAAAAGCTTCTTATCTTGATGAAGTCCCAATAGTTCATTTTTGCTTTTGTTTCTCTTGCCTTCGTGGATGTATCTTGCAAGAAGTTACTGTGCATGGCCACTCTTTTTGAAAGTACATTTCAGTGGTTTTTAGTATATTCACAGTTGTACATCCACCACCACTAAGTCTTCCTTTCTTAGTAACCCTTATAATTTTGCTTCTGGAGTGGGGAGGTTGACAGAGGAAGAGGGTGGTGGATGCCTTCCTGAGATCCCAGATCTACTCCCTTCTAATGGGCAGCAAATGCAAATTCCTAGAGGGGCTCTAGAGGCCAGTTGTGTGAGTGATGCCTGCCTATGTAAGAGAGTGGGTCAGGTTGGGAAGAGAGCAGATGGTTGGAGGATATGGCCCCTCATCTCAAGGGGCATCCACTGGCAACTCAGCTATTGCCAACTGCTGCCATATAGGAGCACAGGGATAGGTTACCAGGCCTTGTGGTTATTCCAGAGAAACTGGACATCTGGAACTTTAAAAGAACTTTCTGGATTTTTAGTATTTGGAAAGATAAGTTTATATTGTTTTAAAAAGGTACTGTGTATGGTCCCTTTGTGGATTGGAGGTGACCTTAGACCTGCAGTTTGAGACTTTTTTCATTAATTTGATTTATCTCATTTTATTTCATACATTCCAATTTATTTTGCATTCGTTTCTTTCGTGTATTTATTATTATTTTATATTACCAAATAGGTGAGGTTTTCTTGGTGTGTGGTGAGAGGCAGCTTTTGGAAACTGAGTGCCATATCAGCTCCCAGAAGTTCCATTAGTCGAATGTAATTGTGTTCTTCAATATGAAGTCTAAACAGTGCCGTGGAAGAGAGAGGATTTGTGATGCATTTTATAATCAGGTATCTGGTTCACATATTTAGCTTCAAACACTGTCACACTGTTTGGATGGGATGGCTTGACTTCCCCCTTTTTTCATCATTCACCACAGATGTTTTCGATGTCAGCACTTTGATGTGTGGGCTTCAACTGGCCATCTCATGAACCCAGATGCTGCCATCCTTCCCTGCCACCTTATCTGTGTCCTAGCAAAGGAAAGAAATAACCCTATTTGACCAGGCACTGCTTCTCTGTGTCATCCATTATCTCTTTGGTTTTTATAACAACCCTGGGAAGTTATCACTCCTGTTTTAGACATGTAAAAATGGAAGCTCAGAAAGGGTTAGCAGTTGCCCAGAGCTGTTTATCTGGTCAGTTCTAGTCAGTTTTGAATTCCATTTGCTGAACTTCAAAACCAATTTCTTTTGACTTCTTTATGCTTTCTTGTCCTTATGACTATACTTTTTTTTTTTTAAGATTTTATTTATTGAGAGAAATAGCATGTACTCAAGCAGAGGGAGGGGCAGAGAGAGAGGGAGATAATCTCCAGCCAGACTCCATGCTAAGCACAGAACATGACATAAGGCTCAGTTTCACAACCCCGAGATCATGACCTGAGCTGAAACCAAGAATCAGATGCTTAACTGACTGAGCCACCCAAGCACCCCTGACTATCCTTTCATCTGAGTAGAATTGTCTGAACCTGGGTATAAAGTTGAATTTTAGAGGTTGGAAAGCCCCACTTCCTCTCTGCCTTCCTAATATTCTCTATTTTTTTTTTTTAAAGATGTTTGTATTAGGACTCTTCCAGTTGTAAATGACAGAAACTCTTTTCAAATGGGCTTAAGCAAAAGGACTTTTGGATTATTTTTAAGTAGAAAGACTGGGGAAGTACTGCCTTCAGGCATGGCTGGATCCTGGAGCTGAGAGGTCTTCAGTAATGTGTGCTGGGGGCTGGTTGCTTCTCTTCAGGCCATCTTTCCCCCTCTTGGTGGCAGGAGGCTTCTCACAGCTCCACGCTTCCTTCCCTCGGCTTGGCAGCTCCAGCAGAAAGAGAAAATCTCTCTTCTGATCTTTGTAATCAGAATCACTGAGCCAATCTCTGTCCACTCTGGGCCATGCACCTCTCTTTAAGCCTTTTATGGTGGTCAGGAAGATACCATCCTCTTTGTATGGGACAGCTCTCTACTTGTGGAACTGAGACCAGCCCCCCTAAACAGTGTGAACTGACACTGGGAGAAGGCTAGCTCCCCAAGATCAGGGTGTAGGTTCTAGAAAAACAAAGGAATGAAGACTGAGAAAGCAATTGCCTGCTTTTATATTTAAAACAGCAAATATTTTAATGTTTATTGAGTGTCATGAGGACCAAAAACCACCCTTAATAAGGATCCTCACTTTCCAAGGAAGAACGGCCAAATGCAGAATTTTAATACCTCTTCAAAAACAGGTAATCTGTTATCAGCAGTTCAGATATTCTCCTTAAAAAAAATAAATAAATAAAAGAACCATTGGGGCATTTGCGAAACCCATACTTTTCAAAATAGAAAAAGAAAGGCCAGGTTTGGGCAGCCCTGGTGGAGCAGCGGTTTGGTGCCGCCTGCAGCCTGGGGTGTGATCCTGGAGACCCAGGATCCAGTCCCACATCGGGCTCCCTGCGTGGAGTCTGCTTCTCCCTCTGTCTGTGTCTTTGCCCCCCTCTCTCTGTGTCTATGAATAAATAAATAAAATCTTAAAAAAAAAAGAAAGGCCAGGTTTTATTTTCTCATGCATAACTAATATATGTACAATGCCGATTTCCTGAGGTCTTAACACAACTTCTTGGTAGAGCAATGCTTCATTTATCTGATATCATTAGGGAATGAGGTTTTCTGGATGAGTAGGATTTTGCAGATATGTTTGTGTTTTTAAGCTTTAAATCTGTAAAAAAAAAAAAAAAATCTTAAAGCACTTTTTTGTACTACTGAATATGCTGAAATAATGAAAATTAATAAATATTTCCTCAGCCACTTATACACCATGCTTCTAGAAGTTAGGATAGATACCAGAAGGTATGAGAATCCACAGAATAAACATGGTCCTTCTCTTCTGACATGGTCTGGGAGTGGGCGAATGACTGTAACATTTATATGAAAATAACCATAAGTACGCTATGGAATAGAATGCAAAATTCTTAGGAATTTTATAGGGTGAAACCTGAGTTAATTCACTAGCCAGTTTCCATCTTTCTTTTCCCTCCCACCCCTTTTGCCTCTTCCCCAGTATGTCCAAACTGCAGTGCTTTTCTTCTTCCATGTATGTTGGCTTGAGGTCTTCTCATCACTACTTGGTCTTTATTCTAGGGAGTAATTGAGCATTGCCAGGAAAAGCCAGACAGTCAGGTTTTTTAAAATGAATAACATTAAAATTCACACTTATACCTAAATCAGACTTGGCATGACAGAGGTTCTGTTATTTTTCTGTATATTTTTTTTCATATTTGAAGATCAATCCAGAATTCCAATTATAATTCTCTCAGATGGTGATTTTTTAAAAGTTTATTTAGTTCATAAACTTTTTTTTACTTTTATTTTGAAATAATTTTAGATTTACAAAAATATTACAAAAATATTCCTTTGTTCCCTTCATCCAGCTTCCCCTAATGTTAACATCTTATATAACCGTAGTACAAATTATATAGACCCACTAAATGATGTTATTATTATTTTTAGAGGGGGGAGGGGCAGAGGGAGAGGGAATCTTAAGCAGAGTCTGCACTCAGTGTGGAGCCTGACGCGGAGCTCGATCTCACCACCCTGAGATCATTACCTAAGCCAAAATCATGAGTCAGACGCTCAGCTGACTGAGCCACCTAGGTGCCCGTGAAATAATATTGTTAACCAATCTACAGACCTTATTTGTACCTTGCCGTTTTTTTCCCACTAGTATTCTTTTTTCTATCCCAGGATCCCATATCACGTTTAGTTGTCATATATCTCCTTAGTGTCTTCCAATATGTGACGTTTCTTCAGCCTCTTCTTTGTGTTTTGTGACTTTGACACTTTGAAAAGAATAACCAATTGTTTTGTAGAATGTCCCCCAATTTGGGTTTGTCTGATGTCTCTCATGCACATGGGCAAGAATTCCATAGAAGTGACATGTGCCCTCAGTGCCACATCAGAGGTACATGATGAGTTATTATCAACAGTGTTAAGATGATATATGCCAGGTTTCTCTAGGGTCAAGCTACTATTTTTCCCTGTGCAATTAGTAATTATCTTGTAGAGGGATACTTGGAGACTATGTGTATGTCCAGTTGTAGGACATTTTTCTTCAAAGGATGTTTTTTATGTGAAAGCCTAGCACAAGGTTGCCTGGGTGGCTCAGTGGGTTAAATATCTGCCTTTGGCTCAGGTCGTGATCTCAGGGCCCTGGGATCAAGTCCTGCATCAGGCTCCCTGCTCAGTGGGGAGTCTTCTTTTCCCTCTGCCCCTGCCTGCAGCTCCTCCTACTTGTGCTCTCTCTCTCTCTCAAATAAATAAATAAAATCTTAAAAAAAAAAAAAAAAGCCTAGCACAGAAAACAGATAGAAGTGAGTTGTTTTCATTGAAATGGACATGGGATGGGGTTGGCAACCCAGCAGTCTCTGCCCTCTTCCCTCCTTAACACAACCCCTGAGTCACCTCTGTTTAACTGATAAGCCTCTGTGGAATGCTGTTTGAAAATCATGGCTCTGGACCATGGTCTTTGGCTTTTGTCTTTTAACAATATTTACATGTGCAGTGGGAACCTGTGCTCAGAGTATTCCCCAAGATGGTGTTCTTCCAAATGGAAATGAGCAAAATTATATTTCACTTAAGCAACATGAAGTATTACTAATGCCAATCAGCAAACATTTATTTAGCATCTTCTGTGTAGCCATCACTGTGCTAAATCCAGGGAATGTAAGATTCATAAAACAGAATCCTTGCCCATTAATCCTGTATCTTTTTTTTTTTTTTTTTCACAACAGTGAGAACTCTATGATCTAGACTGAAAGAAGAACCATGATGGAAGAAAACAAAAACTATTTGGCTTTTATTGGGGGAAAGATACTTGAGGTTTTGGGGTTGCGTTTTTGAGTGAGTGCAGAGGCCACTTTGACCTCAGCAGCCATCATGTCTTGGTCAAAAGCAATTACTTTCCTTCTGAGAAGCATGTGTGCTTTAGTGGGGGAAAAAACCGAGAAAGACCATTCTAACCCCTCCGGCCCCCCGGAAAGAAACCACCCTTTGGTGCCTTTGATTCTCCTTCCCAGATTTGAAAGACTCCAAATTCTTGTCCTTCATGGATGAGGTGTTTGAGCTGTCCGTAATTACATTATTATTCCAGACACTGTCTGAACGCTTCTTGCTGAGGAGGGAGGATTAGGCCGAGGAGGAAGCATGCAGCCAGTCATCTGCCCCTAGCCTGGCAAAGGAGATTATGCCTCTAGAAACGAGGTTTCTGGCTGAGGCTTTGTTACTTAATTAGTCTCCTGTCTCTTTTCCCTTTATGACAGTGGCAGGATCCAGGACGCACCCCTTTTAGATGAATGCAAATGCCTCTAACGAAGTTTTATAATTGTTCATTTTAAACAAATCAGAAAATTGTCAAAATCACTGTAGTCTCAGGGAATTCAGGGATAGGAAATAACTTTTAAAGGCATATGTTTCTCAAGGGAGTAAAGTAGCAAATACCATCTCTTTAAATTCTGTTTAACATGAAGCCTTTATTGATTGCTCATGATGGTTCTGCACAATTTAATGCTCTTTTAAGTGAATATTATTTAGCTTCTTCACGCAAGTCAGTGCAGACTTGTGGATCTGTAAATTTAGATGCTGATCACAACCAGAAGTCAATGTATAAAACAGTTACAATTTAATTAACTGGTAATAGATCTTATGCAATGTCAGGTTAAAGGGAATGTATAAATATTGCTTTATGAACGAGCCTTTGCAAAGTGTAGACACCGGCCATTCCCTCTTCTCTCCTTCTCATGGGAAGAGTTATGGGATGACCCTATTAACTGCCAAGGAGTATGAGTTCGCGGAGTGTGGGGGGGAGGGTTACTCATTATTAAACAGCTGTGTCCAGCCAATCAGCCTTGAAGAATTTGACTTCAGAGGTCAGTTAAAGATTCCTGACACCATTAATTTCATTTTATGAGACACCACTGAAATGCATAAATTCATGCTTTGTCTTTGTCTTTTGATGTTTGAGAAAGGAAGAGAGAAAGTTTTGAGAGCTCCTTAAGTAGATTGAGCAAAAGAGCAAGCATTAATTCAACATGCTCACCTTGCAGGTGGGGAGACTGGGAAACTGAGCCCCAGGAAGAGGGAGAGCTGACCCTTGGCACTGTCATGCAGCAGGGGAAGCCAAGGAAGTTGACTCAAAACCTAACATCCCTTTAGCAGCCTTGCCCTAATTTCTTGTCTCTTCAGGAGCTGAGGCCCGTGGGCACTGGAGTTCATTCGTTTGGCAACTCTGTATTAAGCACTAATATATTCTAACCCCTGAAAAAGCATTGTGTTGCCCTTTCTCCAAGTAGCCAAGTAGGCCTCAGGTGAGAGTCTTATTCCTACTACCTGAAGCATATCTGCTCCACCTTAGAGGACCCAAAGAGCCCTGGGCTAGGACTAGACGTCATGTGGCCTATGAAGGCCACCTGAGGCCAACTACTAGCCCAGGTGAAAGCCCCTTGCATGGACTCCTGTGGGTCCCTGAGTTCTGCAGTGCTCACATTTTGTTGTTGTAGCTCGTTTAATCGTCCTTTCCACCCAGCTAAAAGCTCAAGAGGGAAAACTCCTACCTGTCGAGCTCAGTGTTGTGCATCCAGGGCCTACCACACAGCACCTGACACATGTAGATGCTTCGTGATGATTCAAGAATGAATGAATTCACCTCAGATCCGCAAACCTTCACATGCAAAATGGGTGCCATCACTTGTTCCCTTTCTACTCCACGTAGGGACAAGTGAGCTAACATTTGTGGAAGAGCTATAAGGTGCTACACAATGTGAAGAGGTAGTGCGTGAGTTACTAGCGCTATTGTGATGCTGTAGCTAGGCTGCCACCATATTGCATTAGCTCTTGCACTTATCACCCTTTGACAAGAGCACATCTGAGTTACTGTCGGTAACATAAACTGACAGTATAATGCCTAGAATGAGAGACTCTTAGCTTTTAAAGAAACCTCACATGTGTTCCCCCCACCCCACATTATAGATGAGGGAGGGCCCAGAGGAGTTGATTTACCTGCCTCGTGTCATGCAGAGGATCTGTGGCTAAGCCAGGAATAGGTACCAGGATCCTTGATCCTGCCCCCCTGCAGCTGAGTGCTGCAAGTCTTCCTTGCTGTTGGAGAAGCTGTGGAGAATTTAATTAGCTACCGTCTGAGATGTGATACATGTCAGAGCTCATTACCGTGGTGGAGCCGGTGGGTCTCATTCTGCAGTGCTATCCCCTGTTGTAGTTCAGTGCCCCCAATTAACTCCAGTGCTCAAGACAACCCAGCTGGCAGGTGTTGTGGAGGGCCACTTCAAGGCAGGTGCCCAGATTCTACTGTGCCCCTCAGACACATTCTCCTCCACCTCAGCCCAATCTGCCACCTTCCCCTGAGATAGATGCCTGCTGATGCCAAACGGAAGCCTTAGGGTATCGAGAAGCATTTCCCACTTAAGAGGCACAAGATCATTTTGCTAAGCTCTGACCAAGAGTTCGTACAAGGTTAGTGTGCTCATCAACCTAGAGACCTCTCCTAAGGTGTTGATGTGGTGAGCAAGAGGAAGGTGCTTTAGGACCCACCACAATCACGGATGAATACCAACTCTGGACTAGACTGTTTTTATTCTTTTAATGCTAACATCAGGAAAGGCAAAAGAAGGTTGGGGAACAGGTCCAGATGAAAGAAAGCAAAAGAGACATGATGGGTAAATACAATGCAGAATCCCTGATTGTATCCTGGTACAGGGAAAAAATAACAGCAAAAGCACTTTGGAGACAAACAGTAACAAGTGTTGGCGAGGAAGTAGAGAAATCTGAAGCCTCATGCATTGTTGGTGAGACTGTAGGATGATGCCGCTTTGGAAAACAGTCCCCATTTCCTCAAAAGGTTAAACACAGTGTTCCCATGGCACCTAGTGATTCTACTCCTAGCTGCCTACCCCAGAGAAATGAAAACATATGTTCACACAAAAACTAATATGTGAATGTTCGTAGCAGCATTATCCATAGCAGACACAGGGTGAAAACAACTCAAATGTCTATCAACTGATGACTAGATATACAAAGTTTGGTTTAGCCATACTATGGGGTATTATGAAGCTGTAGAGAGGAATGAAATACTGACCCATGCTACACCATGAATGAACCTTGGAAACATGATGCTAAGTGAGAGTAACCAGCCACAAAGGCCACCTATTATGTGGCCACCATTTATATAAAATGTCCAGAAGAGGCAAATCCATAGAGACAGAACATAGGTAGTGGTTTCCAAGTCTAGGGAGAGGAAGAAATGGGGAGTGATTGATAATGGCACAGAGTTTCCTTTTGGGGTGATGAGAATGATCTAGAATTAGTGATGTAGATTGCACAATGTGGTGAGAATACTAAAAACCACTGCACCTGAAAGGGCAGATTTTATATTGTGTGAATTATATACCAGTTAAGAAATTAATAAAAATAATTTGGATGGGGGCCTCCTGGGGGGCTCAGTGGGTTGGGCATCTGACTTTTTTCTGGCTCAGGTCATGATCTCAGGGTCCTGGGTTTGAGACCTGCATTGGGCTCTGTGCTAAGCAGGAAGTCTGCTTAATGATTTCTCTCTTTCTCCCTTTGCCCCTCCTCTCTCTCTCTCTCTCTCTCTCTCTCTCTCTCTCTCTCACACACACACACACACACATAAATATATCTTAAAAAATATAATGATTTGAGGGAAAATTTGGATACAGAGTGTAAATTAGATAATTTGTATCAATATGATAATGGAATTGTGGTTATATAGGGAATGTTCTTTTGCTTGAGAAATGGATGCTGAAGTACTTAGGGTTAAGCATCATGATGTCTGCAGTTTACTTTCATATGATTCAGCAAAAAAATGTATAGAGAGGTTGGTAAGCAAGTGTGATAAAATACTAATAATTGGTAAAGCTAAGTGAAGGGTATACTGGTGTTCTTTTTATTATTCATACAGCTTTTCTTTGAAATTGTTCAAAATAATAGGTTGGCAAATAACATTTTTTAAAGTGAGGTGGAAGTATTAGAATACCAAGGAACAGAGACAAGAGAAAAAGCTTTATGGCTGTCCCCCTTGACCCTTTAGTCTCTCTAGGATAACAAATACTTGTTTTAGCCTTCCCTAAAGGAAATTAATTTCATTTCTGAGCCGTATAGACCCCCTCTCAGCTTTTAGGGAGTACCTGAAACCACAGCCAAATGCTGCAGGCACACATGTCATCTGTCAAAGAGGAGACTTTCTTCTGACCTCCAGTGGGCAGAAGTGACCGCCAAGGGGACCTCCGCTCACAGCTCCCTCCCTGACCTTATTCCAGGGGTGGGGAGGAGTTGTGGTAGGTAGGTTTTTATCACTCTTTTTTAAGGGAAACACTGAAAAATAGTCAGCAAGTATAATTTCTGAAGACAAAGAGTTCTCAGTGAGTTTTCCAAACCTTACATATCTTCCCTTGTTGGCGATATATATATTTTGGGAAGGGATGTATGGAGCCTTATGGTAACTTGTCCAGACCCTTATTTTTTATCTCACTCCTCAACATATGAAAGAACCAGTCAGGTCTCAGGTAGTCTTTAGGCTTATGACAGAGAACTTGACCATATCACTTCCAGAAAAATGGTAGAACCAGTAGTGGAGAACATCAGACCTTGGAAGAAAGTGACCTCCTTGGAAGGCATCTCAGAGCTGCTTTGTTTCCAGATGTCAATGAAGCCTTCCTTGAGAGAAACCCATTGCTCTCATACCTTGTACCCACCCCAGAAGTGTAGTCAGAAGCATTTGCAAAAGCTTTCAACCAACAACTGCTTTTATAGTCTGCAGACTGATTTTTCAATGTGCAGATTTGCTATAAATTTATAGAGTGTTTTGATTCTAAATTCACAATGTGCATCTTTAATGGCTCCAAGTTTGGATAATTTTGTGCTGTTTATATCCTAGCAGCAATGGTTTATGCATATTTCCCAAGCTATTACCCTCCTAGGAGAAGAGTGAACAACCTCTTTTTACAAAAGACAGTCCCATATGTCCTGGTTTAGTGTGTCTGTCTCCAAAGATCATTTTGTATTGAGATGCAAGGAGAGCATGACAGCTGGATGAGGCACCCACCCCAGTTTGCAGGCAGGTGGGTTTGTGGGTTTTCTGGATCCTCCTACCTGGCTCCCAGATGGCCCTGTATTTGAAAATCACCAATTAGGCACTTTGCAGTCACCTGGAGTTTTTCTACTAAGACATTTTTCAGCCTCATTAAAAAAAAAAAAAAAAATGTTTCCCACTTCCCTCTATCAGCAAAGAACTTTGTTATCAACATGTGACGCGAGTCACATGTTGATAAAAAAAAAAAAAAAGAGCCAGGAATTTGCTCCCGGAGTCCAGCTTGAGACGGTAATCAGAAATGTGAGATGGATAGGATGTTTATTGAAACTTACCAAAAAAATTTTATTGTAGTAAAATATATATAACATGAAAAAATGTAATAGTGGAAAATTGAAAGCAATTAAATGTCCAGCAGTAGGGGATATGATTCACCCATGTAATAGAATATAATGTACCCTTTGAAAATACTTTCAAAGAACTTTTAATAATAGGAAATTTCTCTTGACACAATGACAGGTAAAGAAAGCTGGTTCCAGACCTCCAATTAGGTCTTCAGATTTCAGATTTTAGACACATGCATTGAAACAAGATAAAAAGGGTAACCACAGAATTATCAACAGTGGTTATTATTGGGTGGTGGGATTAGGAAGGATTTTTTAAATTACATTTTTTATTTTGAGATAATTATAGATTTTACATGTAGTTGTAAAAACATTACAAAGAGGTCCTGTGCACCATTTTTCCCAGTTTCCTGTAGGGTATTTAAATTTTCTTCCCTGTGCTTTCCTCTTTTCAAAAAAAAAAACAAAACAAAAAAAAACCCCCCATATATATATAATCTACAGTCAGGGAAAATACAATTAAGGACTCTCTTTAAAAACAACAAATTTGGGTAGCCCGGGTGGCTCAGCAGTTTAGCTCCACCTTTAGCCCAGGGCCTGATC
This sequence comes from Vulpes vulpes, assembly GCF_048418805.1. Taxonomy (NCBI): domain Eukaryota; kingdom Metazoa; phylum Chordata; class Mammalia; order Carnivora; family Canidae; genus Vulpes; species Vulpes vulpes. The sequence goes on along the minus strand of NC_132783.1, from coordinate 114,148,548 downwards.
CTGGAGTCCTGGGATGGAGTCCCACATTGGGCTCCCTGGGTAGAGCCTGCTTCTCTCTCTTCCTGTGTCTCTGCCTCTCTCTCTCTCTCTGTGTGTGTGTGTGTGTGTGTGTGTGTGTGTCTCATGAATGAATAAAATCTTAAAAAAAAATTTATCCATCCTTCTGGAGAACCTTGCTCCAGACTTTAACTGATTTTTCTTCCCTTTTCCTGGACCCCACAGCCCATTGCCTAGCTCTTTGGTCTACCTGCTTAGCACCTGCTGATATGGTAGTTAATCAGCTCTTTGCCTATGAATGGGTTTTGATGTCATGAGTTCATGTTGGAACAATAAGGTACACCTTCCAGAAGCATCAGGTTTACTCAAACTATTTGGAGAAGAAGGGAAAGAAACATTACTTTTATATTATAAAGTTAAGACCTCCACATTATAGAGTGGAAAGTAAGATTTGAGATATCATGAGTAAGATAAAGCAAAGTAACTGTTTCAGAAGCATTGCTAGTGAACGCTGAAGACCTACATCTTGAATCACACCATCTGGTAGATATCATGGAACACACAGCGTTTTAGGAAGTCTCAGGGCAAGAGCATGACTGGAGGCACTCTTGAACCTCTGAATGAAAGATTCATATTTTCTCTTTGTGGGGCACCTAGGTGGCTCAGTTGGTTAAGCGTCTGCCTTTGGCTCAGGTCGTCATCCCAGGGTTTTGGGATCAAGCCCCACATCAGGCTCCAGGCTCAGTGAGGGTCGGCTTCTCCCTCTCCCTCTGCCCTGCTCGTGCTCTCTCTCTCTCCCTCTGTCTCAAATAAATAAATGAAATAAAATATTTTCTCTTTGTCCTAGTGCCATGTCTTGCTGGAATGTGCACTACTGGGAAGTCAGGGGCCCTGGGTTGGATTCTTGATTCTGGCATTGACCTCTGTGGGAGCCTGGCAAGATGTCTCCTCTCTGGGCCTCCTTTTTCTTGCCAGCAGAATGAACTGTTCAGACCAGAGCATCCCTATGGGTCCACTAAGGCTGAGATGCTTAGGTCATTCAGTGTGAAGCATGTGACTTTCCCAGGCTTCTCAAACTCAATCCACCTAAAGAAGCACAATGCACAGTGAGCCTGCAAGGGCTTTAGCATCCTTAGAAATTAGTCATCATTGATTTGGTTCTTTCTCTGCCTCCTGGTGACCCTTCCTGTTAACACCTCTCTTTTGTCATTAAAAAGTCTTGAGTGATAGAAGGTTGTAGAAACTGATTAAATGGAGACACCCCCCCCCCTTTTTTTTTTACTTTTTCTTTCCCCTAAAGATTATCTTGGGAATGTCAAAAGCAATTTTTATAGGCAAGTTTGTCTTTTACAAAAGATGGGTTTGCAAAGCATGAAATTAACATTTTTGCACAGAGCCAGATAATTGCTGAAAACATGGTGACTTTCATTCAGCAAGTTTGTAGCTTGAGTAGTTATTAGCAAGGTCAGATACTTCATGCAATAATGCAACTATCAGACTCCACCACCAAAGCAAGCTTGGCCAAGCATCTTGTGAGGGAACAGATGTTCCTGAGATGTTCACCCATGAGGTAATTTCAGATGTCAGGAGCAGCACAGGCCATTGACACTACAGTCCACCAAACACTACAGTGTCATAGGGCCACCCTACTCATGGAGCTTCAGATTTCTATAAGCCCATTTGCAAGGTTACACCTCCAGAGAAGCCGAAGAAGTTCACCAAACAATGTCCAAGCACAGAAGGGATAGCTTCCCCTTCAGACAAGACAGCATATTTGGATTAGAGAGAACCAGATGCCAGCATCGAAAGGGAAGAGACAATAGACAAATTTGCACATTTCAGTAGTTTTAGGACATTCTTAAGTTCATAAAGGTTGCCAAAGAATATTAAGTTCTATCCAGGAAAATCTATTCAAGGAATCATGTTGGTGTGTGATTGTGGATTTGCATTCTTTTTTCTTTTTTTAATATTTTATTTATTTATTTATGAGAGACAGAGAGAGGCAGGGACATAGGCAGAGGGAGAAGCAGATTCCCTGTAGGGAATCTCATGAGGGACTTGATCTCAAGACCCCAGGATCACAACCTGAGCCAAAGGCAGATGCTCAACCACTGAGCCACCCAGGCTCCCTAGAATTGCACCCACCAAGCTCCCTAGAATTGCATTCTTATTGGTAATGTTAGGCGGTATAACAAGTCAGTCCTAAAATGTCAGTGTTGTAACCCACAGATTTATTTCTCACGAATTAAACTCTATCGTAGGTCTCCAGATCACTCTAGAAAGGAGAGGTGGGAGATGGAATTATTGAGAGACTCCCAGGGAACTTAGCTAGAATTCATTTGGGAAAATATGAATAATCTGCACTGTCTTATCTTTCTGTGGCTCAGATCCATGCGTGTGGAGAGAAGAAAATTCTCCTTTCCCTGTGCTCACTTACTGGCAAAGTTTATACTCTAAAACAAAGGGAGTATATTTGAGATGTCCTCTACTGCCTGCTGGGATCAAGTTTTGCAGAGTAAAGAGTACAAGCATTGATTGGAGTCAGACAGATCTAGGTTCAAGTCCTGACTTTACCACTTGCTATGTCTGTGGCCCTGGGCCAATTACCAAATCCTTATAAAATTTTAGCTACTGTCTGTCACTTGGACTTAATAATTGTACCCACCTCAAACGGTTGTTTTGAGGATAAAAGAGATAATACATTGAGAGGGACTCATTCCAGAGACTAGCACATAATATGCACCTATTCATCCATTCAGTTTATTCAGCCAACGGTTTTTGAGCACCCGTGTGTCTGCTGCACTGCCAGGTGAGCCAGAACAGATACTACCCCTGCCCTTCGGGAGCCTATAATACAGGCATGGATATGCCTTAATTAAATAATCACTTCAAATAAAGGTCTGCTGACTTACTTAATGCTGTGAAGAATAGGATTGCTGTGTTTGCCAGAAGCCTTGACTGAGAAGTCAAGGAAGGCTTCTTGGAGGAATGGCATCTGAGCTGAAATGTAAAGTTAATGTAGTGGAGTGGGAACAGGGTGTAACAAGTGTTCTTGAGGAAATAGCATGCACAGAGGCCTCGTGGCAGGAAAAGTGAGGTGTCTTTGAGGAACTCAGGAGTGTCCAGAGTTCTGAGACCGAGGGGAGCATGGTGTAGGATGTGCTGGAGTGGTAGGCAGAGACCAGGCCATTTAGGACCTCCTGAGAATGTTAAGAAGTTTGGTTTAATCTTAAGAGTGATGGGAAATTATTGGAAGTTTTTAAGCAGGGGCTTAAAAATTATTAAACTCAATAAATGTTAGCCGTTATTGTTCTTTTCCAGGAACTTTTATATTATATCCCAACAATATTGGCTCTCTTATTGGATTCCATGAATATATTATTTAAACAAAAACAAAAAATCCCAACAACCTTGTCGAATTATTTGGTGGTCCAAAAGAGGGGTCTGTAAAATGCCAGAGCCACTTAGTACCTTGTGATGTGCTTCCTCCTCTGTGTGGTATTGGAAGGACTCTAAAAGCCGCCTGGACCCAGGACAGAAAGGTGAGACCGTGGGAAGTGGAACAGGGCCAAACTGGATGTGGCAGGGACTCAATAGAGTCCCTGAGCTGAGCCAAATAGGCTTCCACAGCCTAAGTCAGGCCACCTGTGGGCCTCTGACAGTGAGTGGATGCAGGATGGTAGGACAGGAAGAGGGAGCTGGCACAGACTAGGCGGACAGGACATTGGGATATCTGCGGGTAGAAGACTTAGGGCCAGACTGGCAGAGGACAAAAGGAGCTGGGCTGTGGGCCAGGAGACCAAAGGGGACACCCAGGTGAAGGTGGCCCTTGTCTGAAGGAAGGAGAAAATTCAGGCACTGAAGCTACTGTAGGAAGTCCAAGTGTCTTACCAAATGAGGATGCTGACTCCCCAGAGCTGGGGTCCAGGGACCCTGGTCTTTCTCCTGTCAGAGGCTACACTCCTCCCCCAAAGCTGGGTGACTTGGCTGAGGTCTCTGGTGGGACTCATGTGATCCCAACTCTCAGAACATACTTGATTCCTCTGTGTGACTGCATGTGACCTGGGCTGCTCCTGTCTGCTCTCTGGCTCAACACTGGGAGCTTTCCTGTCTAACCAGAGCTGTGTTGCCCATCTTCCAGCCGTCACTAACTCATCCATCAGTTTCCTGTGGTGAATCTCAAAGTTGGAACAGTATAGCATGTCTTCCTCATGCAAGGCTTTGATCTAGCTCCAGTCTGGTTGTGTGACTTGATAACCAGTTACCGAGTCAACTGAACTTAGCCTTATTTTGCCTAAGACAAGGGCAGGATGAGGCTGAAGATGGCCTGGACCCACAGACTCAGCAGACTTTTTGCAAACAAGTAACAGATGGGCAGGAGTGATTTCCACATCCTTAACTAAACAATGTGAGACCACTGGTTTCATGGGTTCAGACGGTGATGATGGCCACATCCACATGCCTGTCCCTTCATAATCACAGAATGCTTTATTATATACATACGTGGTCTCCTTTGAGCCTCCATACAGCCAATGAAGTCTTCAGGGCAGGTTTCTCCTTCCCCTTATTTGAAGAAACCGAGACCTGGTCAATAGGTACCCTGCTCAAGGTCACATGTAAAGTCACAGCCCCTGGGACATCATATGGCCAGTCAGGATTCACTTGCTGGGAGCAACTTGTGTTGCTCACTTCTGTGCCTTAAAAGGAGAGCAAGAACTCAGACTGGTGACGTGATAGCTAGCCTGGACAGATATTTAAATCCTATCAATGAGGCTACAAGTGAAGCACAGAGGGATCAGTGTGGGACTTAACAGAATCCTGGGCTTCTTTATATGACTTGGCTACATTCAGGCTTTCCAAGTCCAAGGGCTTATGTGGGTGTGTCTGTGTCCGTGTCTATCTGGTAAGGAGGCTGAAGTTAATAGGTCTGTAAATTTTGTGTTCTGTGAGCCCTGACACGTTTCAGACAGTGACCCAGTAAGTGCCTCATGTCCCCTCGTCTGTGACTCTTTTAGAAAACTAAAATGCACACCAAGAGAGGAAAGAATGGAAAGCCTGAAACGCAGATAGAGTCCACACTCCGATTCAGGTCAGCTGGCAGAGTGCGTTTCTTACAAAACAAATCCTCTGCAGTATGAAGACCAAGGGGCTTCCCACCCCCCCTCCACCTCCTGCTTGTGTAATTTTTAAAAGCATAACAAGTGAAATGAGGCCCTTTGCATATGAGACAGCTGTTTGCTCAGGCCTCATGCCTTTCTTTTGGTTAACCTGAATCATACAACTTATAATTATGCCCTGCCTGGCAGCGCATTTTTGCCTCCTGAGCTCTAGCCGAAATTTCTGGGCAAGTGAACGCCGTTGACAGGGAACGTTTCTTTTCCCTGCCGTGGTTCCAGGTGGCCCCTCTGAGGTGCTCTTCCCACCCATGCCGGCTTCCAGGGCTGCATCTCCGCGGTAGTACTTCAGTCCTCTCCCCGAGGAGGGGAGGGCCGAACCCCTGCCAGAGGGAGCCACGCCAGTCTGATTAATTAAGGTAAATAGGGGAGTGATTGGCAGTGGCTTAAGCTACAGGCATGTAACCTAGGCAACAGCAGGGAGCCCGCACCTCTGCTGACAAGTAACATGGGATTAATTTTTTCACAGATCTGAGGCCTTCTCTCTGCTCAGAGTCCACTTCAAGAGCCTTGAGAAAGGACTAGGCTGTTAGATAATGGAGGGGAATTACCAAGAGTCGGCCAGGGGTACCGTGGGTGTTTTGTCCCCTTCCAGAACCCGATGTGGACAGTGTCCTGGGCAGGCTTGACGTCAGAAGCCTCAGGGCCAAAAGCAACCCTCCCTCCAGTTTTGGAACTTGAGCATGCCTCCCCTGAGCCGTGGTCAGCCAGCCCTGCATTCCCGTGCCAGCTTCCTGGTCACGTTCCTTATCTGTAAAATGGGACGGTAATAATTAGTGCCGCTTTTCAGTGTACTGTGAGCCTAACGCCTGCAAATTGCCTAGCACAGGGACACCTGGGTGGCTCAGCAGTTGAGCTTCTGCCTTTGGTTCAGGTCGTGATCCGGGGTCTTGGGATCGAGTCCTGCATCAGGCTCCCCTCAGGGAGCCTGCATCTCCTGCCTATGTCTCTGCCTTTCTCTCTGTGTGTCTTTCATGAATAAATAAATAAAATCTTTTTTGAAAAAAATACCTAGCAGAGCCTGGCACATGGAAAGCCCAGTAAATATTGGCCCTTTGGGTCTTCTCAAGGAAAGAAAGAGGCTTCGAGTGGACTTATATACCCCTTTACTCCTGGGAAGACAAGGGGTTCAGCCAAGTGAACTTATATACCCCTTTACTCCTGGGAAGACAAGATGGGTCCAGAATAGAAAGCATGTAGGAAAAGCGACTGCAGATGGATGCAGAATGAGGCACAGGAAGCAGGCAGGAGGGTTGGGAATTGGGGGCTGCAGCCTGAGGGCCAGGAGGCTGGTCCTCAGAGGTTGACAGTTGCCCAGAGAGGAGCCAATGGTACAGAGATGTTGCCCCTCCTAGGATTTGGGTTCAAGCTTGAGTTCCCATCCAGTGGCTCAGACTCTCACTGACCGTGCACTTTCCAGCTGCTGATCCTGGCTTGGACACTGGCCATTTGAGGATGTGACTCTGGTTGTTTTTCCACCATATCAAATGAAGACCATGGGAAAATGTGGTCACATGAAAAAAGACACGAAAGCTTCCTGTTTTGTGCGTGAGGCCAGAAGATGTGGCATGTATGGTTTCTGAAGCTACAGGTGGATGGGGAGAGTTTGCAATCTACTATGGAAACATTTGACACTTTTGCAAGTTAAAAGAGGGAGAGAAATGCCAGAAGCATGATATTCAGTACATAGCCTTGGCTGAATAATCTCAAATAAGCAACCTCAGGGGTTTGGTTTCCTTATTAAAAATTCTGAAAGGATTACTCAGAAAATGTTAATAGTAGTTATCTCTAGGGAATAGGAATAGAGGTTGGGAGTGGGGAGAGATTTATATTTTTCATTGTATACCCTTTTGACTATTTAAATCTTTTGCTGTGTGCCTTCATTATTGTTATAATTGCAAATCAAATTATAGGGTCTGTCTTTAAAAAAATGCAGTCAAGGGGTTGGCTTAGATCATTGGTTCTTAGATTTTTCTTTCTTTCTTTTTTTTTTTTTTTTTAGCAGTAGAACACTTGTCTTATAATCTTACTTGAAAGCCTAATGAATGTATGGCAAAGAAGAAATCGGAGCCCCTCTTGTCAGGACACCCCTGGCTCAGCTCCCAGCTGCAGCATCTCCAAGGGATCCATTGAACATAGTTTGAAATGACAGGTCTAACCGATTTTCTTCAGGCACCTCCCACCTCTCAGTCCTGTACTTCCCTTCTCTTTAGCAAAGGATGCTGGGGAATCCTAACACTGTGGCACAAGCTGCTGCTCTCACTGCTCTAGCTGCAGACACACCCTGCCCCTCTGGGGAGGCAGCTGTTGGGAAGGATGAGCAGTGCACAGGCTCAGCGTCACTCGGACTCTAGGGGACAAGAAACAGTTCACCCTCGGATTGTTGCCACTGGCTTGAAGTGATGGACACATGTGAAAGGGTGGATTTTTCTAGCCATTCCAGGTAAAACTGAACCTGGGAGGTTTGATAGGCTGCTAAAGGGACAGTGAAATGATGATGAATGGTAGAAAACCCATTTCCCTTGTGAACATTTGGTTTAAACACAGACCTACTGCTTACTTACTCTATACTTTTGGCAAGTTACTTAGCTTCTCCAGGTCTCTTGTTGGATCTGTAAAAAGAGGAAATCCTGGTTCCTACTTTCTAAAACTGTTGAAAGGATTAAATGAGATTGTAAGTCCAGGTGCTTAGCCTAGTGTCTTGCCCATAGTAGGTATTCAGTGAGTGTTGGTTATACCGATGATGATCATCATCATCATCAAATTCCTGGACAAGTCAGAAATAACCTCACCACTTCTTGTATGTTCTTTGTTAAATCTATAACCTTTCAGGACCCTAGTTTCTTTACCTGTAAGTGGGAGGTGCTCAGGAATTACAAATTGTTGGACTGCTGGACAAAATCTAGCATGCAAACATATTTGCTTATCTAGATAGCATATTAAAAAGTAAGAAACACTGTCTAGAAACTTGAATTCTCCAGCTTCTTTTTAAAAACTGAACATTTAGGGATCCCTGGGTGGCTCAGCGGTTTGGCGCCTGCCTTTGGCCCAGGGCGTGATCCTGGAGGCCCGGGATCGGGTCCTGCGTCAGGCTCCTGGCGTGGAGCCTGCTTCTCCCTCTGCCTGTGTCTCTGCCTCTCTCTCTCTCTCTCTGTGTGTGTGTGTGTGTGTGTGTCTATCATAAATAAATAAATAAATAAATAAATAAATAAATCTTTAAAAAAAACAAAAACTGAACATTTGGGCAGCCCAGGTGGCCCAGGGGTTTAGCACCACCTTCGGCCCAGGGCATGATCCTAGAGTCCCGGGATCGAGTCCTGCATCGGGATCCCTGCATGGGGCCTGCTTCTCCCTCTGCCTGTGTCTCTGCCCCCCTCTCTCTCTCTGTCTCTCTGTGTCTCTCATGAATAAATAAAATCTTAAATAAATAAATACATACATAAATACATACTGAACATTTGTCTTCATTTGCCCTCACTTGGTGGCAGTCAGCTGGCAGCTGCCCCTCCCCTTACGTGGGCATCTATACACTTGCCTTTCTTTTCACCAGCCTCTTTCCTTGTATATTGTCTTACACCCTCTTTATATCTAGGTAGTTGGGTTGGCAAAGCCTAGGTTAGAAGGTTTCATGGCTCTACCACTAGCTTATCCCATGATACCGAATGCATCCTTTCATCTCTCTGGACTGTCACATTGCCATCTATAAAATGAGAGAGTTGAGCTTTCAGCCATGGCTTTCTTGGGGTGTTCTATTCAGTCCATAACATTTACTGAATTCTTCCTATTTCTGGGAATTCTAACAGGTATTTGGGAGGATGCAGAGGTGAATGACAATGGGCTCAGCCCAGAAATGTTTTAAAGGCCATGCCTCTCAAAGTGTAGTCTGTAGAATACTACCAGTTCTCCATGAGATAAACAGAGAAATTGAAGATAAGCATTTAGAAACTTTTATGGCAGTTTGACATTGTTGTTACAGCCATGTACATGCTCAGTGGATGTGTCTTATTGAATAACTATAGATCAGTTCACATGCTGTTGAACTATGATGAATTCCATGAGGAACAAGCTGTATACTTGTTCCAGTTATCATTGCTGTTTAACAAACTGTCCCAACACTCAGTGGCTTAAAATAGCAATAGTCCTTTATTTGCTCACAAACCTGCAGTTTGAGCACAGCTGGGCAGGACTGCTCATCTCTGATCCACACAGTAGTGCCTGCTGGGATGCCTCCCCTGGGGCCAGAGGGTCTGCCTCCAAGATGGCACATTCACGTGGCTGGCAAGTTGGTGCTGGCTATCGGTTCCTTTCCACGTTGACTTGTCCACAGGAAGAGGGAGGTGCTGCTTTATCACATAGTGGCTGGGTTCCACAAGAGCAAGGCAGAAGTACATAGAACTTTTACAGTTGTATCTCGGGAGTCACATTGCATCTCTTCTGACGGACTCCTGGCTGAGGCTTTCACAAAGGTCTACCCAACTTCAAAGGGAAGAGACACAGATTCTACCTTTTATTCTTTTTTTTTAAGATTTATTTATTTATTTATTTGTGAGAGAGAGAGAGAGAGGTAGAGACACAGGAGGAGGGAGAAGCAGGCTCCATGCCGGGAACCCCACATGGGACTCGATCCTGGGACTCTAGGATCGCGCTCTGGGCCAAAGGCAGGCGCTAAACCACTGAGCCACCCAGGGATCCCCCACATTCTACCTTTTAATAGGCTTGTGGAAAGGTTTTAGACGTAGACGTGGGTCATAAGATTTTGTTACAGCTACCTTTGGAAAATACAATCTGCCACACTAGATAGGGGTGCATTAGTTTTGTTTTGCAGCAATTACCACATACTTAGTGGCTTAAAATAATATGCATTTATTAGCTCATAGTTTTATAGGTCATGAGTCCAAGCCAACTTAACTGGGTTCTCTGTTCAGTTAAGGCTCTTTTCTGGAGGCTGTGAGAAGAATCCACTTCCAGGCCCACTCAGGTTGTTGGCAGGTGGTGGTAGGATTGGGGTCCCTGTTTCCTTGCTGGCTGTCAGCCAGGGGTGGCTTGCTGCCCCTAGAGGCCATCTACACATGGTCCTTCAGTCTTCAAAGCCAGCAATGCCACATCAGATTCTTCTCATCCTTTGAATCCTTTTGACTTCTAATACTGCCAGATGGAGGAAACGCTCTGCTTTTTCATGTGATTAGATTATGTCAACCTGGATAATCTTTGGCCTCTACCCCAGTGTAATCAGAGGAGGAACATCTCATTGTATTCACAGGTTCCACTTACACTTAAAGGGAGAGGAGTATAACAGGATGAGGGTCACTGGAAGTCATTCTTATAATTCTGTCTACCACAGACGGTTTGATTCACAGTGAATTAGAAATTAAAACAAAATGGTTTTACATCACAGATAGTTTGAAAGCACTGGCTTAGAATCCAGTGGACAAGAATGACACGTATACAAATGGTTATCATTGGAGACCTTCAGGGCTAACTTCCAAAAAGAGACGGGTAGAAAGAATGCAGTGAGAGGGCAATGGGAGGAAGACTATTATTTAAGTAGAAGGGAATAGAATTAAGATATAGTATTTGAGGATCTGGTATTTGAATTGAGCTTGAGAATACAGGTGTGATTTGGATCTTTTAAAAAAATAAGGCAAGAGGATAGGATTCCTGTAGTTGTGCTTCTATTTTGGCACCTTTGGCTGTAAACACAGAACTGAACTGAATCCTCTCAAAGTTCATTTATCACTTCTCTACTACCATCAACCCCCCCCCCCCAAACCAAAAAACAAACCCTACCCCAAAGCTCAAGCAGTGACTTCAAACAAGCAATCATATATTATCCCTTATGGGTCCACAGATCAGTTGGGTGGCTTCTCTGGTCTTGTCTGTGCTGTCTCCTGTGTCTCTGGTTAGCTGTGCCTGGGCTGGGTGGCTTTGCTGGCCTTGTCTGGGCGTGGAGATCTGTTTCATTATTTTGGCCAAAGCAAGTCACAATGCCTGCCCTGATTTAGAAGGCAAGGCAGTAGATTCCACCTGCTAATGAGAGGAACCTCAGGATCCCACTGCATAGGATGTGGAAGCAGGGATGGGTGGAGGATCAGGGCCACTCTTTCAATAAATCTACCACAGTTATCCTGAGAAATCTTCCTGAATTCCCTAGAGGAAGAAAAAGAGCTTTGTTCTAACTTCAAATGCATTGTTTCTCAAGCTAACCAAGGTTTTTTGGAGAAATTTACGTATGAGAAACCATTCAGAAAATGTAAAATGATCCATTAACCAGAGTTGTAAGAAGCCAGGCTTTTAAAGTAGTCTGTAATTTCTGTATAAGGGACATTCCCTGGCAACCTTATCACCTTTACTTTTGTGGTGCTTTCGCTAGCCCACATTATGCTCATCCTTCAGTGCCCATCCCAAATGCCCTCTGCAGAACTGTTTCCAGAATGATTACTCTAGAGTAATTCATGGCTCTTCTTCCAGGTCCCAGTAGCAATTTTTAGAATGAAGTGATCTCAAATCTGGCTATACTGTAGACAAACTGTCTTTTATGATACTCCCCAAAGCACCTAAACCTAACCCAGGGCCAACAAATGATAGTTGCACTATTAACATTTTTCAGATGGATGAATGGAGAGGTGAGTAGATACGGATGACAGATGCTTCAGAAGGTGACTAAAGCTTTCTTTTAGAAAATCTCATATTATCATAAACTTTATTTCCCTCCTTCCAAGTCAGTATGTCAGCTTGAAATCTTTGTGCTCTTGTTCCATTGTCTACATCATGCTTCAAAGTAAAAACCAAAAACTGCACATTGCGGAGGGGAGGAATCATGTTGTGTTCTTCCTCATAAACCCTGTCATTAGCATCGAGTTTCAAAACAGGGTCCCTGAGTTCCTCAGGATGTTAATCATTTGCTAGCAGCCAGGGGTGCGTGGGTGGGGGGAACTTCTCATCAAATAAATTTGTGAAATGCTGGAGTAAACAAAGTTAGGCAGCCTTCTTTTCTGTGAGGCTTTATAGAGCCTAAATATGTTAACATCCATTGTGAATTTCCAAGAGAGTTATTAGAATTTGTAAGGGTTGAAAATTGGAAGAATTAGCTTTTGGGGGGAGGGATGAGGAAGGATAAGGGAGGTATTTCTTTATAATGTGATAAAAGATACATAACATAATTACCGTTTTAACCATTTGTAAGAATACAATTCAGTGATATTGAAGACATCACAGTGTTATGTAACCATTAACACTATACTCAAAACTTTTTCATCAGCCCCAACAATAATGACTCCTTCTAAGCACTACTTCCTCCCTCCCCCGTGGTAACCTCTATTCTAATTTTTTCCGCTCTGAACTTGCCTATTCTAAGTGCCTCATGTAAGTGGAATCATATAATATGCATCATTCTGTCGTCTGCCTTATTTCATTAAGCATGATATTTTCAAGGTCTGTCTGCATTGTAGCATGTATCAAAATTTCATTCCTTTTTTATGGCTGAGTAATAGTCCATCATACGTATGTGCTATGTTTTGTTTATCCCTCTATCTGTTGAAGGACACCTGAGGCGTTTCTACCTTTTGGGCATGTAAATAATGCTGTAATGGACATTGACATAAAAATGCCTATGTGAGTCCCTGCTTGCAGTTCTTTTGGATATGTACCTAAGGGTGTTATTACTGGGTCATCTGGATACTTCTGTGTTTAATCTTTTGAGAAACCACCAAACTACTTTCCACAGTGGCTGCACTATTTTGCATTCTCTCCAGCAAAGCACAAGGGTTCTAATTTCTCCACATCCTTGCCAACATTTGTTATTTTCCCTTTTTTACAATTATCACTACCCTAGTAGGTACAAGTTGGTATCTCATGATGATGAGATCATTTCCCTAATGATGCAAAATGCAAAAGTGATTTGCATTTCCCTAATGACTAATGATATTGAGCTGTAATATATGCTATATGCATTCTGAATATAAGTCATTCATCAAACATGTGTTTTGTAAATATATCCTCTTTGTCCATGGCTTACCCTTCAGAGAACAAAGACTTTTAAATTGTAATGAATTTCAGTTTATCCGTATCTTACACTTAATCTCAAAAAATTAAACACAGAAGTATCCAGATGACCCAGTAATAACACCCTTAGGTACATATCCAAAAGAACTGCAAGCAGGGACTCACATAGGCATTTTTATGTCAATGTCCATTACAGCATTATTTACATGCACTGTTTGTGTCCTATATAAGAAACCATTGCCTAAACTGAGGTTACTAATGTTTGCTCCCATATTTCCTTGTACAAATTTTATAATTTTGGCTCTTACATTTAAGTCAGTGATCCATTTTAAGTTCATTTTTGTGTATGGTGTGAGGTAAGGATTGAAGTTTATATTTAGGCAAATGAATATTTAGTGATTCCATTTATTGGAATATTCCACCATTTATTGAAAAGATTATCCTTTTCCATTGAATTTCCTTAGCATCTCTGTTCAGCATCAACTGATGATATAAATGGAATCTCCATTTGGCTCCCATCAATCCCGTGTCTTTCCTTACACAAGTACCACACTCTCTCGGTCACTGAAGCCCTATAGGAGCCTTAAAATTAGTAGATAGTAAGAATCCCAACTTTGTTCCTCTTTTTCTAAGTTGCTTTGATTAAGTTTCTATGTCCCTTTCATGTTAATTTCTGCAAAGATTATATTGAGTCTATAGATAGAGGACTGACATCTTAACAATATCGAGTCTTCTGATTTATAAATATTATGTATCTCTCCATTTATTTCTCCATTTATTTAGAGCTTTGATTTCTTCCATCAGTGTTATGTAATTTTCAGTGTATAGATCTTACATGCTTTTGTTAAATTAATCCCTCAAGTATTTTTTTTAAGATTTTATTTATTTACTCATGAGAGATAGAGAGAGATACTGGCAGAGGGAAAAACAGGCTCCCCTCAGGGAGACCGATGCGGGACTCAATCCTGGACCCTAGGATCATGTCCTGAGCCAAAGGCAGATGCTCAACTGCTGAGCCACCCAGGTGTCAATTTTTTTACTAAAAAAATTTAGTATTTTTTATATCATTTTAAATGCTATGTTTTATTTCAATTTCCAAAGATTCATTGGTGTTATTTAGCAATGTAGTTGATTTTAATTTGTCATCCTCATATCCAATGACATTGCTAAACTCACTAGTTTTACTACCTTTTTGTGGATTCCTTACCATTTTTTATACAGTCATGTTGTAGACAGATACTATTTTGACCTCCCTTCTACAGTCAGAGAATGGAGATCTGGAAAGACAAGGGACCTGCCTACTGTCCTACTGTCCTACTGTCTACTTCATAAATGTAGAGCCAGAAGTCTGAAACCCAGGTCTTCTGGATCCTCTTCCAGGTTCTTCTGCATCATACCAAGCTATTTTTCAGGTTTTCAAGCCTCAAGCCTCAAGAGAAGGTCTAGGAGGTTACAGTCCAGGAATGATGTGACCACTCCACTCCTTACAGTCCTCAGGAATCTAGGGCTCCTTCCCACCAGATACTCACCATCTCTAGGGTGTGGACCTCTATCGCATGATCCAGCATGGTGGCACTTGTGTTCTGGGCAGTAAGATACAAGGAATGATGATTGCTTTAGGTGGGTTCCATGGATTGGCCATAAAACAGCCGCATTCACATCTCATTGAATAGGACCTAGTTAGGCCACAGCTAGCTGTCAGGATGCCTGGGAAATATCACCTTTATTCCGAGAAGTCCTATCCCTAGCTAAAATTACCATTACTATGGCAGAAAGAGAGAGCAGCTCCTTGGGAACGTACAGCAATTTGTGCACAAACCTTAACGTTAGGGATCCAAAAAGGAAATAGTTTGAAAATGAAAGAAGGTAGAAGAGTTTAGGCTGTTGCATTTTTTAGAAATCATTTTAGGATCCAGGTAAGCCATCTCTCGTTAGTTTTGTAGCCCATTAAGTTGACCTGAAACCTTTTAGTCAGAGGATAAAGTTAATCCTCAGAACCCCTTTATGATATTAAATCCTTGTGACTATATTAGACACATCTAATCATGGATGACCTTCCTTTATCTAGAAAAGATAAAACAAAAGATGTTTCCACTCATTCATTCATTTAACAAAAATTGCCAGCTCCTACTGTCATGGACTTCACAGTTTGGGGAGAGACAGACAATAATGAAATAATCACCCAAATGAATATGAAATCACAAAGAAGAGGTAAGGATGCTATCAGGGCACAGTTAGAGGTTATGATCTAGTCAGGGAGGCCAGAGAAGGTCTACCTGAGAGTTGGGATTTGTTTCTGTAGGGACCGTCTACTTTCATAGCAAAGCAGTGTGTTCTGAGAACACGATCCTGTGTGCTGTTGAGGCCACACCTCGTGTATCCTGCCTGGGCCACTGTATGTCTAAGAGATCAGTATAGAAGAACGAGAATGGCAGAGTGAGAGTAAGGTGGGAGTGGGGGAGGTGGTGGGAATGCTGCTCAATGGGCTCCCACCCCAAGAGAAATGGAGAGGAATTTAGAGGTTTCCAAGATGGCAGACGGCAGGGTTGGGGGCAGGATCATAATCCAGTCAGAGACTTTCCTTGTGGACCAGGAAGGAACCCAAGGAGCTAAGAACCAGAAGGAATTTTCTTTTTTTTTTTTTAATTTTTTAATTTTTATTTATTTATTTTTTTTAGAAGGAATTTTCTAATAACTGTAGTCATCTGTATAGAGGCACTCCCACTCCCCTAGGTGGCCCAAGCCAATCTCAGGGACTTGTGCATGTGCCAGCAAAGAAAGAGTTACTGGGTCCAGTGGACCATCAGAGGAGATAGCACCTCAGCTCCCACTCAGCATCTCGATTCTGTGACTCCAGGTCATGGCACATGGAAGACTCCAGTAGTTGTGGGGGGAGGGGAGGGCAGCACCAGAGGAGAACAGCCATCAGTTACCTGCTTTCCCCGCTTTCCTCACCCCACTGCCTTGGGGGACCTTTGCAGACAGTGAATAGTCAGCCAGCCTGAAAGAAGATCTAAGATTGTAGAAATCCACCAGCGGATCACAGCCTCCCAGGTACTTGGGAATTCACTCTTCTAGCTCAAGGCAGGCATGGCAGATAGGGCCTATCCTTTGGCCATCATTGGCTCCCTGTGAAGGGTTGCTGGGAGCACAGTACTGAGAGGATCCCCAAGGAAGAACATTATGATAGCATTATTATGCCTGCCTTCATCCTGGTGTGATTGTAGTGAAGAAATAGATATATTAGTGAGTATATATATATATATATATATTCACTATATATACTATATTATTCACTATATAGTGAATAATATATATATTATATTATTCACTATATAGTAAATGAATATATATATACACATACTTTGTAGATTGCAAAGTACTAGCCAAATAAAAACTAATAATGATAGCTATGATTTTTAGTGCTCCTTAAATACCAAACACTGCTAAGACTTCCACAGGTTGTATCTCATTTAATCCTCACAGTAACCTTTATGCCAGGTACTATTAATATCTTCCATTTTATACTTGAGGAACCAAGGCTTGTGAAAACAAGGTTAACTTGCTTCAGGTTGCACAGCTAGCAAGCAAAGCAGAACTCTTTCTGACTCCAAAGCACGTGTTCTTACGCTCTTTGTTTTGTTGTCTTCAGAATGGGGGATTCTGATTATAATTATCACTGCTAAGAGAGCAACTACTACATTGCTTGGTGTTTCAGTTATAAATTCTCTAAGTAGGAGACCAGTAGGATGTGTTTGTAGTCATTTTTCAATCCCCCAAAGAGCTTGGAAGTTGCCTTCCATTCAGCCTGCCAGTTTTGCCTGCCTTCCTCTTTACACATCCACATCTGCTCTGCAGAGCAGTGTAATGACCTTCTGTTGTGCTCGATCCACCAAGCCTCTGAGAACAGTTTTTGGAGACTTTCCTGTGGTCGATCACTTATCAATTAGACTGAGATTTTCAAGACCCCTTGTCAACAAGGCGCAGAAGTCTGATTCACACCAGCGAGTTTTTCTTTCTTAAGAGCTATGTTCCGAGATGTGGGAAGAAGTGGGCAAATGTGTGCAGAAGGAAACATTAATTGTGATGATCACACTCATGGGGTGGTTGGCAGTTTGCAAAACACTTTCATATTGATTTTCTCTCCAAGCCTCAGTTTTGTCATCTTCAAAGTGGCTATAATGACAATAATAACATAGTAAAGTCTCATCTTATGAAAGGGTTAGGTTATAATAAACTCACCACTGTAGGTGGTGAAATAACATAAAATTAGAATCACCCTTGACAGTTGCCCATGGAATATAATGACAAACCACCTCTCAAAAGTTCAGTTTAGGCAGTTTTTTTCCCCCAGTATTAAAACCAATGACAATTTCTTTGGTTGAAGTCATCACAGTGCCTTCTGAGGTAGTGAAAAATACTTAACGTCCGAGAGAAAGCTCACTCAGTACCAAAGTGTTCGCATTCCAGAGGCTGGGGAGAGCTGGGCTGCTAGGGACAACCTTCCATGGCACAGGCTCCCTGAGCATAGGGATTGGGAGGATTGCCAGCCTCCTCAGTTAGTGTTTGTTTTCTTTTCTTTTTGACTACGTGGCATTTAATTCCTGAAGGTTAATATACGTATGATACAATTCTTATTAGGTCTCATTTCCCCGAGTGGTTGTCGAAGAACAGGGCTTAGACTGAAAGTAACATGTGAGAAACAAACAGCAGGGTAGGCAAGGGGAGGTCCGGGCTCAGGCCCCAGGTCAGTGCCACCTGCATCCATGGGACTTTGGGCTTATGGACGTTTTTTTTTTTTTTTTAAGATTTTATTTATTTATTCATGAGACACAGAGAGAGAGAGAGAGGCAGAGACACAGGCAGGGGGAGAAGCAGGCTCCACGCAGGGCGCCCGACGTGGGACTCCATCCCGGGTCTCCAGGATCATGCCCTGGACCGAAGGTGGTGCTAAAACTGCTGAGCCACCGGGGCTGCCCGACGGCTTATGGACCTTAAAGATAAACTTATCACCCAAGTGTCAAAGTTCTCAGGCTGCATTTCTTGACTACAGACCTGCAGACCCCTTGTGACTCTATTAAAAAACAAATCTATGTCCATCCCCACTTCTGTCTTCCTATTCCATCATCTCTGCCTATACATATATGCTCTGATAGCCTCTTCCCTCAGTTCCACCCTTCTTTCTCTCCTAATCCCTTCTCCACTTGGCCACAAGAGAACTTTCCAAATACCACTTGATCTTGCCACACCTCCATATTATATAAAATACTAGAACAGACAAAGTCCTTCTACTCACCCACCTCTCATCCCCACTAGGCTTCCCCTCCTCCTCTGTGTGCCACACACACTGCTTTTTCTTGCAGTGCACTTGTGTTTCATATTTGCCTAGCCATAGGGCTTTTGCACAGCCTTGCTTTTCCCGCTATCTGGAGTGCTCTTCTCCCTCTGTTGAATTAACTCCTAATCATACTCCCTCTGTTTCTTCAAGGAAGCCTCTCCTGACCTTGCTGACTGGATCAGACCCTTCTGATCTGATCTGAAAGAAAGGAACTGTCTTTGCACTGTGTGCTTTTCTTTTATGCACATGCCACTGGAGCTGTTTTAATTTACTTGTGGTTCTGGATTAAAGTGGGTATTCTCCTCTGCCACACACAGTACTGTAAGCTTTATGAGAGCATTAACCTTGTCTGTCTTGCTTACCAATATCCTGGATACCTAGCACAGAGCCTAGCATGTGGTTGTTCTCATTAAACATTTAAGCGGGTGGATAGAGGGGCAGACAGACTGATGGGTGGGTGCATAGGTGAGACACTCAAGTGCACACTATCAAATTATTGATCAGAGTATTGTTTCCCTGATACACACCCCCCATGATAAAACATGGGAACTTCCTCTGAAGAAAATGTTAAAAGTTGATATCCTTCTTTTAGAATGGAAGAGAGAAGTTACTAAAGATTCCGTTTGCCCTTTAGATAATAGACATTACAAAATATCTTGGCTATTTTTCTCTCTGCTGTTGGAAAAGTCTCTTAATGAGCTTTCACACCTTAAGTAGCAAATGACCTTTTCTAGAGCCATCTATTCAAAACAAAGGGTGAATTGGACAGGTGGTATAGTTCTGCCCTTGGAAGTACAGGAGCAGCCTTTTTAACAGTGGTTCCTGTCTGTGTATGACTTTACCCTCTTAGGCAATGAAGCCCCTTCTAGATTTCAGATTCCAGCATCCTGGTTTTGACACCATGGCGTTATTGGAGAGAGGAAAATGGATGCACCCAGTGGCCGAGTCGAAGAGCCAACTCGCTGGACTTGGGCTCAGCAGACTTAGGCAGTCTTGTGGTTGCTGGGCTGTAGTGTCTCTGTCCCCCCATAGACAGTGCCCTTTAGGTTTGTTTGTTTTCTCATACAGCTTGGTACTGGTTATGGTGAAAAGTAGGTTGTCACAGAACAGCTGTCCTATCTACTGGGGTTGGGGTTCCATCAGCCTCCTTTAAGTCTGACCTGTGGAAAGCTGGAATGAGAGTGGTCCTCAGCCCACAAAGAGGGAGCATTTCCTCTGAGTGAAAACAAGATCATCTTCCTTCTGCCATCTGTCCCAGGGAGAGGAGGATTCTGAGATTAAGTGCAAGTACCATTTTGTTCTTGGAGTGCTACTCTAGCCTGTTTCTTGCTCAGAGACCTTCTGTGGCTCCTGCCTGCTGAACAGCTGCTGTGTAAGGCCCTCAGATTCTGGTCCAGACTTCCTGGCCTCATGGCTCATGACTCTCTCACATTTTTTTTTTAAAGATGTATTTATTTTAGAGAGAGAAAACGCACACGTGAGCAGGGGGAGGGGCAGAGGGAGAGAGAGCAAGCACACTCTCTGCGGAGTGGGGGAGCCACGTTGCAAGGCTCAATCTTACTATCCTGAGATCATGACCTGAGCCGAAATCAAGAGTTGGACACTTAACAGACTGATCCACCCAGGTGCCCTTCATGACTCTTTTTTGCATCCCACTCCAGCCAAATCAGCCCCTTGCCATTAAGTAAATCTGTCCCTTACTTCATGACATCCATTTCTTTGTACATGCTTTCCCTCCAGCTAGATTATGACCCCCCATTGCTACCTATCAAAATCCTACCCATTCTTTTAGGCAACTCACTCAAAGACTCTGCTTCTGTAGGAATCCTTCCCTGATTGTCTCAGGTAGAATTTAATCTTTGCCCCTGTAAATATCTGTGGAATTTATCCATACAACTTTTGGGGCCCTTATGTTAGTGTTGTGGGGTTTTTTTTCATTTCTTGCATGCCTGTCTCATATCCATGCTATTTGTTGAGTCCAGGGACTGTCTTCTTTATCTCCATCTCCCCCACAGTTCTTTGGACATACCAATTTATCAACAAAGTCATCCTTATTTGTTGAATGAATGGAAACATAAAAAACAACGTAGCTTATGTCCTCAAAACTCATAAAGGAAGTACATTTACTCAATTGTCCAAAGTTCCTTGCTTAAAGTAACTTTATGCTTTCAACGAAATTAAGCTGTACCTGATCTTTGAAATATAACCTTGCAGGCAACCTTGGAGAGAATGCTTTGCTCTATGCATGTGTGTGTGTGTGTGTGTGTGTGTGTGTGTGTGTGAAGGTTATTAGAATAATCTCCTTAGCAGATAGACAAACGTTTGGAATTATATAGTCATTTAAACCTCAGAGCCTTTGTGGGGCTAGTTGAAAAGGGGGTTGGAGGGAGAAGCCATGCTAAAATTTGCAGCAGAATCTGGTCCATAATGTGTCCTCAGACCCTAGATGAAGCAGATGACCTGCTCAGTTGAACTTCTAGCATTGTGGTTTTAGAGCAGATGGCCCCTTTCCTGTATTTTGAAGATAGTCACCAGCTCAGCCATAGGTGGCAGTATCCTCTGAGAGGGAGTTGCCGCATCTGCAATGTTGGGATTCGAGTGTGCACTTGAACAGATCTTTCTCCTTGGGCAGAGTACAGTTGGCTTGCTTCACCACCTTTCTTCCTCCCCTCCAAAGGGTGCCAGGCACGCTAAATAGTGATTAAACAAAAGATTAAAACTCCATTTGTGTGTGTAAGTGTGTGGCTGTTTGAACACTAATCGATTCTTCCCATGGAATGTTAAGTAAAAGCACGCTGATACCAGAAGCAGTTCTTTAGAGCAGCCAGTCAAAAGCCATTTCCAATTTATTGTTTAATGTGATTTCCACGTTAATTCTGGCAGCCTCCTCCACAGATTGTCCCTCGCCTCTCTTGCCATGCTCCCTCCCATCCCCTTTGCTTCCTGTAGCCACAGGACCCCTGGTAATCAAGGGCAAAAGACAGTTGCTGCGGGGAAACAGTCACAGCTTTTACAGACAGATATTTGAGTTCATAGAATTAAAGAAATTTACAGTTAACTCTGGACTGAAAATCCAGACGTGCTTTCTTGCACATTATTAAGTGATTGTGATTGTGTAGGAATTGCTGTCTTTTGAGAAATGTCATCCATGCCTTTCTTGTTGCCGAAGGTCTTGTGACATTTGTTAATTGCAAAATGCCACTATTAACTAGGAACTTCTTCTTGTCTGAAGAATTTCCACATGGGCACGTGCCCTTCTGTGAATGAGAAGACTCTCTAAATCCCGTTATCAGCAATGGCCAGTTGAAACGGCTCAGGTATTAGGTTGGTTGCCCTGAAGGGCTTATCATTTTATTATTTGATTCCCGTCCCTCTTCTTTTCCCCCAGATGTGCCCATCACAAGCACCAGATCATAAGCTTTCTCTAAAAATAATGTATTAATAGTCCCCCTTTACTGAGAAGGCCTAACTTTGTGCCAGACCTTGAGCTAGATGCTGTGTGTAAATTAGCTCAGTTCATTCTCCCAACAATCCACAAGTTGTGGTTAGTCTGTTAGTTTTTCCTATTTTTCAGTCAAGGAAATTTGCCCTGGAAATAAAACCTAGGTTTTTTCACCTCTGAAACCAGAGTCATTAAACTAGACTACTTGCCCCATTGATGAGCAGCCATTTGCTCATTCACCTGATATTTATTGAGGGCCTAAGGTGGGCCAGGTATTGGCCTAGGAATGCATAGTGATGAACTGAAACAAGAGAGATAACCCTTCCTTGGAGAAGTTCACAATCTATCCCAGGGAGAGAACAGCAAGATTTGGTTTGGGTTTGGGGGCTGGTAAGCTATGGGAATTAGGACAAACCTGTTCTATTCTGTTAACCTCAGATTTCATATCTGTATATTGAGGCAGCTAGATTTAGACAAATGGTTTTCTCAGCTTTACTGTGAATCAGAATCACTTAGGAAATGTGTTTAAAAACACATCTTGGTCTCCCACCCCTCAGGTACTTTGATTTAATAGGTTCAAGGTGGGGCCAGAAAATTACATCTGTAATGAGGACCCAGGGCTCCCAAAAACCTCCCCTTGAGAGAGACTGATCTGGCTGTAAACCCCATTAACACTTATGCAGGACCTTTGTTGTCATGCCTGTTTCCCCAGTGCCTAGCACAGTGCCTGGCACAGAATAGGTTTTGATAAACATTTGGTGTAGTTTGGATGATCTATCTGTGGAGTTCCTATGGATGGGCCTCAGAGAGTCCTGAACCACCTGAAATTAACCACAGTTTTTGTCAAGGCTTGTGGGTAAGGATTCAAAGGGTCCTTTGGGCACTGAAAAGTCTGTGATTCTAGGATTGAAACCTAAATTTTCTCTTACCCAAAGCTCAGACCTATTAATTGGAAGGTTTTTTTTAACCCATATAGCAAAATTTGAATTCTGTATCAAGGTAATTTGATGAGAAAATGTCAATTTACAGTAGATTTTTAAAATCCTAAAGGTGTTGATGTCTACATTTTATGTATAAATTCTGGAAGTGCTCAGGATAACCTTCCGTCTTTGAGATTTTCTCACCAACTCTGAAAATACCTATTGGGTAGATAGCGCTGTCTCCATTTTCCAGGTGGGAAAATTTGGACTTGTGACTCGTGTAAGTTGTTCAAGATCACACTGCAAGGGGGATCCCTGGGTGGCTCAGTGGTTTAGCTCCTGCCTTTGGCACAGGGCATGATCCTGGAATCCTGGGATCGAGTCCCACATCGGGCTCCCTGCGTGGAGCCTGCTTCTCCTTCTGCCTGTGTCTCTGCCTCTCTCTCTCTCTCTCTCTCTCTCTTTCTCTCTCTCTCTCTCTCTCCCCCCCCCCCCTCACTCTCTGTCTCTCATGAATAAATAAATAAAATCTTTAAAAAAAATCACACTGCAAGGGCTCTATTCACCGAAAGATAGCCTGGGAGTCAAAGAACATGGCTCCTATCCTCTTATCTGCTTATGTGGCCTTGGTTGGGTAGCTTGGCCTCTTTGGACTTCAGCTTCCCCATCTGTAAGATGAGAGAGGAGTGAACTAACTGATTCTGATAGCTAGCTTAGCTTCTTGGGTATTTGAGGTTCCTCTGTAAGTACATGCTTTGACATGCAGAACTCCTTGTGTCTGCAGGCTCTGACATCCTATTAGTTTAGGGAGATAGAAGGACTATTGGGACCACCTAAACAACATAAATCTTCTCTGTAGAACATTCCAGAGGGTCAAACATCATGAAAGCAAAGGCAGTGCAGGTGGTAGAAGCTGAGGGTGTGAAGTTCCCAGAATTTTGGGGCCCTCTCTACCCTGTCAGTTCAGCAATTCACTGTTCATTCTGAGAACAAAATTTAAGGAATATACTTCCATGGGGTCACAACTATGAGATTCAAGCCTGTACCCCATTCCCAGTATCAAGGGAAGACTTTCACAAACAGATGGAGGAAACTGAGCCCTTCGTGGGATTTTAGATTTGAAATGTCCTTAAGGGTCATCTGACCCTTAACAATAAGAAAAATCTTCCTTCTTTTCTACGCTTCTTCTTTTCTTCCTTCTTTCAATTAAAAAAAACAAGGCAAAACAAAACAAAACCTCAAAGCCACAATTGTTTTTGCCAGCAACCATACCTAAGGGTTTTGTGACCTTTGATGGTAAATATCTGTTCAACTTGGATGCTAGAGCCCAGGTTTGGTCTGACCGGCATGCAAGCAGGCAGGATCATGGCTGTTTTCATCCTAGACCAGTAGATTCTCAAACTTGAGTGTGCCTGAGAATCTCTTGGAGGACTTGTTGAAACACAAATCATAGGGCCTCATCCCCAGAGTTTCTGCCTCAGGAGGACTGGGGTAGGGTTCAGGAATGAACATTCTAATGAGGCCCCAGGTGGGGCAGTGCTGCTCACACTTTGAGAACCTCTTTAGATGGGTCCCTTCCAGTAAGGTAGCCTCAGCATGTTGAGAGTCTTCATTCCGCCAGTAACCTAAGCAGTCAACTGAAGTTCCCAGCCTTTGGGTTGCAGAAGAGGGAAAAGGAATTGGGAGGGAGGACTGGAGAAAAAAGATCGCTAAACAGCCCTTGACCAACCCTCTTGACATCTTGGCAATGGAGTATTTTACCTTAGGCAGGTCACTGACCCACTGCAAGGCTCATATGGTTGTCCATTTGTTCTTAGCAGATGGCCTTTTTAAAATGAAATCCACATGGAACCCCAGTACAGAAAACAGACAGATGCATTGCTGGTCTGGTTGAAAGGGGGGGGGGGGCCAAGCCCCCACTCTCAGCAGCCCTCCTCCCAAGGCAGCACTGTGTGTGTCCTGTAGAAATGTCTCTGAACGCATTTGAAACTTGCTAAAGGAAACTCCAGTTCAGCTTCTGTGATTTCTGAGAAACCCAAGAAATGTTTGTAGGCACGTGGGCTTTGTTATCACAGTTTTCTTTCCCTCTCTGACCAACACATCTGGCATGCTAACTTTCAGAATTTGCTCCTTGCAATGCAGAGAGGTTTGCAGGAGAGGGAATGCAAAGGATTGTTATTATCATTAGAGCTGATGTAAGGATATTGAGCTGTTGTGGAAAATCTGCTAACACAAGGATCAGCCAGACACTTAATAAACAGGTTTTGGGATGATTTTATTCTGGTTACTTCTTGTTAGTGTTAATGTTGCAGCATGCCACATGCTCAGGGCCTTTGTAGCTAATTACATAGGAAATAGGACTATTGGATCTTGCATGCCACAATGGCAAGAACAAGTCTGCAGAATTTTTAATGGGCAAGATGATAGGGAAAGCCATTCTCATTTATGTGAACACAGGAAGGTATTTAAGCAGCCGTGCTATGCAGTGTTACCTGGGGAAGGCTCTAACTGAGCCCCCGGGCCAAGTCTTTAGACTTGACTGTTGGCATGGGGAAGCATCTGGTGCATTCTGATGACCCCCAGATCCTGGAATGCAACTCCTGTAATTAGAGAAACCACTTCCTAATGGGCCCACCAGGATGGACTCACCTCCTGGACACAATAAATGCCTTCAGAGCCTGGCCCCTAGGGGCTGCTCTCTTGTGCCTACTGTATATCCCCATTTTCCCTCAGCCATCCAATTGCTTGTTCACGCATTCCACACACAATCGCCAAATGTTTACCTTCTTTGGGACTGGGCCTTTGGGACTGTAGAAACGACCAAGATCTGACTTCTGCTCCTATGCTCCAAGGTCCTCAGGCCCAGCCCAGCCCTGCCCCCCTCCACGGCACCTGGAAGTAGTCAATGCCCTGCCACTCGTTTCTGCTCCCCTGAAGCTCAGCCTAAATACCCTCATGTCTGTGAAATTTTCCCTAGTTCTCCCAGGTGGAGGTCAATTCCTACAGCCTTTTCTCCAGGCCTCTGGTTTGAGGTTCACTTACCTGCCCTGCCCAGTATGCAGCCATGAGCCACCTGGAAGGGTCTGAATTGAGATGAATAGAACTGTAAAGTACACACAGGATTTCAAAGGCTTAGTACAAAAAAAAAAAAAAAAAAGAATAAAACAGCTCAGTAATTTTTTTTACACTGTACATTGAAATGATGTTATTTTAGAATGTATTGGGTTAAGTAAAATATAGTATCAAATCTGATTCATCTGTTTTTCATTTATTTTTTTTACTATGAATTCTGGGAAATTTAAAGTTACACATGTGGCTCATGTTTGTGGCTCACATATTTCTGTCGGACGGAGCTCACTTACTGCTTTCTCCCTGGGGGGGGGGGGGGGGCAGAAAGAAATGTCTGTCCATCTGTTTCTCTCCTGCTGCTTTCTGAGTTCCAGGAGGGCGTACACTGTGTACCTGTCACCCCTCTGACCTTTGCTCACCTGACTGGCATGTGGCAGCACTAACAAAGGTATATTGAGGGGATTCATAAATGAACAGCTGATGACAGACCATCAGTTATTACCAAAAGCTCCCATAAGTAGTGCCATTTCTGGGTTTTTGTTATTAAATTTATTTCCTGTTTCTTCCTTTTTCACTGTTTTTATCTCTTTTTTTAAGGGCTCACACAATCAGCAGAAGAAGATACTTTTCGTGGGAGATGGGCAGAAGCTGAAGGATTGGCATGACAAAGAAGCCATCAGGAGGGACGCCCAGCGCGTAGGTATGGAGAGCAGTGTCATGCGCTGGCATGTACATAGGTGTGCGTGTGTGTGTGTGTGTGTGTGTGTGTGTGCATGTTTAGCAGGTATGTCCGGACCTTGTGTTGACTCCTTCTCCATTCTTCTGCATTTGCCATCATCCCTTCCTCTGCTTCCTGGGAGTCTCCCTCTTCACCTGTTAGTTGACCCCTTTTTCCACTCACATCACCAGATCCACTGCCTTTAGGAATTGTCCTCACCACCTTTATTGGGTGATAGATGATGTCTCCCCGCCTTATGAGATATTTTACCACTAAAAGGCAGTGCTGTCATGATAAGAGCCAACATTTATTAAACACCTGCAGTGAGTGAGGCTTATCCTCTACACTTTGCACATTTTCTTTCTTTTTTTTTTTTTTAAGATTTTATTTATTTATGAGAGACACAGAGAGAGAGAGAGAGAGGCAGAGACACAGGCAAAGGGAGAAGCAGGTTCCATGCAGGGAGCCCGATGTGGGACTTGATCCCAGGTCCCCAGCATCAGGCCCTGGACTGAAGGTGGTGCTAAACCGCTGAGCCACCGGGCTGCCCCTACTTTGCACATTTTCTTGGTGAAACCCCAAGTCACCCTTTGTGGTCCATTTGACAAGAAGGAACCTATAGCTCAGAGATGTGGGGTAATCTGCCCACAATCACACAGTGAGAAAAGGACAGGCTTGGGACTTGAATCCAGGTCTGGGGGACAGAGCCGGTCCCTCTCCAGCTCTGTAGCCACAAGGTTGAATGGACTTAGCAGACTTCAGCTAAAGTTTTCTTTGGCTAATTAGCCTTTGGAGCAGTTCCTGTTGCACTGGGGAATTGGGAAGGGCTGGGAAGGAGTAGGCTATATAGAAATTATGTGGAGGTTTGCCTGGATGGCTCAGCGGTTAAGCATCTGCTCAGCTCAGGTCATGAACTCTGGGTCCTGGGATCAAGTACCACATCAAGCTCCTCACAGGGAGCCTGCTTCTCCCTCTGCCTGTGTCTCTGCCTCTCTGTGTCTCTAAGGAATAAATAAATAAAATAAAGAAAGAAAGAAAAGAAGAAAAGAAAAGAAAGAAAAGAAAAAGAAAAGAAAAGAAAGAAATTATGTGGAAAGTTATCTCTAGAGAGCCTGGACTCTGCAGGAGGGCAGCTCTGACACCACTGACCAATCACGTGACCATCAGATAAATCCCATGTTCCCAGAGCCTTGGTTTCCCCATCAATCAGTGGGGCTCATACTTCCTGCTAGAAGAACCTTGGGGTGTTGTTGTGAAGGTGACAAGTACGGTGATGGGAAGGAAACAACTTTACAATACTCAAAAGCACCATAGATATATAAGAATTGGAATACGATTTGTTTTTATCTCAGTTAAAGGCACCCACCACTATTGATTTCTTTTTTAGATTACATTATGAAAAAAACAGACTACAACAAGCCTCTAAATAGAGCTGATATAATAACCAGTGGTCACGGAAATCTAAAGCATGGCAGTGCTTTTTCTGTAGGCCAGTGATTGAAAATGAAGTGAGGGTGGGTGCTGCTTAAACTGAAAAAGGAAACATTTGAAAAGAGCCGATTTGCCAGAATTCCTACCAGAATTATCAGAACAGGGGCCTAACTAGCAAGAAAAAGAGTAAGCAATGGAGACATTATTAAGAATAATAAGAACCAGCTTGTGATGAGTGCTAACTCAGTGCCAGGCATCTTGCCCTGCCTTTGCTCCTTAATCATTACATTGAATCTTCTTATCCCAATTAATACAAAGGGCAAAGCCCTATCATAAAAAGGCAAATGGCATGCCCAGGATGACAAAACTGTGAGTAGCAGGTTTGGGCTTCAAGCTGTACCCTGCCAGACTCTAGGGCCTGAACTGAGTCACTCCTCTGTACTGCCTTCCAGAAACTTCCCTCCCCAAGCAGATGCTTCTGGCTCTCCTTTTTCTGTTGGCTGCAATTTGTGTCCCTTGCGGCATCCGTCCTGGGCACGAGCCAGCAGCATCTTACGGCGGAGCCTTCCGAGTTACAGATGGTGGCGTCCTCTCTGTCATCTGGCTGTGTGGAAGTAGGCACAGCCCTTGGCCGCACCTGTCGGCTTGTACCTTCCCATCAAACTGATGTTGTCAACATTTACTTTGCAAAGCAAATAGGGGTGTTGCTCAGACCATGAGCTCCAGAAGATGAGGTGATTTTTAACGAATTGATTTTATGGCCATTTCTTCAAGACTCTCACCAGTTGCAGATTATTGAGCTATTATTGCAGGGGTTGGTGTGGACATTCCTGCTCATCACCTGCACCCTGGGAACCCAGAGAATAATTGCTAGGTGCATCAGGGATACTTTCCCCAGAGGGATTGTGCAGAGTAAAGGACAGCTAGCACATTATCCACCCAAATCCTTGCCTCAAAG
The DNA here is from genome assembly GCF_048418805.1 of Vulpes vulpes. NCBI lineage: Eukaryota > Metazoa > Chordata > Mammalia > Carnivora > Canidae > Vulpes > Vulpes vulpes. The sequence continues at coordinate 114,119,500 of NC_132783.1, read as the reverse complement.
CAACACTTTTCAGGCAATCGTGGCCTAGACTAGGCAGATCTTAACTGTCTGCTGACTTAAAAGATCAAAGCATCTTTTAGCATTTGGAACATTTTTATTTGCATATGAAGTTTGTCCTGCCTAGAGAGTGATCCTAATACTGTTTATAAATTCTGTCATGTATGCAACTTCATATTTGACTTTCTCAGTGGGTTGTGGGTACCAGATGGAACAAGCAGCAATTTAGAGAGTTGGGGTAACTGGCCCAAGGTTGGTCAACTCCCATGCAGGCCTCCTGTCCAGGTGATAGGATGCCATGGTCAGGGATGTTTGGAGCCCGTGGAAGAGCAGGGGAAGCATGGACTTTGGAGCCTACATCCATAGAATGAAGTTTCACATGTCCACCCTGATGGCTTGCTGTGGGAATTACATGAGAACAGGCCTGTAAAGTGCATAGCATGGCCATGGCTGAATAAATGCTCATTCCTTGCCCATCTTTATACTCCCCCGACAAAATCTGGAGGCCCACTTTGTATCCAAGTATAAAGTTTCACCTCTGTGGTTTAATCATATCTTTCATCCTTCTTCCCCCATTCCATTCAGTTAGCAACGTTGACTTTGCTCTTTGCTCCTAGGAAATGGAGAACAAGGCAGACCTTACCCCATGACCGACGCTGAGAGAGTGGATCAAGCGTACCGAGAAAATGGATTTAACATTTACGTCAGTGATAAAATCTCCCTGAATCGCTCACTCCCTGATATCCGGCACCCAAAGTGAGTGTGACATCTCTCATCTTCTGGATCTAAGGATTTTGCATGTGGCTCTTGATGAGAATTAATTAAAGAAGCAGGTACACAAAGTGACTGTACCTCCTTGGTACACAGGGCCTTGGTGCAGAGGTTTATATGACCGGATTCTCCTAGATTTGGAGGTGGGGTGGCAGAGGGATAAGAAAGAGCTGGCCTCCTTCCTCTTTTCAGGCAGTGGGAACTGTGGGACCACTGTGTTTTCCCTCTGCTCTGGCCTATGGGAACATTCAAACCTCATATTCAGACAGCTGCAGCGACAGTTTCAACCCCATGCTCCCCACTTTTTGTGTGATACATTTTTATTTCCTTTGCTTAAAAGCGGCTTTATTTTAGCCATCCTATGCACTTATGTATTTATGTCTTTTTTTATAAGCTGTCTCAAGTGACTTTGAGCCAGGACACATCATAGCAGTGAGGAAGAAGGTTAGAGTGGCAGCCAACATTCTCTGCATGGCTGTCATATGTAGGTACTTTGTTGGCATCACCTGAGGTTCCTGTGAGGTAGATCGTATAATGGTGTCCATTTTACAGCTGGGGAAACAGACTGAAATGAGCATCGTAACTCATGGCCCTAAGGTGGCAAAGAAGCTGAGCCAGGTCTCCAGCTCAACCAGAACCTGTACTCTGGACCTTAAACTGTCCTGCCTCCCTAGCCATTTTCAGTAGGCTTGTTGTGGTGGTTGTGGTGATTTTCTAGCAGAGCAGGAGTCTTCAAATCTGTATGCAGGAGCGTCAGGCAGAGGAATATTAGAGCCCAGGATATTGTGCCTCACCCCTATAAATCCCGATTCAGTAGATCTGGGTTGGGACCCAAGAACCTGAATTATAAGTAAGCTCCCGCATGGTGCTGTTGCAACTTATCTTGGGTCTACCCTTTGGGAACCTCCACAAGTAGAATTCAAAATAGCTTCTACACGAAGACAGTACCAAGGGTCACTGGAGCAATGAGTGTTTTGCTCAGAGGTTAAGAAAGTAGAGCCCAGGAAAAGATAATAGCATCTAACACTTAGTAGGTGCTTACTGTATGCCAGGCATGGTTCTCTGCCAGTGGTTCTCAAAGTGTGGTTTCCAAGCCAGCAATGCCATGGGTACCTAGGAGTGTGTTAGACATGCAAATTCTCAGTTCCCAGCCTCATTCTACTGCATCAAAAGCCTTTGGGAGGGGCCCAGCAATCAGTGTTTTAACAAGCCCTACAGGTGATTCTGATGCAAAGCTTAAGTTTTAGAAGATGTTCTAGGTACTTTAGGTGCCTACCTTACTCAGCCAGACTTTCCAAAAACCCACTGAGGTACATACTTTTATTACCATCATTTGCGGATCAGGAATCGAGGTGTGAGAAGGTTAGATAATTTGCATGGGATGGCACAGCTGGTGAGTTGAGCCAGAACCTGAATGCAAGGAGTCTGACCTAGTATCCGTGATCCATAAGGTCTTTCCACCTAGAACTCAATTGGTAGAATGCAGTACAGGCATACCTCGGAGATATTGCAGGTTCTGTTCCAGAACACTGCATAATAAAGTGAGTCAGATGAATTTTTTGGTCTCCCTATTCATATGAAAGTTACATTTACACTATACTGTTGTCTGTTATGTGTGCAATAGCATTATGTCTAAAAAACAACATACGTACCTCAATTTAAAAATACTTTATTGCTAAAAGATGCTAACCACCATCTGAGCTTTCAGTAAGTTGTAATCTTTTTGTTGGTGGTGTCTGCTGACTGATCAGAGTGGCAGTTACTGAAGGCCAGGGTGGCTGTGCCAATTTCCTAAAATAAAACAACAATGAAGTTTGCTGCATCAATCAACTCTTCCTTTCAAGAAAGATTTCTCTATAGCATATGATGCTGTTTGATAGCATTTACCCATAAGAGAACTTCTTTCAAAATCAAAAATCAATCCTCTCACACCCTGCCATGCTTTATCAACTCAGTCTATGTAATATTCTAAATGCTTTGTTGTCATTTCAACAATCTTCACGGTGTCTTCCCCAGTAGTTTCCATCTTAAAAAACTACTTTTTTTGCTCACCCATAAGAAGCAGCTCCACATCCATTAATGTTTTATCATGAGATTGCAGCAATTCAAATATAATAATGATAATGAGGAAGTTTGAAATATTGTGAGAATTACCGGTATATCACACACACACAGACACACACACGCAAAGTGAGCAAATACTGTTGGAAAAATAGCCCCAACAGACTTGCCCAACGTGGGTTTGCCACAAACCTTCACTTTTAAACAGTATCTACAAAACCCAGGACAGCGAAGTGACCGTAAAACAAGGCATGCCAATACTAAAGAATTAATCTTGGTAGCACGTTTGGGCTACTGACAAAATGCTCCTGCCCCATTCCATCTTTCAGTTCCCACAACAGTATGTTTAGATTGGCCTTATGATTATCCTCTCTGCTTTGTAGGTAAGGAACCCACACAGCTAGGAATCTGTCTCCCAGAAAGCGTGCTGTTTATCCAGGATGGGCCCTGTTCATAAGGACTTCTTGCCATGAGAGGAGAGAGCGTGGGGCCTCAGAATGCTTGTCCATGGTGTTTGCAGTTTGTTTCGTGGTCTTCACTGTCAAGCCCCAGATTTTTCAACTGAGAATATAGTTCAGATATTACTGATGTTGCTGGATTCAGAACTGTGACCTGACTCTGAGGGTCAGAAACTCAATTTATGTGTTTAGCCCCTTGCAGAGTTCAGAATTCTGCACTAATTTCATCTTGCTAGCTCTAGAAAATAAGTTTATCAGAGAGCACTGCACTCTCACCTCGGCTGCTATTCTGTGCTACTGTGGGGTCTCAACTCTAGTTGTACCTGGGGTGGTTTTAAAAACATACAGAGGCCAGGGCCCCACCCCAGACCACTGGAATCTGAGTCTCTGGGGTGCATCCAGGGCCTCAGTATTTTCTAAAACCTCGTAAAGCGACTCTCACTTACATAACCAGGGTAGAGAAACTACTGGTGTGAAATAAAGAATATGTTGATAATTAGAGAGAAGCTAGGTGTGGTCACAACTTTCATCTGTCCATTCATCTCTTCAGTCAGTAAATATATAGGAATGGTCTTCTCAGTGCTAAGCCTTATGCTTGATGCCAGGAATACCATGATCAATGAGCCATTATTGCTGCCTTGTACAAGAGGTGGGGACAGATGGGCTAAGCAGGTTCTTACACCAGAGATGAGAAGACCAGTAGTAAGAGTAGACGCAGAGTACTTGGAACTCCGGAGGACCCTTCACCCAGCGTCCCCAGCCTTTTTGGGGAGATCCTAAAGGTAGAGGAGTAAGCATGGGGTACACAATCTCTGGCTTACTGTAAGATTAAAAGTGAGTCTCCCAGCTGGTTAGAGGTCCCCACTTGAAGCCTGGCACCTTTGTCCCCATTGCACCACTCTTTCCCAACAGCTCAGGAAAAAAAAAGTCTTGGGATGCTTGTGTGGCTCAGTGGTTTAGTGCCTGCCTTCAGCCAAGGACATGATCCTGGGGTCCTGGGATCGAGTCCCACATCGAGTCCCTGCATGGAGCCTGCTTCTCTCTCTCTCTGCCTGTGTCTCTGCCTCTCTCTCCCTCTGTATGTGTCTCTCATGAATAAATAAATAAAATATTTTTTAAAAAGTCTTCTTAATCTAGGAGTCCTGGGGCCCACAGAGAGGTCTGTAGGTAGAACTCAGGATGGTCTATAAACCTGAATGAGGTGACACAGCATTTTTCTTTTCATTAACCTTTAACTGAAATGTGGTATTCCTTTCCATTATAACTGTAGGCAACAAAGCCCATGATGTTGTCACCAAAAGAAATCATTTACTTTTACATCACTTTATGAATATCTGGAAATGTCATGAATACTCGTCACTGCTTTGAAGTAAAGGTAGTTTTAGAACTGCCACTAGATTATATTATTTAATATGTTCAGAAGGAAACACTTTTATTACTATATTTCAAACTTTTTTTTCATTATTTTCATAACTATATCTTAGTCCAAATGGTTTCCTTTATAATCTGGTCTCTTATGCATTATAAATGCTGCCCTGAGAAGTGACCATAGGCTTCACCAGCCTGGCAGAGGGGTCCAGGGCATCAGTAAGGTGAGGAACCACTGTTCTAGGTGGGTGGGAATTGAGCCTAAGGACGCCTCAGGCTCCTCTATTGTCACCCTACCCAGCTAGCATTCAAGTCACCATGAAGGATGTCACTAAATCCAGTGCTCTTGACACTCCCTGCCCTCCCTCTACCAACACACACTTTTTAGAATTCCCAGTGTGGAAGCTCACTTTCTAGAAATGAGTTGACAGATGTCTTGAAGAGCTTTATTTTTTCCCCGGGCTAGGGGGTGGGGTGGGGGTGGGGGGCGGTTAGTGGATGTTCCTGCAGACAGCAGAAATGTGTGAGGAAATTAGAGCAGAGGAGACATTCTCTCCCTCTGGTTTCTTTGAGCTGAAACGACTTCTCTAGCAGGAGCTGAGGTAATGTTTGCTTTTTACTTCTTCAACTGAATTTTGGCAATGGCATGCCAAGAACAGGATTGAGGAGCTGTGTGTGCCAGCTGCTTTTGCTTTCCCCAGAAGCTGCACCAGGGGCCATAGAGCCACAGAGAATGGAAACCAGTCAGTTCAGCCTGACTTGCTGGGCTCACATGTGGGAGGCAGCCAGCTGGCTCTGAGGGAACCTGCCCTCTGCACCGCCTGCCCATGGAGTAGGAGCAGAGACTGGTTGGGGTGCTGGCCTGCTTTCCCTGCTCCCATGGAGGTGTGAGGGCTCAGTAACTGTACATGGAGGCCCCTCCAGAGCACAGAGCTGATGGCAACAGCTCTAACTACTGAAGTGCCTGGGTTCTGAAGGTTCTATGCAAAGTTCTCTGAGAAAATGGTCATTTTCTCCCGTGCAAAGATTTTCCATGGTGGAACTGAAAGCAGTCAAAGACCATTCATTGTAGGAATGAAAACTCTGTAGGATCCTGGCCTCCTTCCCCCAGCCCATTGGTTTTGCTTTCAGTAACAAATAGACCCAAGTGGTATCTTTGTTGCAATAAGAGGCCCAAACCTACTTAGATTCCTGGTTCTGTGCTTCTTTTGTTTCTTTTTGCTTGTTGCTTTTTGTTAAATTAACTCTGTTGATTTATGATGTGTTTTGAATTTCCTCAAAAGAACTTAGAGAAGTTCATGGTGTTGTAATAGGACAGTATTCTGTTGATCACCTTAACATCTCTAATAGGTTACAGAAGCAACAAGGGAGGCAATTAGAGCCTATTCATTTTGACAGACATTTATTAAATATATACTCTGGAAAGAAAGGCAACTTACCAGCACAAGTTTAAATCAACCACACTTATAGCACTGGTTGTAATGATAATAATAGTGCCCCAAAGATGAAGGTTCACCCAGACATACAAAAATGCTATTTGGGAGCCAAGACAGAGTAACAGACATCCTCCTGCCTGAAATAACAACAAACGACAAACTGTGAGGCAATGGTTTATAAGACATTGGGCATCAGTTAGTGACAGGCAGTAATCCTTAAGAAATGGGAAATAAATGAAATAAGTCCTACAAGTTCCCCAACTTTTGTCTCTAGAGAGTTTCCAGACCATAGTGTAGGGAGGGGAACCAAGATAGAGCCCAGAGGACTTCCTGAACTGAAGAGAGGGAGTGAGAGTCCAGGGAGACCAAAGAGGCCAGAGTTCACAGGACAAAGTCCTAGACAGGAGAGAGCTATGCAGAGAGTGAGCTGAGGAGATCTGCAGATGGTTCTCTTGACCATTCAGCAGATTTCTGATGAGTACTTGCCTGTGCAAAAGCTTCCCAAGACTGAGAAAGGGATCACCCAAAAGGACTAGAGGGAACACTGCTTAGCTCTCACACAGGGCTGAGACTCTCTTCCATTCAGACTGAGAAACCTTATAACTCATAACTTCTGGAAAATTATATAGAGCACTTAAAAGAATTTTACCTCATGAAAACTAATAATTAGTCCTAGACTGAACAGTGCTCTGGACTAGTCTATAAAATAATAAATTATGACCCAGAAAGGTCAAACTTTTTCCAAGTAACTTAACTGCATTCCAGAACAAAGCTTGGGATTATAGACAAAGATTCAGTGTGGACCAAGGTAAAACCCAGAGAAAGATTATCAGGCATGCCAAGAAGGCATGAAACATGGCCCATAATGAGAAAAATACTAATCAAAATAAACCTAGAGTTGACAAAGATTTTAGAATTAGCAGAGGACACTAAAACAGTTATTATAACTGTATTCCATATGTTTCAAAAATTAAGTAGATACATGGATGATATAAAGAAGCCCAAACTGAACTTCTAGAAATGAAACTAACAATGCCTACAGTGAAAAATAGTGTAGGGGATGAATGGCGGCTTAGATACTGCAGGGGGAGGGAGTGAAACTGAAGAGTAGGAAAAGAAACTACTCCAAAGTAAAATACAGAAAAAGAATTTTTCAAAATTAAAAGAGCATTAATGCACTATGGGATAACGTTAAGCAGTCAAATATCCAGGTAATTGGAGTCCATGAATGGGAGGACAAAAACATTGGCCAAAAGTTTTCCGAGTGACTAACTATAAGACCACAGATCCAAGAAACTCAATGAAACCCAAACCAAGAAACATGACTAAAATGACACCACTGTGTATCATAATCAAATTACTACAAACCAGTGATGAAGACAAAGTTTTAAAGTGAGTAGAGAAGGGACTCCTGGGTGGTTTAGTGGTTGAGCATCTGCCACGGAACTCCGGGATCGAGTCCCATGTCGGGCTCCCTGCATGGAGCCTGCTTCTCCCTCTGCCTGTGTCTCTGCCTTTCTCTCTGTGTCTCTCATGAATAAATAAATAAAATTAAAAACAAAATAAGTAGAGAAATAAAACATTTTATACAGAGGACCAAAGACAAGGAGGACAGAATTCTCACTGGAAATGTTAGAGGCAAGAGCATGGTCTAACAACATCTTTAAGGTACTAAAAGTAAAAACTCTGCCAATCTAGAATTTTACACCCAGTAAAAATATCTTTCAAAAGTAAGGGCAAAATAGAGACTTAGACACAAAAAAAGCTGAAAGAATTTATCACAGCAATTATGTACTATAAGAAATGTTGAAGGAAGTCCTTTAGGAAAAAGAATATGGTAACAGATGGAAATAGGGATTTCATTTACGAAGAATGAAGATCACTGGAAATAGTAACTATGGGAGTAAATATACACTATTTCTTACCCCCCTTAACCCCATTCCTTACATTATTTCTTTCTTATTGTTTAAATCTTTTTAAAAGGTATCTGACACGTAACCAGAAATAATAACAACATATTGTTGGATTTAAACTTATGTGAAAGGAAAATGTATGCCAACAGAAAGATCAGAGAAGAGAAATGACAATATACTACTCTTTGATTCTCATACTACTTGTGAAGTGATACAATATCCTTTAAAAGGTATACTGTTATAACTTTAAAATGTATCCATAAATCATAAAAATGAACACTAAAATAGCAAAACAAAGAGTTATAGCTAATAAGCCAACAAGGAAGATAATAATGGAGTAATGAACAATATTCAGTTAATCCAGAAGAATGCAGAAAAAGAGAGAAAAGGAAACTGAGATCAGAAAAAAGAAATAGCAAATACCAAGATGATGGACTTTAATCATACCAAGAATCACATCAAAAGTAAATACACTAATTATAACTGAAACAGCCAGAGAATGTCCAATTAGATAAGACAGCAAGATTCAACTACATGCTGGCTGCAAGAAACACACCTTAAACATAAAGATACAAATAAAAGTGAAAGAAAGGATAGGAAAGATCTGCAATGCCAGCATTAATCAAACGAAAACTTTGGTGGCTATATGAATATCAGTTAAAGCAGAATTCAGAGCAAAGAATATCTGGGATAAAGAAGATGGTTTCATAATTTAATAAAGGGGTCCTTCATCAAGAAAACAAAGCAACCCTAAATGTTTATGTATCTCATAAGAGAACTTAAAAATACCTGATGCAAAAACTGATGGAAGTGCAAAAATAGACATAGCCACAACTATGAGATTTCAACACTTTTCTCTCAAAAATTGATAGAACAATTAGACAGAAAATCAGCAAGGATATAGTAGACTTTGAACAGTGTTATCCACCAGCATGACCAACTGACATTTATAGAATGTTCTACCCAATATTAACAGAATGTACATTTCTTTTCAAGTATATACAGAAGGCTTACCAAGATAGATCATATTCTAGGTTAGAAAACAAGTCTCCATAAATTTAAAAGGATTCAAGTGATACAAAACATGTTTTCTGACCATAGAGTGGAATTAAATTTAGAAACCAGTAACAGAATAGTCTCTTAAAATTTCCAAATGTTTGGAAACTATGTAATTCATGTTATGAATAACAGATGGGTCAAAGAAGAAATCAAAAGGAAAGTTAGAAACTATTTTGAACTGAATGGTAATGAAAACAGCATATCAGAATTTGTGGGATGTCACTAGAGGAGTACTTAAGGGGAAATTTGTAGCATTCAGTGGTTATATTAGAGAAGAAAAATGGTCTCAAATTGATGACATCAGCTTCTGCTTTAAGATATTAGGAAAATAAGTGCAAGTTAATCCAAAATAAGCAGAAGAAATGGAATAAAAAAGATCAAAGCAGAGATCAATAAAGTAGAAAATAGAAAAACAATATAGAAAAATCAATGAAACCAAAAGCTGACTCTTTAAGATGGTCAATTTAAATAGATTAACATCTAACTAGACTGATATGGAGAAAAAGAGAGAAGACACAAATTACCAATATCAGGAACGAGAGAGGCAATATAATGATATAGCTCCTATAACTATTAAGAGAATAATGAATATTCTGAACAACTTTATGCCTGTAAATTCAGCAATATAGATGAAATAACAAATTCCTGGAAAGGCACAAACTGCCAAAGCCCACTCAAAAAGAAATGATTAACTAGAATATTCTTGTATCTACTAATGATATTGATACTATAGTTAAGAACCTCCCCACAAAGAAAACTCTAGATCCAGTTGGGTTCACTGGTGAATTCTTTAAAAAAGAAAGAAGAAAGAAAGAAAGAAAGAAGGAAAGAAAGAAAGAAAGAAAGAAAGAAAGAAAGAAAGAAAGAAAGCAAGCAGGAGGGAGGGAGGGAGGGAGGAAGGAAGGAAAGAGAAAGAAAGAAAGAAAGAAAGAAAGAAAGAAAGAAAGAAAGAAGAAAAGGAAGGAAGGAAGGAAGGAAAGAAAGAAAAGAAAAAGAATACAAACTCTACCTAAACTCTTCCAAAAAATTAAAGAGAGTGGAGTACTTTCCACTTCATTGTGAACTCAGCATTACCCTGATACAAAAACAAGACAAAGACCTTGCGGGAAAATCACATTACAGACCTCATGAACAGGTTCATGAGCATCCCTCATGAACAGGTTGGACAGGTGGTATTATTATCATCATCATTACTCACTTTTTTTTCAGATCAGCAAATAGGAGAATCAGACTGGGGGAAGGAGAATGACTTGTGGCCAAAGTCACACAGGTAAACCCTGGTTAGAGTTCTATCTAGAGTCCAATTGGAAATGGATTTGTTGTGGTCGTTTGCCAACCATTGCAGTATCCAAAACACCCAGATCAAAGAGTGAGGAATCACGAGGAGGAAGATGTCTGAGAGGAAATGGCTCCATGACCCATAAGAACTGGCAGCGCGGAGGTCCTATTCAGGGATGTTAGTGTGGCCTTGGTGATGCTGAGGGCCTGAGATATTTATAAACATCCCCAGAAACAGAAGCAGAATCTTCTCAAATGGTTATGTAAACCTGAGTAAGAAAGACCAAGGGATGTAACAATTGAGCTTTCCTGACGCAGAAGGCATTGCCAGCTATGCATTGGTGTTGGGGATCCGGGAAGCTAACGGAAGCTGTTGACAGAGCTGCTGCCTGTGTTCTTGGGCTCCTGCCCTGCATGGCCAGCTATGGATGTACCCAGGGCTAAGTCAGGAACTTAATGTAAAGTAACTGTGGATGTATTAAGGACTTCCTTCCCACTCCCCCTCCCGCTATCTGTAGCCCACCTAAAACAGAGCTAGCACCACTCATTTATATTAAAATGGTCAAGTGTCAGTCCTTGCCTTAAAGAGATCTCAAGCTTATTAGTCACTGGAAACTGTCTCTGCAGATCATTCATTCATTCAACAAATATTTATCATGAGCCTACTACGTGTGCTTATTGTATGGGCTAGTCCCTGGGGAAACAGCAATGAACAAAATAAGCAAAATTTCCTTTTTCCCTGGAGCTTACATTCTACTGTGTAGAGGAAGTCATAAACAAATAAATGTATTACTGTTTCAGATGGTGATAAATGGATATAAGAAACATAGAGGCAAAGTAAGGGGTAGGGAAAGTGATGGAAATGGGATAGATTTTATTTCAGTGATAGGGAGAGGCCTCTCTAATAAAGATGACATATGAACAGAGATACCAAGAAATGAAGGGGGTCTAGCAGAGTAGTTAACTGGAGGAAGAACTCTTCAGGCAGAAGAAACAAGGAAACAAATGCAAATGCCCTGGGGCCATCATGCTTGCCTTTGGAGCCCAGTGAACCAAGAGGAAAGTGAAGAGAAGCAAGGCTGGAGAGATGTCAGGGCCACATGAGCCTTTGGCTCTTACCAAAGGGGGTGAGATGGGAAGTCCTGGGAGTTTTGAGCAGAAAGCGACATAATCTGATTTTCATTTTCTGAGGAATACTTCAGTTGCTATGTTGAGAACAGGCTGTAGGCGGCCAATGGTGGAAGCGGGGAAACCAATTTGGAGTTTATTGCAGCCAAGCAGAGAAGAGCGACAGTGACTCAGACCACGGTGACAGGGACGTGGCAGAGAAGCAGTGGCTCCATTCTAGATATACTTTGAAGGTGGAGATGACAGGATTTGCTTACAGACAATATGGATATAAGAAGAGAAGAGATCGAGATAATGCCAAGGTTTTTGGCTAGAGCAACTGGGAAGATGGAGTTGCCATTTACAGAAACAAAGGTTTTGAGAAGAGCAGATTTGGAGAAAATGAAGTTTATTTCTGTCAAGTTTAAGACATCATTAAACATCCAAATGATGAGGTCTAGTAGGCAGCTTAGTAAATGATGCCATTTATGTTGTGAAAAATGGTTTACGGGATCCTTTTCTGAGTTGCTCTGTTTTTATTGTGGTTTTAATTAACTTGCTTTCCTTGAATAGCAAGAAATGCCTGAAGCATAATGGATAGTAAATCTAAAAATGATCCAAGATCAGCTGTGGTCTGCCGTGTTGTGGTGTGTGGGATGATGGAGTTTGTGTGCCATGTGTGTAGGTCATAGCAGAGGCCGTGCACACCTCTTCCTACCCTCTGTAATGGGAATGAATGACTGGAGTCTGCACTCACCCCTGTCCCACCTGCCCCAGTGCTGAGAGGTTTGTCAGACTTCCATAGAGCAGTGACAGGCTTGGAAGACATATTTAGTGTGTATTTTTACAGTTTTTATCCTTTTTATCATGATTTGTGTGCTAGAGTAAGCTCGGCTGACACTTTGTAATGGAGAACTTCAGTATGAGATTAGTACCCCCAAGATGCTCAGTCTGGGAGGGATGAGGACTCCCTAGTTTAGCAGGTGGGTAGCAAGGCTCTTGTTAGTAGGGGCAGGAAGGTGGAAGGAAGGGTTATGTGGTGATTTGTGAACTGAGAAAGGAAAAAGTCCAGGTTCCTTTGGAGCATCACTGATTTTTCAGGAGGCTTAAATCAGTTCTCCTCTGAAATTAAATGACTCCTTTCTTTGTTTCTTTCAAGACAATAGTTATTGATCTACCAGACCTAATATTGGGATTTAAAGTTGCTCATAAGCCTTAAAATAAAATGGCAGCCAATAAAATCTCTCAAACTGACTTCTTTCCTATAATTGTAAAAACAGACTTCAGTGAATTCAACCCTTGGGTTGAAATTACAGAGATAAATAGCTTGTAAGCAAAAATGGCTGCCTGTCAACTAAAAAATCAAATGGGCATGTATCCCCTACAATTTATGCTAGGCAAAAACCACTCGACATCCACATGAGCTGATGTGTGGTTTCTATTCTTTTATCATTTCTGCAGACCAATGCATTTTCTTTTTTTTTTTTTTCCAATGCATTTTCTGAGTCCTCTACTTCTAGAAATGGATGCTGTGTTCTCCATGAATGATAACAATGTCTCCCATTTATCAAGTGCTTCTGTGCCAAGCATGAAGCTGAACACTTTACCAACCTCATTTTACTTCTTCCCACTTTGAGGTTTTGCGTGATTTTTTTTTCCCTTTATGTTTGAACACCATCTTCTTGTTTACAAAAACACTATTGCAACCCTTTGTGATTCTAGCCTCTCTGAAATTGTTTGTATCTAATGAGGATCACTAGCTCCATTTTACAGATGCACGAACTGAACCTCAGATGATCTCAGCCAGCAGAGAAGACTCAAACCTAAATCCAAGCATATGCTCTTTCTGCTGCCTCACACACAGACTGAGACCCATTCCTCACAGAGAAGGAGGAGCTTTTTAAATTCTAACCCCTGTGCATGATGGTTCTTGGACCAGGCATGGCAAGCAGGATTGGCGAGATAAGTATAAATAGACACAACCAGTAGATAACTTAGTTTGCATTTCTCACCATGCTTGTCTAGGAGCAGAGAGGTAACACTCAGTAAAATTGGTTACAGAGATGGGTTTTATCTCTAAGTGGTGTGGGCCTTAAAAGGGTTTAAGAAAAAAGAGAATGAGACTCTGAGTTAAGGTGATGGTCACTTCTCTCCCTTCATTAAGATGGCCTCCAGGGCACCATGGTGGTAAGACCAGCAGAGCAGCTCAGTGGAGGAACCGTGTTAAATAGAATAGGACCCCATTCACTCCTGATTATAAACCTCCTGCTCCATACCTTTTTAGGGGGAAGAAATCAGTAGTACCCATCTCCATCCCACCACCCACCTCCAATCCTAAACCTGCCCAGATAGTGAATGCAAACAGTTTAGCTCTCTGTAGGGTTTTTTTCCTTTGTTTATACAACATGTATAGACAGATGAAAGGATCTGGGGTTTTTTTTTTGGGGGGGGGGGGTTGGGGGTTTGTTTTTTGTTTTTGTTTTTTACAAAAAATGTGGTTGTACTATATATATTTTATTCTACAAGTAGCTTTTTTCCCTTAATGTATTATGGTCATGTTTCCAAGACATTTCTGACAGCTGTGTAACAGTCCACAAGAATCTAACCTATTCAACCATTACTCTATTGATAGGCATACAGGTTGTTTTTTCTAGTTCTCTGTCTCTGGACACCGAGCGGCAGCAATATCCTTGAACACATATCTTTACATTTTTGCTTTTTTCTTTTCTCCTCTTTTGTGAATCATCAAGAGTCTTGTTATTAAAGCCCAGTTTCTCCTAATGATGTTTGCCCAGCAGTTGGCATTTAACCAGGATCTGAAGCATGGTCCTTCTGGTGGTTATTTCATGCTGCTAGTTCCAGGTACCTTGATTTCGCATGACGTATCGATTAACCAGAGCTCCCCTTTCCCGCTGTCAGCCTGTGTTGAAAGCTGTAGCATGGGGAATATGTTGCGTGTTACATCTGTGGGAGGACCAACTTTATCATGTAGGACAGCTGTGTAAAGAAACCGTTGGGTTTTGCTGCGTGCTTTTTAGATTTTTTTGTTGTTGTTTTTGTAACTATCTTAAGACCAGATATGCTCTGAACAAAGGGCTTTCCAAAATGTGAGTTCAAAAGGGAAGGAAAAGGTAGCACAAACCAAAATCCCTTAAAGACTGCTTGCATCTGAAGTCTGGTTCCGGTTAGGGGGTGCAACATTGGTGATGGATGAACAGACAGTACGGGGTGCATAGGTAATAATAATAAACCTTTGTGATTCTCTGAGCTGTCTGTTGAAAAGAGGAAAGAGCAGGTGGGTGCAGCTGGCTTCTAGCAGAGCCTCCCTGAATGGAAAAGGACCTTCATAAAGATGTCAGCCTTGGCGCATGTTGTCACACTAATCTTCTGGCTCCTTTGATTCTAGCCAGACTGTTAAAGAGAAAGCCAGTGCCTATCCCATCCCTCAGAGAGGTGTAGAGAAGGGCTAGGAGCCAAGCTCCAGCTGAGGAGGGAAGGCTTGCTGTCAGGATGTATCAGGAGAGGGCCCAGATCTGCATCTGGAGGGAGGATGGGGGCAGGAGCTTTTCACACTCTGCCCACTAAGACCCAGTTTCTTCCTTTTGTTCCAGAGCCTGGAGCTATTTATAACTTCCTCTTAGCTTCTTGGTGGCTCCAAAGCCCATTGGACATAGTCTTACTGAAAATGTTTTATTATAAGGGACTATCCTTTATGCAAAATAGAGAGGGAAAAGCATACATAATAGAATACTAAACTTAAACTTTGTGCTGGAAAATGAGCTACACTGTGGCCTTTAGAAGGTGGAAACTCATATTTATGAGCCAGATACTGTACCAGGTATATTAACCTGTGGTATCACTTTCATTCCTTGTGACAACCTCAATAGGAAGGAATTATATCCCCATTTTAGCCAAGTGGAAACTGAGTCTTAGGCAGGCTGTGACATTTCCAAGGCGACCCCTTGCTAAGTGACAGATGTGGGATTTGGACCCAGATCTAAGGGTCTCTTTAGCCCATGCCACTTCCCTCACCACACCTGCTGTTGCCACTTTAAGAAATACCCTTTCCTGTGGGCCACTGTTTGAGATACTGGGTATGTCATCTCACTCTGTGACTCTGGGAAGGCCCCTCTTCATTCTGGGCCTCAGTTTCCTCATCTGTAAAATAAGAAGCACAAACAAGGTGACCTTCAGACCCCTCCAGCCTTCCTATGCAGTGATTTTCATTGGTTCTCCATGTTGAAGCTATGCATATGGCCTGGGCACAGTAGTTGGCCTTTTTCCTCAACCCAAAGAGATCCTGGCTTTTGCCACCCCTGAGACACACAAACCAACTCCCAAAGGCCCGTCTGGTCAGCAGAAAACCCAAAACCATCATCTGCTGGCAGCAGAGGGTGTGTCAATTTGATTCCCATGAGAAGGTGCTAAAATGGTGCGCCCATTTCTAGAAGAAGATTATTTATCTAGAGTACAAACATTGGGAGCTTTCACGCAACAGAGTCAGTCCACAAGGATTTTTTCAAAAGATCATTCTCTTAAAATAGCACAGCTTACCCTTGTATTCACTAAAGAACAATTCATACCTGCAAGTCATACCTGCACTGTGTAGAGCACAGTGGTGGTAAAACCCCATGGGCTGCAGGTAATTGCTCATGATGCCATGGTGGCCCAATTGACACACTATTGGTAAGGCCTCACTAATCATGTGAAAAAATACAGCGTGCCCCAGCAGCCTCAAGTGTCCGTGACCTGGAAGTCTCAATTTCCATTATTGCATTATTTCTGGAGCTTAGAAATCTTAATTCTATAAGGGTCCATTCTTTTCAAGATAATAAAGAAAAAATAAGGATACTTCATCCAGTTCAAGTACAACTTCTGAATGCATGTTGTTTTTCTTTTCTGCGAGTGGATTTAGGAATAGGATGGACTTCTTGGCCACAAGATTACTTTAATTGATGAGGCAGTCCCCTGCAAGGAGGCAGGGGCAATAAAGGGAAAGGGGAATGTAGCTAGTTGGAATGTGGGAAAAGCCAGCTAAGCTCTCAAGGGGGAGGAGGTGGAACCAAGGCATATCCAGGCTTCCCAGTGCCTGAAGTGGAAAGATCCTTCCAAGTCCAGCTACCAGATTTTCTTATGACCCCCTCAACAGCAGAAATTTCAGGACCCCAACATCAAGAGACCTTGATTCTTCTCCATATAGCTCTGTGTCTGCTTCCCTCATTAACTCTCAGACTCCCTTTCCATATGTCAAGTTGCATCTCCAAGAAAGATAAAGAGAATTTGGTTAGCCTGGTGCACTCATTTAGGCACATTTCTTGCTAGGCCATGGACTATTGGGAAGTTGATGCATTGGCTGCCTTGGGTCAGGGCTCTACCCCTGCCCCAGACACCATCATGGCCAGGAAAGGTGTGGTCATGGGGCCCACCCAGGACTCCTTCCTCAACTGTCTGAGCTCAGGCATAGCCATTTCTGTTCAAGGAGAAGACATGGCTAAGGGAGGCACCACGATTCACCTGATCTGCACAGATGTTTCTTTTTGGACTAGAATGGCACTTGATGTACCTTTACATTTGCAGAGCATCAAGATGTTCCTATCCTATTCACTTCTCAGTTCATACCTGCAAGTCTATTTTCTTTTAAAGATTTTATTTGTTTGAGAGAGAGAGGGAGAGAGGGAGAGATCATGTGAGCAAGCACAAGCAAAGGGAGGGGCACAGGGAGAAGGAGAAGCAGACTCCTTGATGAGCAGGGAGCCCGATGAGGGGCTCTATCCCAGGACCCAAGATCATGACCTGAGCCAAAGGCAGATGCTTAACCAACTGAGCCACCCAGGCAGCCCCTGTAAGTCCACTTTAAAAAGGAGGAAACAGGCCCATTTTAAAAAGGAAGAAACTGAGGCTTGCAGAGGTTTGGTGACTTGCCCAAGGTTGTGCAACTAATAGTCTTTTTGATTCCACATCCATACAAACTATGTCTCATAAATGTAAGTAAACATTAAATGGACATCAGCAAGCATATTGAAAGCATCCGCATTCCTCCTTGTGGACGTTTTTATGCTGAAGTTCTCTAGGCTGTGTGGTCCAGCGACCCACAGACCTGCTAGGCCCCCGGCAGCACTTGGAACATGACAGCAGACACCAGCTCCTTGAAACTATGCAGGATTCAGATTTATTCTTTACATGCAGGGTTTCCAAAGGCTTTCCTCTTTGTGTTGTGACTAAAGTGAAGAGCCAGCCCCAGCTCCCAGTCCAGTACACACTGGCCGTGTGGTCTGGGATCTCCATGCAGCCTCTGTAAGCCTCACCTCCATACTTGGAACACAAAAGGGTTGGACTAGGCCCTTCCACCTCAAGTTCAACCCCACAATCATAAGTCACCTATTCACTGTTGCTGCAGGGCTGAGTGCAAGGATACACCACTCATAATGCCTTCACACTTCATCTTTCTTGTCTGTTTTCATTCTGCTCTCCCCTCACAGCCACATGCAGTGAGGCAGGAAAAAATATCATAATTTACTACTGCTTATTTATTTGTCTGCCCCCCCCCCTTCCAACTCTGTATCACTTAGGGACAGTTATCTGTTCCTCACCAGTGTGATCCCAGTGCTTAGCATATTACCTGTGACAGAGTAGGTGCTCAGGAAACATTTCTTAAATACATGTGTGATTGAAGAAGTGAGCAAATGAGAATATTTTGAGCCATGAGCTGGCTAAAGCCTGGGTTACCAAGAATAGGATGCATGTCTACAAGAACAAAACTCTTTTATTTAGGGCTCACTAAAGCCCTGTGCCTCTCTCTGGAATGTCCATCCCTGATTCCAAGGGAATTGAAATCAGGAGCGTCCTCTTGCTGTGAGTTCTTCCCCACATTTACCCATCTCCAAGGACGGAGGTAGCCACTCCCTCCACATGGCTGTTTTACATGTACAGGCTCACCTAGTTACCATGACATTCTCATGGCATTATCATCCCCATTTCACAGATAAGAAACTGAGGCTCTACAAGGATGGAAACCCACCCCTGGGTCTCATGGCTGCAGAGTGGCAGGGTCAGTATTCAAACCCAAGTCGAGAGCATTTTTGCTCCCTTAGGCACATACAATATCAGGTTTGTTCAATTGACTTGCAATTCAGTTAGGTCTGCGGACAGTATCCCATGCTAGGGAATTAAATGTCTTTTATCATTCCCTTCAAAATGATTGGATTGTTCTATTCAAAGATGGCTTGCAGAGAAGATTTTTGAAATGCTTCCCTTTGATTCTGACTTCCTTTCTTTTATATTCTAGTGCTCCAGCATTAAGCTCCAAGGGTGCATCTTAAGGGCCAGTATATTAGATTTGTCTTTGTGTCCCAAGAGCTCAGAATCCTTCAGGGAATATTAATTTGGGGGCTGCTCCACCACTGATGGGCTTAGTTATCTCTCACTCGTCCCATGCCTCCCACCCTCATGACAGCCCTCTGCCCTGACCCCTTTCTCCCAGTCAGTGATGAACAGAATTCTGCAGTGGGAGACAGAGGCTGCCCCCTGCAGATCAGAGGTGACTCCTGGGGCACCGTTTCTCCCTCTGTCCTTCAGAAGCCATCCTTAGGTCCAAAACAGATTCATTTGATTGAGAGGGCTTAGAGATGATCCAGTGATAACAGCAAGGATTCTTTTAGTGACGAGCGACAGAGACCTAACTCAGACAGACTTAAGAAAATGTATTGACTCACAAAACTGAAAAGGGCAGGAGCAGAGCTTGGCTTCTGCTATAGCTGGATCCAAGCCCCTAAATGATGCCAGTAGGAACCCCTTTCCAACTCTAGGCTTTATTTTCTATTCTGTTCAATTCACTTTAAAACAGGGAACACACATGGTGGCCCTAGGCAGACGAGACTTATATCCTCCCGTGTTTAATGTCCGCAGAAAAGAGCCAATTTCTCTCTTAGCAGAGATGTACTCTAATTTACAGGTGTTCATCCTTGAATTGTCACTTTGTTGGAGAGATGCAGTGTTCTGATTGCTGAGCCAGACTCCCTTGCCCCTCTCTAGGCAAGGCAAGGACCTCCCCGTGAACCCTATAGAATTAAAGGGTGGAAGATTCCTCAAGGAAAATCAGGATGGTATTACCAAAGAAGGAGAAAGAATATAGAGCAGGTGCCCGAGACTTGCCCTTTGCATCTGTCCAGTTCCTTTATTGGCATGAGGGGAACCTGAGATCCAGCCAGAAAAAGGGGGTTGGATTGTTGCATGGCTGAGCAAAAACTAGAAGCCAAGGTGTCAGACTTCTGCTTAGTTCCTTGGATTTTTGTCTTTTATCTCTTTATTCTTCTTTTTACTTGTATAATTAATATCATTGCTACATTATCCATATAAAAGTATTAATATGTATAAAGGGCAGATGGATTTCAGTCCAGGCTGTCGCCCTTACCAGCTCTTTGACCTCAGGCAAGTTACTTAGCTTCTCTGTGCCTGGTTTCTTCCTCTTTGTAATGGGAATACTGATAGTCTGTACCTGGAAAGAGCATTGTGACAATTAAATGAAATGACTTTGTGCATATAAAGTGCTTAGAACATTGCTTGACATAATGGAGATCCTTAACAGTTATTTTCTGTTATCATCATTATCATCTTCTGCTTTATTTTTAACTGCTTGTCAGCATTCCATAGTGTGAAGCGTCCATCATTTATTTAATCTTTCCCTGTTGATGGACATTTGCTTTGTTTCTCCTCTTTACACTATTTCAGAGTGGGTCAGGGAATGCCCCGGCCATGGCCCTTTGTCCTCATGCTGTGCTTGTGTAAGTCTTGGGTTGGAACCTCCTCAGACTGTGAACCACGTGATAATGGAAGTGCCTCAAGGACTTACGGGCTAAAACTCCACAGGTGCCCCTTTTAGGGCATCAATGGGGGGGCAGAAATATTGAGGCAAGAGGGCATTGCCATCAAGTGGGTTTGCCATGTACCGTGTTATAGAAACAAATACGTGGGCAGAGAAGTGTGCAGAAAAGACATTCCCTAAATATTTAGCAGAGGTCAGCCCCAAGTGTTAGGATGGTACTGGGATTGTGCATTAGCCTTTCTGTGTTTTTTAGATTTTTATCCTAAGCAGTTATCATTATTGTCATCAAGAAAAACACTGTGGTATATTTTTTAATTCAAGTATAATTAGCATACAGTATTATATTAATTTCAGGTGCACAATATAGTAACTTAACAATTCTTTATGCAGTGCTCATCACGATAAGTGTACTCTTAATCCCCTTCACCTCTTTTACCCCTGCCCCACCCCTCTCCCCTCTGGTAACCATCAGCTCATTCTCTATAGTTAAGAGTCTGTTCTTTTGTTTGTCTCTTTTTATTTTTTGTTGGTTTGTTTTGCTTCTTAAATCCCACAGATGAGTGAAAATGTATAGTATCTGTCTTCCTCTGACTTACTTTGCTTAGTATTACATCCTCTAGATCCATTCCTGTTGTTGCAAATGGCAAGATTTCATTCTTTGTTATGGCTGAATAATATTCCATTGTCTATCGATGGGCACTTGGGCTGTTTCCATGTCTTGGCTATTGTAAATAATGCAATGCAGTACACATAGGGGTGCATGTATCTTTCTGAATTAGTCTTTTTGCTTTCTTTGGGTAAATAGTAGTGGAATTAGTGGATCATATGGTAATTCTATTTTCAATTTTTTGAGGACCCTCCATACTGCTCCACAGTGGCTGCACCAGTTTGCATTCCCACCAACAGTGCAAGAGGATTCCTTTTTCTCCACATCCTTGCCAACACCTGTTGTTTCTTATGTTTTTTTTATATTTTAGTCATTCCAACAGGTATAAAGTGATGCTCAACATCAGTAATCATTAGGGAAATGCAAATTAAAACCACAATGAGATATCATTTTACACCTGTCAGAATGGCTAAAATAAGTGTTATTTTAAATAAATACTATGTAGATTTGAGTCTAGGATCCAAGTCACTTGCCTCTGTGGGTCCTATTTTCCATGTGTGGAAAATGGGATTAGCACTCTCTGGTTCACCTTCTTCCCTGGGGTGAGAGGAAAGAGAAGGAAAAAGTGCTCTGGGAACCATCAGACACAATGAACCATGGGAAGGCAGAGTTGTCCAGTCATGGCCAAACCCAGCCTCCTTACATTGAGAGTATAGTGCCCAGTTTCTCTTCCTGGAGACTGCATTTTCTGTAGCTACTTTCTAAAGGCATTGGGCACAGGGATGCCTCATGTTTGTCACACATCAAAGAACTATGCATAACTCTACCATCTAGTGTTGAAATCTTAAGACACAGTATGCAGACAGGTCTTAAAGGGGACTGCTAGGATGGGGGTGTCAGTGCAGGTGGGGGCCTTCTGTTTCCTCCTCACCATCCCCAGACCTCCTCTTCCTGCTGTTATCTGAGGCCTCATAAGAACAGGGAAGACAGGGCTTTTTGCATGAACTCCCCTACAGGAGGGTGGCTTGTGGACAAGTTTGTGGAAGCAAACTTCCTGCTGGAGTCTGGAGAGATTGATTTCAGCATGTCACTCAATTTTTTATTTAAACAAAGGGCCTCTACTAAGCTGGAACCAGACTAATGACTAGTGCCCATGGCAAAAGTCAAAGTGCTGTTGTGTGTTTATTTAGTAAATAAATGAGTGGATGGATAGAGAAGGGAGAAAAAGAGTAGTCCCCAGGCCCCTAACAAAGGTACATGTTCAAGGCTATGATCCAAGCTGAGCCTTTCATTTGAGTTCTGAATAATCTGTAATTCCATGATTGAATCAAAGTAGAAGTGAATTTAGTCTATTGTGGTGTTGCCTATTTCCCTTAATACGTGATGGTGTTTGTGTGTCTGCTGGCAGGCTGTGGGGCCCAGCCTGGGGTCTGAGAGAGCCAGGCCTCTCTGCAGGGTAATAGCTCTATTGTATTTCACCCCGTGGACTCCAGGCAACTTATTACTGCTAACCAGCCCCCCCAACTCTGCTTCAATCAAACAAGCCTCCTGTGAAATTGGATGGAAGGCAGAAATTTCTATAGCAAACTAGATAGCACCTGTCTTTCTTGGCCACAGAAGACCCAGCCGATTTAGGGAAAGGGATTTTTAAGAAGAGGTGCTTTAGTTTATTTGTGAAAACCCACATAATGAAGTTGGAGACGGCTCCCAGAGAACCTGGTTGACTTGACCAAAGTGATTAGAGGTGGGGGAGAGGCTGTTGGAGGGCTGCTGCCTGAGGCCTGGATAGAAAAGGTCCAACCAGATAGAGGAGCAAGACAGGATGTGAAAGAAGTCCCAAGGTCCCAAGGGGAAAGAGACTGACTTGTCTAGCAGAACTATACTGGCAGAATTAGGGGTGGTGGGGGGCAGGGGGGCCTGCCTACACAGCTGGAACTGAGCTCACTGCCAGACACCAAGGGGCCATTCCTGGGCTTGCCCTCCATCTCTAGCTTCCCTTGGTGTCTCTAGCAGAAGTAGAATTTGAGACTAAGGAGACTGTGGATCCTAACCCATTTCCGCCTAATGTTTCTTTCTGAAAATTATCAGACATACAGAAAAGCTTCAAAAGAATTGTACATTGATGCTCATGTTTCACCATCTAGGTCCTGGAGTTAGCATTTCTCTTCCTGCTTGATCACATACCTGTCCATCCCTCTCTCCATCTGTCAATCTATTTTACTTTTTCAGATGTTTCAGAGTAAGTTGCAGAGAGCCCCTGGTGCATTTTAACAGTTGAACAGTAGATTGCAGTGACATATGAAAGGAGACATTTTGTTGTGAAATTTGTTGTTCCATAATTCCTCCAAAAAACTTCTTACCAGTCTTGCGGAGCTCCCTCCCACAATGTCTTTTATTTCTGGGCTGTCAAGTTCAAAGGTCTCCGGGGGCCTGCGAGGCAATGTAAGGGAGTGAAACAGCTCTGGTATATGGCTGTGGAGAGTGGTAAGAGCTGAGGGGACCCAGAGAGCACCTACTTCATGGAGAGGAGTGTCCACTGTCAACTCCTGCCCACTGCTGCCATGTGAGACTCATGAGAATGTTTTGTGAAATCTTCTACTTTGAAGTATTTACAGACTGGACAAAGGTCATCAAAGATGACTTTTGTGTATGAGTTTTCTGTTGCTGCCATGGCAGGTTACCAGAAACTTAGCAGTTTAAACAACACAAAGTTATTCTTAACAGCTCTGCAAGTCAGAAGTCCACCATGGGTCTCACTGGGTTAAAATCAAAGTGTTGACCAGACTGCATTCCCTTCTAGGAGCCTGGGGGAATCTTGCTTATATGGGGTTGTTGGCAGACTGGTTATGAAAAGTGAAACTCTTTTTTTCTTGCTGGCCATCAGCTGAGGAATCATTCCCAGCTTCTAAAGGAAGCTTTCCTTGGCTTATGCCCACTTATGCCCACTTTCCTTGGCTTATGACCCTCTTCCTTCATCTTCAAAGCCAGCAATGGTGAGTTGAGTCCCTCTCACACTTCAGTTCTCTACTTTTTCCTTCTCAAACTCTGACTCATCCAGAAAGGTTCTCTACCTTTAAGGACACCTGTGGTTATATTGGACCTACTTGGGTAATCCAGGCTCCTCAAACCATCTCAAGGTTCTTAACCTTAACCACCTCTGCAAAGTCCCCTTTGTCATGTAAGCTTCTGAGGATTAAGGTGTAGACATCTTCGGGCTGCTACTCTGTCTACCATACGTAGCTTCTGACTGGAGACAAGGCAAACAGTTTTGTCATTCCCTCTGGGCCTCCCTGGTCCTCAGGTCCCATATTCTGGGCCCTGCAAAAACCCCTAATATCTCTAATTAAATCAACCCCACAGAAAAAAGGAAATGAAGGACAAAAGGAATATCAAATGTTATATAACGAGATTGTTAGTAGTGTTATTGGTATTGCTTTTCTGAAACAATTATATATTATAGGAAAAAGCAAATAAGTAACTATGCTAATGTTAAGAACCTAGATTTTTAGCAAAAGAGGTAAAATATATAAAACCAGACAAAACATCACAAGAAAACTATAAACCAATATCTGTTTTGGATGTAGATGTAAAAATCCTCAATAAAATACTAGCAAACCAAATTCAACAATATATAAGAAGGATTATATACCATGACCAAGTAGGGTTTATCCTAGGAATACAAGGTTGGTTCAACATATGAAAATCAATGTTATACACTTAATTAATAGAATAAAGAACAAAACTATATGATCATTTCAGTAGATGCAGAAAAAGCATTTGACAAAATCCAACACTCTTCCATGATAAAAAACACTCGACAAATTCAGAATATAAGGGAACTTCATCAAGTTTATAAAGAACATCTATGAAAAACCCACATTAACATTATATTTATTGGTAAAATATTGTAAGCTTTTCCTCCTAAGACCAGGAACAAAATATGGGTTTATGCTCTTGCCACTTCTATTCAACGTTGTACTGTTCAACTGTAACCAAAGCAGTTAGACAAGAAAAAGAAATAAAAGCATCTAGATTGGAAAAAGTGAAACTCTACTTGCTCATGACATTGTCTTATGTATAGAAAATCCTAAGGAATACACACATACACAGAAATTCATAGAACTAATAAGTGAGTTCAGCAAGTTGTAGGATACAAGTTCGGTATACAAAAATCAATCGTATTTCTATACATTAGTGAGAAAAATCTAAAAACAAAATGCATATTTACTAGACATTTCTCCAGAGAAGTTCTACAAATGGCTAACAAGCATTTGAAAATATACTCAAAATCATTAGTCATTAGGAAAATGCAAGTCACACCATAATGAGATACCACTTCACACCCACTAGGATGGCTATAATCAAAAGGATGGACAATAACAAGAGTTGGACAGCATGTGGAGAAATCAGAACACTCAGAGGTTGCTAGTGGAAATGTAAAATGTTCCCGCAACTTTGGAAAACAGTTTGACAGTTCCTCAAAGAGTTAAACATGGATTTACCATATGGCGTAGCAGTTCTACTCCTTGGCATATACACAAGAGAACTGAAAACACAGTTACACAAAAACTTATACATGAATATTCGTAGAGCATTATTCATAATAGCCAAAAGGTAGAAACAACTCAAATATCAATCAATTGATGAATACATAGATAATATATAGTATACCCATACAGTAGAATATAATTCAGCCATAAAAGGAATGAAGTACTGATACATGCTACAACATAGATGAACCTCAAAGTCATGTTCAGTGAAAGAAGCCAGACACAAAAGGCCACATATTAATGTTCTGCTTACATAAAACATCCAGGATAGGAAAACTAATGGAAACAGAAAGCAAATTAGTGGTTACTAAAGACTGAGGGGAGGGATAATGGATAGTGACTGCTGATGGATATGAAGTTTATTTTGGGGACGATTAAAATGTTCTAGAATTAGATAGTGGTAATGGTTGTACAACTTTGTGAGGATATTAAAAACTACTGGGTCACTTGGGTGGCTCAGTCAGTTAAGTGTCTGCCTTCAGCTCAGGTCATGATCTTAGTCGTGGGATGGAGCCCTGTGTCACACTCTGCTCAGCAAGGAGTCTGCTTCTCTCTGTCTCACATTCTCACTCTCTCTCAAGTAAATAAATAAAATCTTTTAAAAAAAATAGTGAATTATACACTTTAAAAGGGTGAATTTTATGTTGAATTTTATGGTATGTGAATTATATCTCAATTAAAAAGAACATGCAATATAAAATTAAGGTTCAGTAAAACTCTGTTGTCCTACATATTAAATATAAAACTTCAGCATGAACTCATGATGTTATGCATGAAAATATATTTCTAGCTCAGGAGTGCTTGGATGGCTTAGTCAGTTAAGCGTCTGCCTTCAGCTCGTGGTCACGATCCCAGGGTGCTAGGATTGAGCCCCACACCGGGCTCTGTGCTGGGTGTGGAGTCTGCTTGATATTCTCTCCATCTCCCTCTGCCCCTCCCCAACTTCCTCCACCCCTTTCCTTCTGTCTGTACTTTTCCTATATTTTCCTGTACCTCAACCAAATAGTTGATGTGGTAATTTTCCTTCATTATAGTATCCCAACTAGTAAATGATAGAATAAGAGTCTCACCATTTGCAAACCCGTGATGATGAAATGAAGGATTTAGGCATTGATCATCAGTGGCCACCAACATTACAAAAGGAAAGACAACTGGACAGTATGTGTCTCCTGTAGGAGGCTCACACCACTATGAAGAGGTTGCCAGAGTATCTCATCAAAGTAGGCTAAGCCTCTAGATCTCACTACTGATTTACAGGAACCAAAGAGGGGTGGACAGAGGAACATGTTCAGAGACACCACAAAAACGCAAGCGGCAAAATGCAGACTGTAGGAAATCTGATAGCACAAATGACCCAGTTTCTTCAAGAAAGAAATTGTAAGGAAAAAAGAGACTTAGAAGGCACATCAGCTAGAGGCAGCATGTGGGCTTTGTCTTGATCTTGATTTAAACAACTATAAAAAGATAGAAGAAGATTGGCAGAACTTGAACACCAGCTAGATATTTGACGATATTAAGGAACTCTGTTAATTCTTTTAGCTGTTACATTGATATTAAAGATCCACAGGGGCAGGGCCCTCCACCCCCATGCTTACCATGGGACTGGTAGAGAGCAGAGGAAAAATATGCCCTCTGCAAGCAGAATCCAAGGAGTGAGCAGATGGGGCTGAGCCAGTGAAGCCCAGTTTATTCTTCCAGACTTGTGGGTAAAAGGTTTCTCTTCCACTGGTGAGGAGTGTGCAAGGGGTGAGGAGAGAGGCCAGAGCATTACTGAAGGACTCTCTTCTGTTTGGAATCATGAGGATGGGTAACCGTGTACCGTGTACCTATGATGATTGAGGCTTAAACAGGTTAGCACATGGAGAGCACCCAACCCCAGTGCTGTTCCCTCAGTGCTGGCTGTTGTCAGTTTGTACCTGCTCTTATACAGAGTCAGGGTCGTCTTATATACATATCCCTGTGTACCGTGTGTGCAGGAATTGAAGGCAGGACTTCGGGATGCTAAGTGGAAGAGGTTCTAGTGACTGAGGTGTCCCTGGCTTTCAGTCATTCCCTAAAAGCTGTAAAGGAGTGGTATTTGTGGTTAGCCAAACTGTGTGCTTCTTGAGTTCTCTTGGCAAGACGAGAGCTGAACCTGTCCTCTCTTGTCCCCTGTGTCTCCCTCTAGCTGCAACAGTAAACGCTACCTGGAGACGCTCCCCAACACCAGCATCATCATCCCCTTCCACAACGAGGGCTGGTCCTCTCTCCTCCGCACTGTCCACAGCGTGCTGAACCGCTCACCCCCGGAGCTGATCGCCGAAATTGTGCTGGTTGATGACTTCAGTGATCGAGGTAGGGCCCACCCCAATCAGCTTCCTGGCCAAAGGGGAGGCAGATTTTCTTCAGCAGCACCAACATATGGGCCACCGTTTACTGATGCTTGCTGTGTACCTGGCTATGACTCTGGCCTTGTACACAGTATCTCATTTAGTTCCCACAACATGAAGTAGATTCTGTTTTTGTCCTGTTTATATTCATGTAGAAATGTACTAAACTGCAAATAACAGAAAACTCCATCAACAATAGCTCAAACCAGTAAGGGATTCATTCATTCATTCATTCATTCATTTCATAATAAGATCCAGGATTGGTACAGCTGCCTCAGGCTATCATCAAAGAACCAGGCTTTTCTGTTCCTGCTGCCTCATCCTCATGGTCACACAATGGCTGATGTCTAGGAAGTCTGCCTTTCAGAGAAGAAGAAGGAAGAGGGGTAAAGAGAACAGAACCTCCCTTTTTCAAGATTTTGCCTTCTTATTCAGGAAAGTCTTCTCATTCAGGAAAGACTTTTGGCTAGAACTCTGACATCCAGGCATCCCTATCTGCCAGGATGGCTGCAAATATAAGTATTTTGACTTGGGGCCTCTTGAATAGAGGTAGGAGAGGAAGAAGTGCAGTAGAGAAGCTATTGAGTGAGCCCTTCTACAGTATCTGTCACAGCATTCCATAGATGAGAAGACTGAACCACAGCTTGCCTGCTCTGAACGGGCTTGCTGCTGTGGCTGTACCTGAAGGCCACAGGAGTGGAGTTATACTCACTTACTCTTGCCACCTGTGTACCAACCACAGCAGGGCCCTCTGTCCTAGAGCAGGCCAACTTCCATCCTGCCTTCGGGTCTTCCCCTGCTGTTCCCTCTGCCCAGGCACTCTCTTCCCAGATCTTCCCATGGCTGGCTCCTCCAGCACCACCGCCACTCACTCTTCTCCATGTGTGGTTGCATGGCTGTTTGTTGGCCTGTTTGTTGTTAGTCCTCCTTACTAGATCATTTGTGGTCCAGAGCAGGTGACTCATATCTGTGTGTGAATTAGTGAATGAATGAACAAGGAGGGAAGAAGGAAGGAAATGCATGGCGTGCGCGCACACACACGCACTAGCTATACTAGCAGCAGGGTCCTCTTCAGTCACTGAGACAGATGTGGTTGGGGAAGACGCAGACATTCCTTCCATGCCTGGCACTAGCCTATGTCTTTATGCTCAGCCTTGGGTCCCTGTCACTTGTTTTCTGAAGCATCAGCTGTCCTGGAAAGTGGACCTATAACACTTGACAGGATCACTCTGTGCGTGTTGTGGGGCATTAGTCCTCCAGAGGTAGAATAAACCAGATATCAGCTGGATTAGAAACAAGTGTTTCTTCTTGCTCAATTAGAAAAGAATTTTAAGACCATCTAGCCTGCTGGCTTCCACTGTGCATCTCAGAGCAGTAAGGGTCCCAGGATGCTTTAGGGAGTACTATGAGCAGAATGGCGAACCTCACAGGTGCAGGTGGGATTCAGGTCCCTCTCCTGGCATGGTCTATATTTGGTTTCTGAAGAGGAACTGCCCTGTTTAAAAATGTGTGATAATCACAGATGCTACTTAGCCTGCTCATTGTACAGGTGGGAAACCCAAGGACTGGGGCATGGACAGGCTTAACTAGAGCACACAGCTGGCTGGTTGCAGAGAAGGGACGAGAAGCCCATCTCTGGGCTCCCAGTGTAGCCTGTCCCTCCTCACCTTGGCTGGCTACGAAAAACATCTATAGACGTGCATTACTCTTTTCTATCCCCAAGGACACTTCTCAATAAATTACTTTTCCATTGTATTAAAGAGCAGAGTTTTAGCTACAAAAGAGCTCATTATCAAACACATCCTATCCTGGACTGTAATGGTTTCCATCTCTAATATCCCAGTGATAAAAATAACATGATGCAATCCCCACCCCCTCAATAATAAAAGAATGTGACAGTCTTGAGGAAGAAGAGGCAAATTTCATGAGAATTCCATCTTCTAAGTGCATCTCTTTCTCCAGAGAGCAAAAACACTGATCCAGTGCGGTGCCATGGCCAGACCCTAATAAGACAGGGAAGAGAAGAGATACTAGCCCACTTCTCAGTGGCCCCTGTCACCCCTTTTTCTCAATGAATCAGGCATGCAGCCCAGAGGTGAACTCTTTCTTCTGCCTCTCAGTCCTGAGCATTAGCTGTCAGATTCCACAACCTGCATTTTTCAGAAAAGCAATCATTATTCATGCTTTGAGAAGAAATTCTTAAGGCGGCTTTGGAAGAAAACTTACTCAGCAGTGATTGTTTTAAAAATGAGATTTGGGAGAAACAATTTCAGAACTATGGAGAGGCCTGTCCAAAGTACAGCAAATATGGGCCATCATAAAAGACAGATTTCTCTGGGCCGTCTGAGCAGAGGCAGTTCTCAGAGTCGAAATTCACTGATGCTAACT
Organism: Vulpes vulpes; assembly: GCF_048418805.1. NCBI lineage: Eukaryota > Metazoa > Chordata > Mammalia > Carnivora > Canidae > Vulpes > Vulpes vulpes. The sequence continues at coordinate 114,089,317 of NC_132783.1, read as the reverse complement.
ACAGGCTAGATTGGCACTGCCCAGCAGAAGGCATTTTGCTCTGAAATGAGTCTCCTCCAGGATCCTCAGGGCAACTAATTGTAATTCAGCTAAGGGTTGAGACCTCGGGTAGGAGACAAAATTGGAGCAGATGAATGCTTGAAATAAGATCCAGAGCTTTGTGCAGGCAGCCCTGGGGACTAGACTAGAGGCTGATGTTGACCCCAGAATAATCCTGGCCTTGCCTGCAAATAGAGTGCTGCAGAGTTTTCCAGGGGTGTCCAAAAGCTCTTCAAATGTCTGAGCTTTGCTTGAGGATTAGGAGGACATAGAGGTGTTTTTGCCCTAGTGGGAGAGAGAGAGATGAGGGTGTAGAGGAGCAGATCTGCCTCCAGATTACACTGCCCAGATGGGAGATTTTTTATTAGAAGAAACAAGAGAGACCTCTGTTGATTTGTTGTTGTTTTTTTCCTATTCCTTTTTCTCCTTCTCCCCATTTTTAAATAGGGTTGGTTTTGCAGAAAAAATAGGATATATAGTAATGGAAAGGGTTATGCCCTTGACTGAATAGTGGGCTACCTGGAGTTATGAGGTACAGAAATGAAAGGCTATAGTATGATCTCATGGACAGTATCCTCCCCAGTTCAACTCCCTATCAGGGAAAACACACACACACAAACGTGTACAGGGAATAGTGCCCTGGAAGGAAATCTTAAGCAGGTGTTTCAAGTGTTTGCAGAGCTCCTGATGGATTGTCGGCAGTGATTGGTACTGGGAGGATTATGGACATTGCTGGGCCACTGGCTCACACAGTAGAGACCCTCACCAATAGAGCTAGAGTCAGTCCTCTTTCCATGATGGGCTTATTAATTCTGACTTGCACTTTCATATCATGCCAGTCATGGGGACCCATCAAGGACATCCATTTTGCCCTGTCCTGATCTGCCTTTCACCATACCACTCTTGACACTGCCCCTAAGCATACCCATCTGTTCTCTCTCAGCCTTCGTTTGCTTCTGGGACCCCCACAACTAATTGGAGTGTCTATTCCCCACTTACATTATACTGTTTCAGTTCTTTTAGCATGAGTTTTGTACTGTTTTTTTGTTTCTCTTTACACTTGTCCTGATTTAATTCATAATCATATATTCAACAGAATTCATGAATTGATCACACTGGGTGCTGTACTAGGTGCTGGGGATATAAGGATTAAAACAGACCACCCCCACTCCCCACAGCAAAGGCTCACATACATAAGGGGCAGATAGATGAGGTAAGAGACAATCATAAGACCATGGAATGTGTCCCCCTTGGTGGAGATCCAGGTTCTGTGGAGCACAGAGAAGGTCATGGAAGATTTCCCAGAGAAAATTCCAGCTAAACTCAATCCTAAGGGATAAGTAGATACTACTCCCGGGTGCATGGGGGGGGACAGGGGCAAAGAGTTGGAGGTGGAGAGAACAGCATGAGCCGGGACTAGGAGTGGAGGAGAAAACGGACAAAGTATAGAAAGAGCTATTGATATAACCTCATCACTTGTAGGCAATTACTATTAGCTTTTAGGCTACAGCACCCCCAATCGGGGTTCTTTTTTTTTTTTAATAGACTTTATTTTGTATATCAGCTTTAGGTTCACTGCAACATTAAGCTGAAAGTACAGAGTTCCCATATACCGCTCTACCCCTACCCCATACATAGCTAGCCCCCAGGCCCCATCAGTGCTCTGCACCTGCATCAGAGTGGTTCATTTGTGGCAACTAACGGACCTACGTTAACCCATTATCAATAATATATATTGACCCAAATATATAGTTTTATGTTGGGTTCACTCTTTGTTGTATATGACAAATGGGTTTGTCATGTATGAAGGGTTTGGGTTTGGACAAATGTATGAAGACATATATCCACCATTATGGTGTCATACTGAATAGTGTCACTGCCTTAAAACTCTTCTGTGCTCTTCCTTTTCATCCTTCTCTCTGCCTAACCCCTGGCAGCCACTGCCCTGCTTGCTGTCTCCATAGTTTTACCTTTTCCAGAAGGTCTAATATAACTAGAATCATTGTATGTAGCCTTTTCAGATTGGCTTCTCTTACTTAGTAATAGGCATTTAAGGTTTCTCCTTGTCTTTTTATGGCTTGTAGCTCATTTCCTTTTGGTGCAGACTAATACTCCATTATCTGGATGTATCACAGTTTATCTACTCCTCTGCGAAAGGACATCTTGGTTGCTTCCAAGTTTGGGTAGTTATAAATAAACCTATTATAAATATCCAGACACAGGTTTTTGTGTGTATATGTTTTAGCTCACGTAGGTAAACACCAAGGAGCACAATTTCTGAATTACATAGGAAGAGTATGTTTAGTTGTGTAAGAAACTAATAGACCCTCTTCCAAAGCACCTGTACCATTTTGTGTTCCTACCAGCTATGAATGAGAGTTGCTGTTGCTCCACATTTGGTCTTGTCATTGTTCCAGATTTTTGCCATTTTAGTAGGTATGTAGGAGTATCTTGTTCTCACTTGCATTTCCCTATGACCTTTACTGTTGCATCTTTTTACATGCTTTTCTACCACTTGCATGTCTTGTTTGGTTTCCAGTGTCTTTTCATTTCCATTTTCTTTACTATAAGGTTGATTGATTGATTGATTGATGTGAGAGAGAGAGCTCAAGCAGGAGAGGGGCAGAGGGAGACAGAGAAACAGACTCCTCTCTGAGCAAGCAGCCCCATGTAGGGCTCAATCCCAGGACCCTGAGATCATGACCTGAGCCAAAGGCAGACACTTAACTGACTGAGCCACCGACGGCCATTTCCTTATTCATACCCTCCTAATCCCCCTTTAGTTCCATTCCAACTGGGGTAACTAATGTTAATAGTCTGGTGTGCATTATTCTGCATAATTATACTAACATGTAACAACGTGTAATAACAAGAACTAATACTTACTGAGTGCTTACTCTGTGCTAAGTGAATTCACTCATTCATTACCAGGCCACTCTTGTGGGGCTGTCATTCCTAGTGTGAAAACCACTGGACTCAATGATCTCAAATCTCTTTTTTTCTACCTGAAAAGATCATATTTTAAATCCCCAATTTACAGATGAGAAAACTGAGATACAGAGAGCTTTAAGGAAGTAGCCAGTGCATATTTAATCCAAAGAGGCAGAGCTTTGATTTAAAACCGTGAATACTGATGCTAAAGCCTTTAGCCCTAATCTTTACATGTTTTTTTTTTTTTTCCTTTTAATGGGGTCATCCTGTACACATTACTCTTTTTACTCCTGTTAATGTATCACAGACATCCCTTGGGTCAAAAGATATAGAGCTAACTCAACTGTTTTTTAATAGCTAGATAATGTACCATAATGTGAATCTACATTCAGTGCCTTCACATTGCACTTTGTGTAGTGGACATCCAGTCATATTTAACTTTGTATCCAGGTTGCTTTCACTTAACTTTCTACCACTAGTTCCCCTTGTCATTATAAACTGTCACAACTCTCTGCCTCTGAGTCAACTGTGAAGAAGAGACAGGAGTCAGATGACCCCAGAATATCAGCTGTGTTGTTGGAGAGGTTGATCCAGAAAACCCCACATCGATCTGTTCCTGCTGCTTCCCTCCTGAACTAACTGACCCAGAGACGAGCTTAGCAGCTGAGGAATCATAAGCCTCCCTGGCAGGGCAGAGCCTGTGCCGATGAGCACACCACAGGGAGGAAAGGATGAAGCAGGCCGTGTGGGGAGAATGACTGTTTTTTGGCCTGCCCAGTGCCACCCCCCTGACCACCCCAGAAGGGAAATACTCTTCCCTCTACGGTATGAGGGCAGGAGAAATAGTTCTATCTTATAGATGAGAAAACAAAGGCTCAAAGAGATGGGCGGTAAGTGGCTTAACCTGCTTACCTGCCATTACAGTACAGTACTCCTCCTCTTATTGGTGGGGGGATGTCTTAAGAACCCCAGTGGATGCCTGAAACCACACACAGTACCAAGCTCCATATTTACCACATTTTTCCTATCCATACATACATGTAATAAAGTTTAATTTATAAATTATACACAGATTAATAAAACTAATAATCAAATACAATAATTATAACAATATACTGTAATAAAAGCTGTGTGAATGTGGTTTTTCTCTCTGTCACTCAAAATATATTCTTGTGTTATACTCACTCTTCTTCTTGTGATGATATAAGATGATAAAATGCCTCCAGGATGAGGTGAAGTGAGATGAATGATGTAGGCACTGTGATGTGGCATTAGGCTACTGTTGACCTTCTGACCATAAGTCAGAAGGAGGGTCACCTGGCTCCTGAACCATTGATGACTGGAGGTAGCTGAAACCAGAGAACGCAAAACCACAGATAAATGGGGACTACGCTAGTCTCCTCCTGGTCGGGAATCCCACTTGACAGGAGGGATTGATCTTCCCCCCGATGGGCTCTGTAATCTTAAGAATCCCACATCTTAAGCATCAGTCTCTAGGGTGTCTTACCACTGAAAATCCACAGGCTTCTTGGTTCCCTTCTCCTGTATATCTTTGACATCCAGAACGCTTCTCCCTTGGAATCCAAAGGAGAGGACTATTAAGAAGATTAGAGCTGTTACAGAATATCAATTAGTTTATAATGAGGGAAATCTATAAACCTTTTGGTGGGTATCTGGCAGGAACAACAGATGCAGGAGTCAATATTTTTATGGGATATTTTGTGCATCTTTTAAAAAAAATTCGTGAATCAAGCACTGTATAAATGATTTACTGAGATAGCAAAAAAAATCAAATAAATCGCTCAGATTGCATCTGAAGCATCAAAAGCTCTGATGTTTGGGAAAGAATCATTTCTGTAGTGGAAAAGAGCTGCATTGTATTTTCAGAAAGGTGACACTTCTATTGAGGTGGGTGAGCCTTCTACATTTTAAAAACTTGGTGCAGCACAACTGTGCTAAATTGCTGATATTCTCCTGATTTTCTTGTGAGGATTAAAATCTAACCCTTTTACTGTTTTAGTGTTTCCTTGAAAACATAATGGGGGAAAGCAAAACCCAAGATAGCAGGTTATTATTGGAGGTCTTTGGAATGAGGCCCCCGGAAGGAGGACCACAGAAAGCCCTCGGCTTAAGGCTGACATGAATTGTTATTTATTCAGGGTCTTGAGGGAGATGAAATTTGAAGCTGAAATGAAAGTAAGAGGTTCCTTAGTACCTAACTTGATTTGGTTCAAACCAACCAAGTCTTTTTACATCATTCACACTTAGCTTATTTGGTGGGGAGCTGAAAGGCCTCATCTTATCTGCATCCCAGAAAGGATATGGCAATAGCAGCAATAATAATAATGCTGCATGGTACCTGTGTAGCATTTACTGTGGACCAGGCCCTCTTGTAAGTGATTTGAATAGGTCATATTTGATTTGATAGCAAGCTTCTTAGTTGCCAACATTTACCTAAAGGGAAAATTCATGCTTAGTAGAAACTACAAACCAAAGTACAAGAAATAACCTTCCTCTATCTACCCTACCTCTTAGGTAAAACAACTTTTAGGTAAAAACAACAAAAAGCTTTTAGGTAAAGAAATGTTTATGTCTAATAGATATGTCCTGCTGTTTTCATTCACTATAAATATCAGCCCCATTCTCTAAATAATACAGTTTCTAACCCGTTCCTGAAGCACACTGGCCAAAATATAGGCATTAGCTCTAACCTGCTTCCAGACACCCGACGCACAGGCAGCTATAAAATGAACCTACTGCATAAAGATGCTTCAGGCATTCTTCCCAATTTCCTTACAGAACTTCCAGCCCCTGAAAGGTTCAATCGTATCTTTATCAGGCACTCCCCAACATCAGCACCGATTTTGGTTTGATTTGAATCCAGAGGCACCATCAGAGTTGTAAACATTGGCAACTAAAAATCTAGCCAATTTTTATGGCCAAAAATAGGCAATACTTGACAGCTCTAAAGATCAAGAAGGCCCAATCCACACACTTACATGTTGTTTATTTATTCCAAAAATTAAAAGGAGAAAATTGCAGTCCTGCCAGTCAATTGAGTGCTCATGGGCATTGAAAGTTTAATTTCTCTCTTCAGTCTCTAGATTTACTATCTCAAATAGAAAATCTTCTAAAAATGCCATTTTGCATCATTTTATAGAACAAAGAAACAGGCATGTCTTAAGGCCATGATAACATCCCTTCCTCTTGTGTTACTTAGTGACATTGGTTCCTGTAAAGTATTAACAGATTCAGACTGCCTTTTCCAATGTTTCTGGGTCCTGTGTACACTTACTTTCTTTTCTTGAAAGACCAATAATGCTCATTCTTCCCAGAATAATAAAAAAAATTAATTTTGTTCGCTTCATAAATGCAGACCTCTTCAGAGATGCCCACATTGTTTATGAGCATCCAGGAATCTCAAAATAACCATTAACTCCCACCATCAACTGTGTGTCCTCCCCTCCTGTGCCTATTAATGCATGGGATTTACCAGGCATTGCTAATAATCTGCAGTGAGCATGAATACAGGGGGGATTATAAAGCTATGTTTTGTGCCCAGTTTTTTCTCAGAAACTGTTAGGGTTTGTTTTTTGGTTTAACTTTTTCTGTATGCTCTCAGAATATATGGTCTAGAATATTCTAAATAACAGCTGCATTCCAATCTCTTTTAATGTAAAATTCAAACTAACCATCACCTTCCCAGAACCCCCACGACAGCCAGCAGATTTGTTTCAACCAGGTGGGAGGAAAGACCAGGCCTGACTTTCCCCAGAAAATATGTCCCTGATGCCGTAAGATAGAAGAAGCAGTGCTTGAACTCATGAGTGAATGGAAATGACCTATAAATAGACCTTGCTCCTGAGCAGAGTTGACTCTTCAGATTCTTCGTAGTAGACACAAAACCCTGTTTCCTTCCTGACTTCCGGCTGAGGGCCAATGAGGGACAGAGTCAGTTTGGTGAACTACTCCTTGCCCCCACTTTGTTCCTCTGCTCCTGCAGGGACAGCTGTGCAGTAATACCACCCAGCCATAGGGATAGCTCAATAAATGGTCCTTGTTAATGATGCTATTATGGTGGTGGCGGCTATTATTACTATTAGCTGGAATGGTGGAGTGCTGGGTGCTGAGCTACCCCATCCACCTCAAAGTCCTGTTATAGGGTTTAGATGAAATCAGAAATGCATAAAAGCCTCATGAGCTAAAAATTCAATAAGGACTTTGAAGAGAATGCTGATTTCCATGGAAGGAAAGAACCCCAAGGAACCACCAGCCAGCTGGCCAAGGAGAAAGTGACCTCAAGGACAGTCAGCCTGCACCTGGAGCGTGTCCCCTGTGGTCTCCAGTTCCAGCGGGGTTCAAGCTGTAGTATGTGACTCTCCTATGTCAGCGTCAACTGAGGAGCTTGTTAAAATGCAGAGTAGCAGGGCCCACCCACAGAGATGGACTCAGTGGTAATCCACATTCTTAACCAGCTCCTCATCCTAGTTTGATAGCATTGAAATGATGCTTAGATTTGGAAAACTCTGGATTCCAGGAATGGCAGAACAGATATCACAAACAGATGCTATGTGATGTAGTCGGATGGTGATTTCTTTGAGCTTGTGTGCTGTCTAGGCTGCCTGAGGTGCAAACACACATGGCCTTTGTGGAAGGAGTCGAGTTCAGCCCCCGCCAGATCCCTGTTTTCCAGGATACCTCATCACAAATAAGTGCCAGCCTGGAACAGGCCGTGTGGATTTATGGTCCCACATTTAATTTCAACTGCTATTCATTAATCCTGATGATCTCACTTAAATTATTAAACAGTCATATTCCAATTTTGAGGGCACTAATTATATCCTCAAGAGGCTGTTATTATCTGGATGATCACCATACACTCAGCCAACACCAGACTGTTTTCTCCCCACTCATCAGAATTTTATACTTTTTCAGGGTTTCTTTCATTGCTGAGTATGTGTGTTTCATGTGACAAGATCTCATTGCTGAGGAGATATGAAATACTAGAACAGGGGCTCTCAAATTTTGGTGTACATAGGAATCACATGGGAAGTACGTTTAGCATGCAGATTCCCAAGCCCCACTCCAGTAGACATCCAGGTTCTCTGTCTGGGTAGAGCCTGGGAATCTTTTGCCTTTCTTTCTGGGGATTCTGATGCAGGTGATCCCAGAAGCACTATAGGGAGACTGAAGTCCCAAGAGGGGGAAGCTCTCATTCAATGCCCTGCAGCAGAGCCACAACCCACATCTCTGGCCCCGTTGTAAAGATCAAATGAAATAATAGATGAGAGAGGGCTTTGGAAAGTATTCAGCACTCTATAAATACAAGGAGGCACTATTATTTTCAAGCTAGAACGGCCTTGTGACAGAAATGGCTTGGTACTTTCCCTCTAAATTACCATAATCACCTGTTTGAGGCCCCAACCAAACTCATAACTCTAAGTGCAGCAGGCATCGAAGAAATTCCTCCTGAGACATCCAGTTAAAAAAAAAAAAAAAAAAAGGTCTTTTAATGTGAGAATGTGCTTGGGTCCCTGCCTGGTCCTCCATCAAAAGCTCTCTGCCTTTTTTGTTACTAGTCCCATCTTTTCTGGAGTAGACCAACATCTCCTCCAACCTGAGGGCACCTGACTTCAAAGCCCTGTTCTCTGGCACGTGGATTTCTGGTCTCTCCTGAGACATTTAAAACTCACACACAAACGTTTTGCCCCCAAAGGGCTTCCTCCATAGGAGCCTACTTCTAACCACATTCATAACTTTGGAAATAGAAAAGCTCAAGGAGGGTACCCTGGGTTTTGGTTCTTTCAGCTCCATGTACTCACCTCTTGAGGTTTGCCTCAAGTGTCTCATGAGACCAGGTGGGCAATGCTGATGGCCTGCGCCAGGTCTGTCCTACTGTGTCACGCTGAGCTGGGTGGCTCTTGGGAAAGTGTTTCCTCATTTTGAATTAAAATCATTCCGCTCTGCAACATCCGTCAGCCGGGCTTATTTCTGCCCTGATCTTCCCACAGCTCCCTCCAGGTTTCAGAAGACCCTGTTTGTATCTCCACCCCCACATTCCTTCCACTGCAAGATAGTTTTCTTAAAAACGTGGTGGTAGAGTAAGTTCAAGAGCAGACACTCTGGTTTTATTCACATTTCAACCTTTATTTTTAAATATTTCTTCCACACTCCCACGGATCCTATCTCTTAGCAAGCTCTCCACATGCAAAATCTCAAGTTCAGGCATTTGCAAGTTACCCACATGCAAAATCTATTTTTAAATCTGGAAGAAATCAAGGCTTTCTGCTGATGGTAAGAAGCCTAGTGTTTCCAGGCAGCACGACTTCAGAGTTTAGGGAATTTCTGCTCTACTTTCAGGAATCTCAAGCCAGCCTGCACATTTTTGAGATGAGAAGTGCAAGCCCACCAGGCACTTCAGTCAGAGGGCAGGTTCGTGATAAAATCCTGCTCCCATTCAGGAGCACCTGCTGCTGGTTGGGCATACCGCCCCCGCAAGCTATCAGGCATCTGCAGAAGTCAGGACACAGTCCTATCTCCCAGTCCAAGCTGTACCCAGTGGGTATGCTGCTGCTGGCCTGGCCATCCTCTGGGCTCAAAGGACAAGGGTTACAGCTGCAGGTATAAACCCCCTGGTTATGTCTTTTTTTTTCCCTTCCCTGACTTACTGTGTGAGCCAAATAGGCACCAAAGCTCATCCTTGAATACATTTCCCAACCAGTGCAGCTGACTATCCACCCCATTTTAACATTTGAGCTAGCTGCTAATGGAGCACATCCAATATAGACTTGTAATAGGACTGAACAGCATTCTTAGTCCTCTCACGAAGGCATTTACTCTCATGACAATTTCTTTAGCTATTCACCAGTGTCTGTAGCTAACTTAACTACAAAAGCCCACCTTAACAGTACCAGGGATCAACTTTTATGACCATCGACTCCCCTAAAGATACTGTTATTTTATAAGGGTATAAAATTGTGAATGTGCAAATTATTTTAAAAAATTAAATGCAAAACTTAAACCTTAAGTTCTTTGGGCTTTGAATCCTTGGGTTCTAAGGAACCTTGCTCTAGAGTAAGACAGTGGGGTGACATTGAACTAGCACTTAATCTCTCTGTGTCTCAGGGAGTAAAATTGGGCTACTTCCATAAAGAGCTGTGCAGATTAATTGAGATATTGCTCATAGAAGGCACAAAGCAGTGGCTGGCTCAGAGTAACCTTACATTAACCATACCATAAGCAGTAACCTGGACACCATAATTTTCCTTGGTATGAAGCTGTATGTTCTTCTGTCCCTTTTTCCCCTTCACCCTCCTTTGTAGCTATACCTTGAAGACCCCCAAGACTGAAACTATCATTAGTAATAATAATTTATGAAACTAATAATTAATGCCGTTTCTTATTAACATTTAATATATGCCAGGAAATATTAATTTATAATCTCACTGAATCCTATAATTGGCATTATTGTCTTGATAATACAGGTGATGAAACAGAATCAGAAGTTCACACCACAAATGAGTAGTGGAGTTGGGATCCAAACTCAAGTTTATCTGAATCTAGAATAATATACTATTATGTATAACCACCTTTGTGATGGTAGTGATAACATGTAAAGATTTAAATCTTTATATTTTCCGATTTTATTTCTCAGAGATCCATTCACTCTTGGTTCTTTGACTTTGAAAATCAGAGACCAGGTTGAGCTGGGACGATTATATCCACCTATCAGGAAAACAAATGAAAACTGGGCATTTTTCTGCCAGAATTCCCACAGTTGATCTGCTAAGGATTTTTTTTCTCCCTCCAAAGCAGAGTGTGATTTTCTTTCCTTTCAACCTTCATGCCGCTGGAAAATTTTAAATTATTCAAGACATTGAAGGTTTATTATCTGCTGGAAGGCTGCAGTGTAATTGCAAGGTATCATTTAAGGAGCTGTCTGTCTGTGTGCACCACCTTGTTCTGAATACCTGCTCCTGCACAGAGCGAGAAGATGTATATTTATCTATCAGTGGTGGTTTATAACTGCCTTAGATCAATCCTATTATTCTTTCTCCATGGCCAAAGCCCCAAAATAAATGTCTTCTGATGCACAGAGCATTGAAACCATTTGTGTGTCATCAGCTACTTACTTCTCTTCTGCCATTTGCATCTTGATGGACAGCCATGGGTTTGGGGGATTTCATTTTCATTACAGTTGTAATCTATTGCCCATGTGTAACAGCAATTTGGATATTAATCACCCCAATTAAAGAATGCTCTTTCAAATATTATATCACTCCCAAGTCGTGCTATTCACACCGTGTTCATCATAAAGATAAAAATGCCAACTCCTGTTTCATTCTTCCTTTGACACCTGTTTCCATACAAAGACATATCCTTTCCCATTGTTTATCATTAGTGACAGAAGGAAATATCTTTGTGTAGTGAGGTTAAGAAGATACAGTATTTTTTTCCTCCATTAATTCCTCATCAAGTCAATGGCATTGTGGAGTAAAAAAGTTCATCAAGTGACTTTCCCAGGTATTGATACGAGAACAAGTAGACCAGCTTTGGTTCCAGCCCTGCCAGTAAATGGCTTTGTGACCTTGACCAAATTACATCATCTGTGTCTGCATCTGTAACGCATGGATGACTTATAAAATCCTTCAAGCTTTAAATCCTAGAACTTTAGGATGACTTTCCTTGCCTCTTCACTCATTGTTTAGAGTTAGCATTTAATGCCTAATAGTTGTCTTAATGAATATCAGTTATTTACTATAGCCCTACCCTTAAGAACTACTGAGGTCCAGAAAAATATTTGCCTTTTCACAAAATGACCTAATGTCTCTGTTTTCAGAAGCCCTGAAAGGCTTCTGTTTATATGTTTTTCTGAATCTTCTCCCTTACAGTATGACTCTTAGATGATTTTACTTCCTGTCACCTCCTATGTCTCTGTCCCTATGAGCCTTTTTCCCTCCTTAATTTGCTATTTCAAATCAGCTTTGGAGTAAGAAATCCAGTACTAACATTATTCAAATTTCGTCTAAAATGAGGTCTAGGGATACCTGGGTGGTTCAGTTAGTCGAGCGTTTGACTCTTTGATTTTAGCTCAGGTCATGATCTCAGGATCATGGGATTGAGCCCTGCCTCGGACTCCGTGCTGGGCATGAAGCCTGCTTGGGATCCTGTCTCTCCCTCTCTCTCTGTCTCTCTCTAAAATAAGTAAATAGTTTAATAAATAAAATAGTGGTTAAATAGGTCCCAAGTGGTGACTCAAGGCTCTCACCTGAGCCATGAGCCATGTTTAGTGGTCACACAGACAGTGCAGCCTTTAATTCTACAAGGGAATAATCAGGGAGAGATTCCTAGAGGAGATTACATTGCCTAGTGAAGGAAGTTCCCTGGCCTAAGAGAACATCATAAGCAAAAGCACAGAGGCAGGATGGTACATCAGCAATAGACTGAGAGTAATGATTGTTGAGAGACTATACCCCTTGAGTGACAGTCCTCTGCTTCTCTGCTGAGCCGGGAGCTCAATATTTCCCAGGCCCTAAAGGGATATTGTCTCATAGAGTTTCTGGGTGGGCAATGCAGTCTGAGAGAATGTAATATAAATTCTGAAATATCAGAATTTCCAGACATTTAAGAAATTGCAGAATGTCAATGTTTATGGGTCAGTGGGAACAAAATATTTGAAATCAGAGCTGGTATAAATAATGCAGGATGTCTCGTTATCATGATTATCAATTATAGAAGAACTGGAAGCCGCAGTCCTTCCTGAACCCCTAGAGCTGTGTTGTCTGATACAGTAGCTACCACCTATGTGTGGCTATTGAAACTTAAATTAAAACCCGATAAAGTTAAAAATTCAGATTCTCTGTCACACAAGACACATTCCACGTGTTCAGGAGCCTCACATGATGAGTGGCTACCACGTAGGACAGCACAGAGACAGAACACCACAGAAAATTCTCTTGGACAGTGCTACTCCAAACAGCCAAGTGCAAAACAGCAGTAACATGCGGTCCTCTGAGAGCTAGAGGTACGGGAGAGGAAAGCGGGAAGTGGTGCTTGGTATATAATGTCTGGACTTGCCCTGTTTGTTCTTCAGCACGGTGGGGGCAGGTGCAGGATCCTGGCTCTACGGTCCACAGCTCAAATGTCTGCTCTAACCAATGCAGGGAAATAAACTCATGCTGCCCTGTTAGCAGGAGTATAAGTTGACAGTATGTGTATCCGAGCTGCCTAAAAATATCCTTTGATCTAGCAATTTCATCTCTAGAAATTTTTCTAAGGAAACAATCAAAGATGAGCAAATAGATGCCTGGACATGGATGTTTACTGCAGTGTTATTTATAACAGCAAAAACCAATGGAAATAGCCAATGGTGTGCTGGTAAAAGGTAACAGCCAGCTGGAGTGAAGGCAGGGAGCTCTGATTTGTAGCATTTTCTGGTTTCTGTGGTATTAACTATTCCCATATTTATTTATTTATGAGAAAGAGAGCTTATGCAAGTGAATGGGGTGGAGGGAGGTGGTCAGAGGGAGAGGGAGGGAGAGATTCTTAAGCAGCCTCCGTGCCCAGCACAGAGCCTGACATGGGGCTCCATCCCACGACCCTGAGTCGTGACCTGAGCAAAAATCAAGAGTTGGATGCTTAACCAACTAAGCCACCCAGGCGCCCCTCCCTTTATTTTTTAAGGCTTATAGACTTCTTTTTTGCTTCCCTGACAAAAACATTTTTCTTTAGCTAACTAGGCAGAGGATAATTAGCAGCTATTCTCATGCTATAATTGAATACCAAATACCTTAGTTGCTTCAAGAACTCAACATCAGAGCTGCTGCTAACAAGTTCGATGAATTCCTCCAAAGGAGTTAGCTGTAGGCTCTCTTGCGATGTTCATTCATCTGTTCTCTGTGCTCCAGCTGGGCAGAGTAGCATCTGCTTAATGCAATCTGGGCTACTAAGTAACTCCACTGCTGGCTTTGAGACTCCTGTTGAAAGAGTTTCCACCAGCACTATCCATAAGCTGAGAGACTGGACATCCTTCAAGGAGAGGAGACAAGACACTAGAACCTAAGAACACATTCATATGAATATTACTTCATCGTCTGAGTTCCTCAATCATTCAGGCAGCACAAAAGGCCTTGGCTGTTTTCAGGTCATAGAAATGAGTCAGGTTCTTACAACATCATTGCAGACAACTTGAACCACATCCCTGTGGCTCAGTCTGTGGCACAGATGCCTGGCAAATTCAACACAGCCCACCCTGATGGCAGTAACTCTGTGAGTGCTGACCACCCTTCCCCAGGTGGACATAAAGTTCACCTATTAATTTGGGTCTCCTGGCCTTCAATACTAAGTGGTATGTCTCATGTCTCAGGACTTCTTCATAGCCACCCTGTGAGGTAGGGATAGGATGATCCCCATTTTGCATATGCAGAGCCTGTGGCTAGAGAGGTGAAGTGACTTGGCAAAGATCACACACCTAGTGAGTAGTAGGCCTTGGGAGTTTTCCTGAGATGAGTGGGTCCTGGGTCCACCCCACTACTTTCTACAATTTCTCTGGTCCCTGCCCCCAGAGACCTTGCACATCAGTCAGGCAGCAAAAGGGAATTGGCCTTAGACCTGACACTGTCACCTGCCATTTTTCAAATTATGTCAATTATATATCTGTTCATGCAGAAGCCTGCTTAGTGGTACTTATGCTATGAAACCTTGTAAATGGTTAGGGTTAGGGATGCCTGGGTAGCTCAGTGGTTAAGCATCTGCCTTTGGCTCAGGGCATGATCCCAGGTCCAGGGATCGAGTCCCACATCAGTCTCCCCTCGAAGAGCCTGCTTCTCTCTCTGCCTATGTCTCTGCCTCTTTCTCTCTCGTGAATAAATAAATACTTTTGGTTAGCATTCATTGGATAAAGCCCAAGGTGAGTGGCAGAGACACTGGCAGGCATGTGAATGTACATTGACCAACTTCGGTAAGGTGATGGGGAGCTCTGAGCCCTGCCATGTGCCTGAACACAGCCACCTCATGACAGTTGCACTCCCATTGACCGTTTTCTTCATATTTCAGGGGACCAAATTCCCACAGCAACTGCTTAAGACATTTTATTCATGTTTTCAGGTTTAAGGAAGCTTTGATCTCTCTGAAGTCTTACATTAGGATATAAGTATAGCAAAGGAAGAAATTTTACTCAGGCAGGCAAAAATGTAAACTTTTTCAAAAAATGAGATTTCCTATCTCAAGCTCTGTCATCTAAAAGTGACACTTGGATCCAGGGACCCTCACCAGCTCCGACCTCCCCCTCTGCTCTCTAACTACTGTCCACTCCCTGAGCCCAGGTCTGTTTAGCCCCAAGTAATGCTGAGGGCCATGGGGGCTGGACACTTACACAGGAGGTCAAATGTATTGTTTATGCTAGCAACTTGACTTTGCCAGGAACTTTTGTTTGTTTTTGTTTTCTGATGTTGGTTATGGCTTCTGTCTCTAGAGCCATGGTGTTTTTGTTTAGGTGTTTTAGGGATGGGGTGGTCGAGGGTGGTAGTAAAAGTGAGTGAAACAACAGTTGTGAGCACAGACAGCAGTGATACTACCACCACCACTCCCCGGGGTTTACTCAAATATTATCCCACCACATTTGATTTAATCATTCACCAGGTCCCTGGCAAAGGTCCCTCCAGGGAAGCCCTGTCCACCTCCCCCAGAGGAGTCGAACAAAGCCCTTGTCCTCTTGGCAAACTCCTGTCCACCTTTCTGGACCAATCACAGTGAGGCCATCTCTCCCCCCATCTTGTCCTCAAACAGGACAGCGAGGATCCTTCCCTCCTTTTGCCCTCTCCCCTGTTTTGTTTTGTTTTGTTTTTTTAAGATTTTATTTATTTGAGAAAGAGAGAGAAAGGAGAGAATGGGAAAGCACAAGCATTGGAGAGGGAGAAGTAAGCTGCCCATCCAGCAGGGAGCCCAATGGGGGGCTTGATCCCAGGACCCTGGAATCACGACCTGAGCCAATGGCAGCCACGTAACCAGCTGAGCCACCCAGGCGCCCCCACTCTCCCCTTGAGATACCCAGCTCATGTGCAGTGCACCCCCAGCATTTCTATTCCATGTCCACCTTCCTACTCAACCATAGGCTCCGTGAGGATGAGGATGTGGACCATACCTTAGTTACCCTCTGCATCCCTGGCACCCCACACAATGCCAGGAGCACTGAGGCATCATTAAATGTCTGTTGAATTAATGAACAGATACAAGAGCACCTTGGAGTCCTTGACTCAGAGCCCTCCTGAGGCTGTATTCTCATCTCTTGGTCTCTTCTGTACTGTCAGGACACCGTGGGTCAGGATGTGTTAGATGTGTTGCAAGCAAGTCATTTTTTTTTTCAAAAGATTTATTTATTTTAGAAAGAGAGAGTGTGTGTACAGGCACGCACGAGGGGGAGGGGAAAGAGAGAGAGAATGCTCAAGCAGACTCCCCACTGAGCGTGGAGCCCTTCACTACAGGAGCTTGATCCTAGGACCCTGAGCCCAAAATCAAGAGTCTGCTGCTTAATCCACCGAGCCACCCAGGTGCCCCAGGCAAGTCATTCTGTTCCAGACAGCCTTTAAAGCACCTGTGCTTGCTTGTGAATGACTTACTTTTATTTTACAAATGAGAGTGATTGTAGGGTGTTCTTTGTCTTACTTAGCCTGTCCTCTCAAAAACAGGCCCCAAGCAACAATTAAGGCATTGATGCTACTTAGGAGGAGCAAGTCTGAGATAGTGAGGGTGAGGGTAGGAGGGAGAAGGAGCAAGGAACTAGAGGTAGTTCCAACAGAAGCTGCCATGGCGCAGTAGGCTCCAGTGTGAGCAGGTGAGTGCTCTCAGCGGGGGTGGGGGGCTCCTTCCATACATTGTGAGAAGGAACAGCATGTGTGAGTAGTCCCTGTATACACATGGACGGAAGAGAGGAGGGGAAAGTTTTCTACCTGGCATTCTCTCATCTACTTCCATTGGTCAAAACTCAGACTCCTTCTCAGCCCCTTGGTGGACACTCAGAAAGCCAGATTCCATCCCCTGCCCTTGGTGTTTCCAAGGGTCCAGTGACCGGATGTGGATGTGATGCCCTCCACCTTAACCTCTGAGAAAACCCACAGCTTTGTGTCTAGTATACCCTATCATGATTACACTCACACATTGTTGTGCGCTGGATGGGAGAAACAAACAATGGCATTGCGGCTCTTAGCGCTCTGGGCAGGGGTGTGCTGTGGAACCCCGAGTCTGCCCGTGTGACCCTGTCACTTGGAGAGCAGCATCAGTCGTGTGTGTTGTCATCTGTACTCCAAGGCCAGCTGAGAAGTTAGGCATTGGTTGTGCTTTCCTCGTTCTCATCGCCCCAACCACGTTGTCAGTTGTGGTGCTGTAGCAAATTGTGCCGAATTAGGACATTTGCGTGATAGATGTAGGATGCTCCTTAATATGCACTGGGCACATAGGCCTCTCCAGTGCTCTGTGGGGCCGAGATGGGACAGATGAGGGTCAGAGTCAGATGTCTGCCCTCCCAGGGTACAGAGTCCAGCCTGAGTGTCCTACCTCAGCCCCCAGTATCACCCTCTTCTCTCCTCACACACGTCCCTGCAAAGCCATTTGCACTTTCGTTCTTCTGCCTCCTTACACTCCTCATCACCCTCTAAGACCCAGTGAGTCAGGTCCTCTGAGAAGGCTTCTTTGATGCTCCAGCCCCTGCTAGCCCCCCTTCCCTGGGGTCGAGAAACCTGGGTGCTCCTGCAGGGTGAACCCTCCCTGTTTGGTCTGTGTGGCT
Source organism: Vulpes vulpes (assembly GCF_048418805.1). Classification (NCBI taxonomy): domain Eukaryota; kingdom Metazoa; phylum Chordata; class Mammalia; order Carnivora; family Canidae; genus Vulpes; species Vulpes vulpes. The sequence continues at coordinate 114,071,568 of NC_132783.1, read as the reverse complement.
CCAGGCCTGGCACTCGGCCCTCCAGCTGGAGAGTGAGCAACTGAAGGGCAAAGGCACAGGATGTGCATCTGCCCTGAAAGCTTGCTGGCTCTGTGAGCACTTACTAAAAATGATGTGTTTGAGGCAACCACTGCTACTGTGTGTCGAAGATTTTTTTTGTTTTTGTTTTTGATATCCTAACTTTCTTTTTTACCTCCCTATGCCTCCCAGCATGGTTTGCTCCCATTTTGCAAATGAAGTGGCGGAAATGCAGGGGTTAAATGACAAACATGTCACATTGACTCTAGATACCATCCCGTGTTCCCATTCTTACTGTACCCCAGTGAAGTTAACCATGTGGTAGGAACCACATTTCAGAGTTGAGGAACTTGAAGCCCAGGACGGAAATGAGTGCTTTAAGGTCCCATAGCAAGTCTGAGGCCAGCCTCACTCAGGCCTAGGACCCAGGTCTACAGCAAGGACCACCTCCACCCCACAGCCCCTTCTTCCTCTGAGTCACAGACCTAGACCTTAGTGCCACCATCAGATGTTTGGCCATAAGACTCGGAGCCTTCGTTTCCTGAAAGCCTCTTTTCTAATGTTTAGAACAGGAACGGATTCTGAAGTTGAATGCATTTCTTCTTTCTATGGAATCATAACGGTGTCTCCAGCTAAGAAGATTATGTCTGCATTTACAGACCTGCCATACGAGCCAACCCCCTCCCTCAGATATGCTAGAAACCTTTGGCTGCACACATCTGAGATGATGCCAGGTTCAGCTGGAGGCTCCCTCATGTTGCACAGATCACCCCTGATGCCTTGTGTCTTTCTATCTCCACGTAAGAGGAAATATATAGGGAACCCTTAAAAACTGGAGGAGCTGATGTTTATTTCAGGGAGAAGAACACAGGGTCGACAGGAATGCTGAGGGGCCTTAGGAAGAAGAAGGAGTCTGGGAGAGAAAGCTGAGGCAGGATAGTGGGGAGGAGCTGAGGGAGGGAGTGCCAGCCCCTTAGAAAACTTGCATCCTCAAGCCCTTCCCCTCTCCCGATCATCATCTCCCTATCCCCAAAATGAGGAAAATGGCCTGCATCTGTGATTTTCCAACTTTTTTTTTCTTTTTTCAATAGTGAAAACTTCTTTCAAAAGAAATCTTACCCAAGAGCCCAGTGTAGAAAATAAAGTGTGGCCTCCCCCTAGTCCTCCAAAGATGGGAGGAGAATCTGGTTTTAGCTCCTGGGCCCCACAGTACATGGGTGAAAACCAGTGGCCTCTGTGGTTTCCAAAGCCCTGGGCTTGCAGGGAAGAAGGCTCCACAGGGTAGGGGCTCCCAGACTAAAACTTCAGAGGCTCAGCTCACAAGGACCTTGGGTCCCCAGCGACCCACTACTGTACCTTACACCAGTGTTTCTCCACTGGGTTTAGTGGAGCCAAGAGCTAGCCAGGAGTTTTTTAATTTGCCTTTTCATTTTGAGTTTTAATATTTTAAAACATTATTTTAGCAACTATGAAGGCACTTGTCTTTGCAGTGAAAATTCACAGTTGGAAGTCAGAAACCTTGGCTGCTTCAACTGATATTTCCCAGATAAATCCCTGGGTGTGTTTATGGAGGAGCCCACAGTAGTTTGTTTCTTTTAAGGGGTACCGTCCATGACTTTGATATGGGAAACTGGCTCAGTGCATCCCAGAGAAATGGCCCCATAAGCACATTTTGCCAAGGAAGAGGGTTTGCTGAAAGGAGCTGCCTGAAGAGGGCAGCACACAAAGACGATTGCAACCTAAAGGTGAGCGCAGGAAAAAAATCCTGGACCCATTGGTATTCATGCACATCTGGGCCCATCCTATGAAATATAAAAACCAGGCAAAACATCTGCAAACACACATATATTTTTAAATGCTTGAGATCATAAAATGTTAGGAGTGGTTTGGGTGTGAGAACTACAGGTGGTTTTTATTGTCTTTTTTCTGATCCATTAAACTCCTTTGGTTTAGAGAACTCCATTTGGTAAATTACTCCTCCTTTGCTCTAGGCCATAAATTTCCGGCTTTGAAGAGTTTATGTTCCTTTCAAGGTGCAGGATACAGCCCCATAGACCTGCTTACTAGGCCTGCAAAATAATTTTAAAATCTGATTGAATTGTCACTAGTTGGAAGTTGGGAGGATTCCCATATAAATCTGGCACTCTGGTTCTCCTGATATCATTTCTGGGCTCACCCGTGTGACCCCACTTGGATTTGTGGGTTTCCATCTGGCCCGTTTCACATACATCAGCTGCCTGGCCCTGGAAGCAGGTGAGCCTTCCTCTGCTCTCCATGCTAGGGCCCTTTCAGTATCCCATAGGATCTGCTCCCCTATGAGCTGAGGTACAGACTTCCATGATGCCCAGGGTGCTCCAAAATGCAGGATTTAGGGGTGATGACTGAGTTTAGAGAGATGGCTTTGAGATCCTGTTTGCACTGTGTTTTACATAAGATGAATGGGTGGGGAGAGGAGTGGTTAGAGGAGCTTCCTCTGACTGCATCCTCAATAATTACTGAATATTAGATTAAAACCCTCAGTGAGGTATTGGTACCTCTACCTAGCAGTTCATATTTCTGAAAAGACCAAATGGAGATGGTCTTTACCATTTTTCTCCCTGAACGAAATGCATGGAACACTGGGAAGGAGTTCTGTCTAGGGCAGTTGGATGCCCTCTCTGATCTTGATTAACATAGAAGAAGAAAATTGGAAGTGTTCTTTTTAGGGGGAGCTGTCTCTAGAAAATGTAAATTGAGAAAGTGGGGTGTCCTTGGGAGCCTCAAGACTGATGTCGGTTTCCCTAGTTTGGTGAAACAACAACAGTAATCGTAACTGTGGCCCACAGTATTGATGCTCAGTCTGTATCAGACACTGGGCTTGCCAAGCACTCAGCATGCATCACCTCATTTCATCCCAGCACCCTCAGGAAAGGAGATTCTATATTATTCCCATTTTTCAGATGAGCAAACCGAGGCTTACAGAAATGGAACGTAGAAAGGCGAAGCGTTCAAACCTAAGTCTGCCAGATTTCAGAGCTGTGCTCTTAGCAGCTATGCTGTGCCATACACCTCCTTCCTGTCTATGTGCCTCCCCTGCCCAGAGACGGAAAGGGACCTTGGTGGGGTCACACAGCTAGCCCTGATGCTGACTGCTCAGAGGGTTCACAGGACATTCCCCACTCCCCACCCCCACCCACTAATCGTGGCCGTGGCCTCCTACCATCACAGTCCTTCAGAACGTGTTTTCACAGACGTCTGCCTCACTGGATGTGCAGGCCTCAAAGCTGGGCACCCCCTCCCTCTACCCCCCGTTTTCTGCCTTTGTGTGGAGGAGCCTTGCCACAGGAGCCATATTAATCATTCCGAGTTGAAGGTTACCAAGAAAAATATGCCAGAGCGTGACAGGCCATTAGTATTTGTGTTGTAAGGAAACCAGTAATCATCTTAATTGGTGCACACTTGGGAGCAGAGTGGGGCTGTGTTCTGAAGGGTTGTCTCCTCCTTCATATACCATTAATGCGTTAAAAGCCGCCATAAGCGCGCCTTTCTAACCACCACTGTCCGCAGAGGCAGCTTTCCCAAGTTACCAAAGAACTGCATTTTGCCCCTGAAATTCCAGACCATCCAGATTAGACAAACCTTCGCTCAGACTGGCTGGGCAGGAATGCTTGACCCTAACAGCCATTTGTGAGGAGCAGCCCTGCCTGCCCCCCCCAGAATCTGTGCCTCATGCTGTGGTTTTGATGGTGACCAGATTTGCCTAAAATCTGCATATTGTTGTCTTCGACCATTTACTTCCCTTTGAGAAACCTACCCATCCTATCCTATCTCCAGCCCTCACCAGAGATTCTTGGAAGATAGTGCCTGGCCCCCTTTGAGAGCCTTTCTTTGGTGTATCACCCCACGCCAAGATTTTCTCCTGCTCTACTTTATCTAGTTTATAATATGAAAAAAGTAGCTATTTTTCTAAATACTTTAGTCTGATATGAAATATGCCATTGAAAAGATCTGTCTCCTCATTCCACCCCACCTTCCTTGCCAAGGTTCTCACCATTCTAGACAAAAACCAGCAGGGGAGACTAAAAATTGGGAATTCCGCTTTAGAGGGCAATTTGCAAGTATCAAAAAATTTTAATGTGCATATCCTAAGATCCAAAAATAACATTTCTTAGTGTCTGTCCTAGAGAAATATGTAGCATGTGTGCCATGAGACACGTGTAAGGTTGCTTACCCCGGCACTGTTCACAATTGTTCCAAATTAGAAATGATCTAAGTGCCCATCCGTAGGGGATGGGGCATAAACTATGATGCACCCCTAATATGGAATATGATGTAGCCATTGAAAACAAAGGATTGGGTATAAGTAACATGAACAGAGCTCTAAGATGTATTATAAAGTAAAAAGCAACAACAACAAAAAAGCAAGCTATAGAACCATTTCTGTAAACCCATGCAAACAGAAGCAGTTCTGTATGCTTTCAATATGTATGCGTATGTGTGTACAGACCTATAAAAAAAAATGCATGGACACATATACTCCGAACTGTTAGCAGTGGTGACTTAGTAAGCCAGGACGGAAGATCTATACAGGCAAAAACAGACTTGATCCTCTCTTGTACCTGTAGGTTTATTTTGTTTTTTTTTTTAAGATTTTATTTATTTATTTGACAGAGAGAGAGAGAGAGAGAGAGAACAAGCAGGGGGAGTGGCAGGGAGAGGGAGAAGCAGACTCCCCACCAAGCAGGGAGCCCAATGCGGGGCTCAGTCCCAGGACCCCTGGATCATGACCTGAGCTGAAGACAGATGCCCAGCTGACTGAGCCACCCAGGCAACCCGTTTTTAGGTTTTATTTTTTTCACAAGGAGAATATGTGTATTATTTCTCATTTAATCAAAAAATAATACTGTCCTGAAGGAAAGGAGATGGCTTATTTATTTCCTGCAAGATCTTAGAGATAGAGATGTTCCCTTTCTAGAAGGAGGTAGGGAGGGTTTGTGTATTAATCCTCTTTAGGCTAAATTTTTGTTTCATAGCAAAACCTCTGTTCTCTCATACAATCAATCTCTCATAGCAATTGTTCTGCTCATACAATCTTAGAAAATACCCCCTTTTAATGAGAAGAAATCATGAATTACTTCTTCATTGTTTGTTAAGATTTGTCATGGTGAAAAGACATTGGACTCTATCCAATTCCCTGGATACTTGACTGCCTCAGGGCTGTGTTTTCTTTCCACAGTTGCTCTTTCTGCTGAAAACATCCTTCCCTACCTGACCATGCCTACGAATCCCCTGAGACTCTGCTTGGGAGACCTCAGCCCCCCTTGGTCCCCTCCCCAAAGTTAATCCCTGCTGCTCATCTTCTCTTGTGCCTCCTCCAGTAAGGGAGCACATGCTCTGAAGCCAGACACCCCGGATCAAGTCCCCGCTCTGCTACTCACCGACAAAAAATAGAAGGCACTCCAGCTCCCCAAGCCTTTGTTTTCTCATCCCTAAAATAGAGACGACAATCCCACCTCATAGGATCACGGTGGACGTTAAATGAGATAATCCTTGTAGGAGACAGAACACTCTGCCTGGCACAGAATCACTCACTGGGGGACAACTGTTCATGGTATTCGGGCAGTAGAAATATCTTTCTTGGTACACCTGGAGCCTGAGCTTGGTCATCTTGCTTTGTGAACAGCTTGCGCTCTCCCTGTCCGATACGAAGCTCCACTAAATATTATTTTGCATTGAACTGTGCAGTAAGGAATGTGGAAGGATGACATTCTGGATCATGGGGATTTTCTACTAAGGGGACATAAAAGCCCCAACGGACCACAAAGTATTAAGAGGCCACTCCAACAGTGTTAATTGGTGATATTTCATTTATCGTTTGCATATCAAACGAGCTGGTTTCAAAACGAGCATGTATTCAGTTTTTAAATACCCCACTCCCAAGAGGGAAGATGTGGTAACCCACAGGAATGAGATTACAACGGGGGGGTGGGGGGGTGGAGTCAGGCACTGTGACAGACCCAAACAGGAAGGGTACTGAGGAGCCAAGGGGCGTTACTGGCATGCTGAAGTCTTACTGCTTGGTTTCTGGGTGATGCAGGTCAGCTGTGGCCCTGTGACTCAGCCAGCCACCCGGACCCCTCCGTGGGAATAAGATCATGGGCACTTTGGTGGTAGGCTTTTGAGGGCTGTGTGCATTTGAGCACGAGTTAACATATCAGACTACATGGACATCGTGTGACTCATGCACAGTCCAGAGGACTGGAAAACTCTGTGTCGTGCTGCTCTGTGTTCAGAATGCACAGAACTCCCAGCCCACATTGCTTTACACAGACCCACCCTGTGGAGTTCCACTGGAGGCAGCATTCTGTGCACTTCCTGGCCCTCAACAAATAAAACAAATACAATACTGAAAGGAAAATTTGCTCACAGCTGGGGCAGGGAGAAAATTACAGGGGTAGATAAAATACGCTAGACCTTACGAAAAGAAAACCATGTTCTCTATGCACATTCCTAAGTGCATCTCAGAAGGAGTCATCAAGGTAAAGGATTAGGTCCTAAGAGCTAGATTTACACCATTTTAGAGCTCATAGTATGGACAGGCATATCCTCTTGCAGCCGTAGAATCGCACAATCCCAGTGCTTGCGGGGGCCTTCAAGGCCACTTTGTCTTTACCCAACATTTGAGTCTTTTCCATGGTGTGCATAATGAGTTGAGCCTCTAATTGAATTCTTCCCATGGTGGACAACTCGCTGTCTGATGAGATACCGCTTACTGGGCAGCTCTCACTGTTAGAATGTTCTTTCTTCGTGTAGAGCTGAACTGTAACTCTGCACATTTTGTCTCCTGGGTCTGGTCCTTTCTTCCGAAGGCACACAGCCTGGTGTCAGAGACGGCATGAGCTATAGAGTCAGAGAGCCCTGTCTGCTAATCTACCGGTTGTCTACTTTGGGCAAAGTACTCTAGCTCTCCAACCTTAGTTTCTGTGTCAGGCTGAATGGGGCTACTTCCCTCACTTGGGTTACTTGGAGGATTGAGTGAGATCAGGGAGTAAAGGACAGGTTAGATCTGCATGTACTGATATAGAAAGATGACTGCGATATACTGTTGAATGAAAAAAAAAAAGCAGGCCTCAGAAAAAATAAATAAATAAATAAATAAGCAGAAAAACATTGGGAAACTGGCTGAGAAGTACACCGAACTATTGAGTGGCCATCACTTGGGATGACACTAGACTGGCTTGTCATTCAGATGTGACTTTCCTCCCTGATGGGCAAAAAAGTTTTTTTTTTCTTTATAGCAAATGTATCACATTTAGCATCACAAATAATAGTAAAGATTTTTGCATTTTTAAAACAAAAAGATGAAGTATCCAAAACACTTTATATCCAAAAATGGAGTCTCCCTGTATCACTTGAGTTTCTTTCCCTGCGGGCTGTCTGAATCTTTAAGGCATGCCCTAACAGGACTCAATGCAAGTGTCTGCCTACAAGGAATGGCCTTAAACATTAACCAGAAAAAACAGTGACTGCTTTAGGTCCTGCCCACTCTGCCTCAGGGCCTTTGCATTTGTTTTTCTCTTTGGGGGGTGGTAACGTCATGAATGGCCTGTTCTTTGATAAACATCCTGCTGTAAAGATGACTTTCACTTCCCTTGGCTACCTCCTATGTTTAGAAACTCACAAGTGAATACCTGGACAACAGGGACCCCCAAACATGTTTGACATCTTCCCATGGGTGACGTGTTGAGTCCCCTGGAAGCACATTGTCTGTGCAGATTTTTAAAAATAAAAGCAATAAATGACAGTGAAAACTTAACAAGTCAGGATCATGCACCAGATATCTGTGAGCACCTGCGGAATTACAGATGCTATGAAGGACAGGGACTAAATTAGTCTCCGTCCTGCCGCCAAGAATCTTGCTGCCAGGCAGTTACAAGTCCCTACCAGAATGTGATGGAAATGCAGACAGAGCATGCGCTATATTCAGTGGGCATCAGAGGAGAACACCATTCATGCAGTTGGTAATCCAGGAGCACTGTGAGCTGAGCCCTCAGGGAGAATAGGATTCCCTGGCACGGAGAAACAGAAAAGGATGCTCTGAGCTGATGGATTTGCAGGAGTAGGAATGAAGGCAAGAAAGTACTCAGGTGGTATCTGCAGAGAGGATCAGGTGCCGGGTGGAGATGGAAGATTGGTCTGGGAAGGTGAGCTTTGGACACTGTTGAGAGGCCTGGAACATCACCAGATAACATCAGTAGGTCTGTGCTGTAGCAACAGTGTGGATGGGATGAGAGACTTGTGTACCCAGATTAATTTCTGCTGTGAGAGTTTGTGTAAATAACCGAAGATCCCCAGGGCCTGCTCTGGCACTAACCGGTGAGGAAGCAGGGAGGGAAGAGGCCGGATGAGAAGTCTGCAGGACTCTGCAAAGCAGAAGTTTCCAGATAGCTGAGACTGGGTTGGGGAATTTGGGGGAGAGGGGGTGGCAGTAGTTAGAGGGGTGGTAAGAAATGCTCTGACATATGTTCAACTTTCTCTTCCTGTGCGCTGAGCAGGGAAATCTCCCCCAGGAGAATACTTTTGCCCTTTAACAGATATGAAACTGACAGGTTGACAGTGTTGCTGAAGTGGAAGAATTTTTTTTTCCTTTTTAATAACATCTTAAACGATAGGCATGGAAGCCGGCACCCTAAATGAAACACGTGTTGCTCTCCAACACCTGACAGCCTGATATAATTTAAGAGCAGCTACCAAGAGCCCACAACTCGAACTGCCCATGAATCTGCTCCCTTGGATGGGCTCCAACTGGGTGAAAAAGTGAGGTGGGCCAAGTCCAAGGCACCCGACCTTCTCTTTTCATTCGTAGCTGATTGGTGGGGAGTCACTTTCAGAAAACAGGGGAGGCCATAATTAACTTAATAGTGATGTTTTCTGGAGTGTTTTTATTCGTCATCTGATTATTAAACAGATTTATGGCCCTGCCCACCTGCTGAAAAGGAACCAAGGCATTTAGTTGAAATTAAAAGTGCAGATAAGGCTGTCTGTTTAGATAATAGCATCTCTTTTTTTCATAGATTACTCATCTTCTGTGAAATCGGGGAGAGGAGTTAATTTGTGTGATAAAGTGCTTTCTATTTCTGGGAGCTAGCTGGTGGATGTGATTGCTTGAGGAAGGAGCATAATTCATTCTTAAAATCACCAAAGGCATGTTCAAGCCACATACCTGTGCCCTGAGGAGTAGGGTGATTTGTAATGTGATGCCGAAGAACAGAGGGGCTTGTGGTTTCAAAGCAAATGTTTGGAGAAGATGTACAATTTGTCTTTAGCTTGAAGGCCCACTCCCTGATCGTTCTCAGGAACGTGCCAGAGCAATAAACTTCACATGTGCGCCTAAGCCATCCAGCCAGTGGGCCACAGATTGAGAGGGATGATGGAGACAGATGGACTTGGGCTTGAGCTCCAGGGAAATCACTACTAGCTGTGTGACCACAAGCAGTGACAGACCCTTTGTGGGTCTCTTTCCATATCCGTAAAGTAGGGGTAACCCTCAGAGGGTGGTGGTGAGGGATGTGTGCAGGATGGAGCCCACCAAGTGCCCAGGGCAGTGCCTGGTGCCCCCCAGGTATATGCCTGAGTTGGCTATCCTTGGCTTCTGGCTTCTGCTCCAGGGACTCACTCCAGATGGAGAGCCCCCTGAAAAAAATCCATGTGTGCACAGGTATCAGGGGGGATTTCCAACTTTACTGAACACTTGATGGGAAGAAGTAGAGGAGGATTGTACATCACACACTCCCTAGCAATCCACTGACAGCTTCCACCAGACATTCTTATTCTCCCAAGGCCTCTGAGCCACACAATGCCCAGGCTTACTGGTTCCTGCTCTTCTTCCTTCATTTCCCCACCCCCTCAGTTATTTTATTACTGGAACATGCCTGTGAGCATTTCACCCAACCTGCTCTTCCTTTCTCTCCTCTCTTATTGAGAGAACCAACTACCACTCAAAGCAGCTTACAGACACATATGGTGGTCTCCCGCCAGTGAACTCTCTTTCCTCCCCTGGGACATGCTGAATTTTCCAGGAATACACTATTCTATCAAGGGAAGATTGTACTTGTTCTAGAAGTTGTTCACCGTTTTAGGGAAGTACATCATCAACATCAGTGCTGCTCTTAGGACTTGAGTTGCCAGCCCACATACCTGCACTGATCTGTTAGCTGAACTGAAATGTAAACCAGTACAGGACACTGTAAGTACAACCATTTGGCTACTTCTCTGTCTTCTCACAGTCATCCCAAGCATTTGCGTATTGAAACACATGTCATTTTTTTATCTCTCCTTTATATCACAGCTGGAGCATTATATAGAATTGTTTCAGGGACGCCTAGGTGGCTCAGCAGTTGAGCATCTGCCTTTGGCTCAGGGTGTGATCCCAGGGTCCTGGGATTGAGTCCCACATCGAGCTTCCTGCATGGAGCCTACTTCTCTCTCTGTCTATGTCTCTGCCTTACTCTCTCTGTGTCTCTCATGAATAAATAAATAAAATCTTCAAAAAAAAAAAAAAGAATTGTTTCAAATTGAGTAGTAAGCCCATTATGTTATTTATGAATTTTACTTTAGGATATTAAATGGGACTATTCAAGATAACTGTAACATGAAGGGACATTGAGTAGGATAGGGTGGAAACCCCTAAATCAGAAGGTGAGCCAGCCAGATGTTGGAGCTATGTTGGCTTTTGATGGTGAGTTTAGGCCCAGTTCCCTCAGATCTGCTGTGTCTTTTATATTTTCCAGCTGCAGAGACAATAGAACCCATAGATGCAAAAGCCCCAGTATGCGCATTTTCCTGGAAGCTCTTAGGGTGAGGGAAATGACACCTAAAATATACTCTTTAGAGTCTTTGGCAGAAGAAAATTGACCATAATTGACATAAGTTTCTCCACTCATGTGGTACTCCAGAGATCTCAAATCAACGTATAAGTGTTCTAGTAATGGCCTCCTTTAGGTGAGCAATGGAATTGGCAGTCCTGCTAATAGAACTGGTCTTGGGGGATCCCTGGGTGGTGCAGCGGTTTGGCGCCTGCCTTTGGCCCAGGGCGCAATCCTGGAGACCTGGGATCGAATCCCACGTCGGGCTCCCGGTGCATGGAGCCTGCTTCTCCCTCTGCCTGTGTCTCTGCCTCTCTCTCTGTGTGTGACTATCATAAATAAATAAATAAATAAATAAATAAATAAATAAATAAATAAATAAATAAATAAAAGAACTGGTCTTGGGTACACTTTTTCAGAATCTCGACAATAATAACAGTAACAATGGGCTTTGGGCAGGGAGCACTCGCCTCTGGTTGGGAGCTGTGAACAAGGACCTAAGGATCCAGTGAGGCATCTGTTTTTAACACTGTAGTTTCCAGACTGTGCTGCAGGGCAGGGTTTTCTAGATTGTGGTCGACTCATTGTGGAAGGTCATGACATCAGCTTCAGGGATCATGACCAGCTTTTTAACAAAAATGAAATACAAGAGGCTAGAAGAGAAAAAAACATATCTGAGTGCATCACACCTTGTATTTCAGTTATGTGTCTGTGTACCAGGTCATGATGTAAAGTATATCTTTTTATGGGTCACAGTCAAAAGATTTGAAAGTCACTGTCCCCTGACATAGAATGTCTATGAAACCAGTTCCCCTGAGGGACATTTAGGGCTAAGATTTGAGAACTCTTGCTGTGAGCCTATCAGGAGGAACAAGAATTTATCAGATCTACTCTCACATGAAGGCAAAGGAAGGTTGCGGAGGTGAAGGAGATACCAGGCTAAATGAGGACCACCACAAATCTGAGGAGGAAGATGGAGGGCACCTGAGTCAGGACCCATCCCCTTCACAGTTTTGCTGGAAGCCAGCAGATAGTCTGCATTCCTTGGAGAACTTCAGTTTTTCTATTATTCTAGCAGGAAAATGGAGATTCCATTTCTAATCATTTAGAAATCCTGCTATGATCATGTTGATCCAGATTCATTTCCCTGATCTCACCTTCTGCATTAAGATGGGTGTTTTTCTCGAATGCTAACATGCACAAGCATCACTCGGAGAACTTAATAAAATCCAGGTCAGTGGGCCCCATGCATCTGATTCAGTGGGTTTCGGGAGAGGCCTCAGAATTGGCATTTCTTATAAGTTCCTAGGCAATGCTGATGCACCTGGTCTGGGGTCTGCACTCTGAAAACCGCCGTGTTAGATCAGCAGAAAGGAATGTGCCCGGCATACTTCCTGGCACCCAGCAGGAGTGCAGTACATGCTTTCCTGATGAAACTGAGCTGAGTTCTCTATACAGAAATACCTCTGCTAAGGCTTGCTGCTTTCAACAGCACAGAACTGGCCGGTGGACATTGAATTGTAGGTTTGAAATGGGTGAATTGTATGGGATGTGAATTATATCTCAGTAAAGCTATTATTAAGAAAAGGAGGGCAGGGAGGAGGACGGGGTGGGGAGAGGTGGGGGAGAAATGGCTGTGTTTTCAAAACCAGCCATCAAGAATGTCTGTTACACCTTAGACTGTCTTAAGAGAGGACTCACGCCACAGGAGAATGAGAAAGTTCAGCTTTGAGCTGAACTCCAAGGCCCCTTTCAGCTCTGCCTCTCTGAAATTCTCCTGGAATTCAGAGCCAGAACAAGTATGTCTCCTGAAGGACTGGTCTGTTTTCCTTTTCCAAACAGTAATGATGCTTAAATGCCTGTGCATTTCACCTGCCAAAACCCATCCTGGCACCCCATAGCTTTCTTTCCCAACCTCTTTTTAATTTTCCTGCTGTTCATAGTTACCTGTCTGGAAGTTTTTTTAAGCAAGTGAAAGCCCTGGATATCCCAGGGGATGGGAGCTAGGATAGAGGTTGTGGGATTAGAAATGTACCCCCCCAGGCAGAATGAAGAGACCAGGGGCATCGAGTGGTAATACAGTTTCACAGTTTCTCATGCCAGCTTTGGGATCAGAAATACCTGGTATGACTCTGGCTGTCACCTACTGGCTGTTTGGACAGAGATTAGCATAAAGATTTTCTAAGCCTCAGTTTCCCCAACTAAGATAGTTAACAGTGCCTACCTCCCTGGACCCAGGTGCACAGGGAGCACATGACAGAAATCATGACAATGAAAGTGAGGATAAAGATGAGGGTCCACCTCATCTTAACAATTTTCTTTCGACTAGAAACACCTAAGTGTCATAACAGGACTAAGGGTGACACTTTGACTGCTTTGTGCCCTCCCTCCTCCAAATGGATTGGCAGTGCCTTAGAATACACTAAGACTTAAAAGTGAATAAGTCACTCTTGGAAGTAGATGGGCTATGACACTTTAATAGCCAGAAGCCCAGTGGAACTGAGATGTGACAAGACCCAGAACACCTACAGCTGCCAGAAGCCAGCCCGGATGCGTGGAGGGCAGCCTCTCCCACTGCAGCTTCTGCATTATTAACAACACCCCCAGAGGCCAGAGAACCAAGTGACACAGGGACGATGCTGATTTGTTTGGTTTGTGACTTGGTCCCTACCTCCCTTCTCCTTCTTCTCCTCTTCCCTGTCCCTGGAGCTCTCTCCCACATGCTCTGTGCCCTGCCAGAGCTCCTTAATTTTTGGTGATCTTCAGCAGGTGTCTCCACAAGGTTCGATGACACCAGAGATTGAAACTCAGGTATTCTTCTTGGGAATTGATTTGATTGCACACAGCACTGGAATAAGGATCCCTGAACAAACTGAACTGGATTTGAGTCCTGTCTTCACCACTTACCTCATGGGCCATGTAATCTTGTACCAGAAACAACATCTCCTGAACTTGACTTCCCTTGTCATGAAATGAGGATGATGAACCATGACCTGCTTCCTTCACAGGGAAATCAGATCAAATCAAATCAAAGTGAATGAAAGCATGGAGGAGGCAGGCATGTGGGTTCAGCAGGGATTCGGAGATGCGTCTGGCTATGCATGAGGATGTGGGATCCACTGGCAAGCAGAGCATTCACATGGCTCACCCTCCTAGAGCTCCAAGTGGGAGGGAGACAGAGTAAAGTCCTTCCACGACTGCACAATGATAGATGTCCTGAGCTGAGGGACATGAAGGACATGTTCCAGGGCTCCATGACGATCTGCCCTAGGGACCTGCTATGGTCTGGGAGGTCATCAGGAAGGCTTTGGTGAGGAGTTGAAGTCTTGAGTTGAGAGCTGAAGGCTGGGCAGGGTTTCATTAGAGAGAAAGTGAGGAGGGGCTTGGAAACTTGGCCACCCAGGGAGAAGGACAGGCAACCTAAGGCAGAAGGGGTCATCATGGGGCCTTAGGATGCCTGAAGGAAGATGGCATGGTGGGTGGGCAGCAAGGAAGGGAGGGAACCAGCCATGCGCACACAGCCTTGTCATCCCTGGTAAGGATTTTGGACCTTCATCCCAGAGCCGTGGGAAGCCACTGAAAGGTTTAAGCAAGGCAGTGGAAGATGACAAGATGCAATTTACTTCTCTTTTTTTAGAGATCACCTAAACTGCTGCATGCAGACTAAACCAGAGAGGGACAGCAATCATGGCCACTGCACTTGCCCATAGAGGGCAATGCTCCAGACAAGGGATAGCAGTGGCTGGACTGGAACATATTCTTGCTGCGTCACTGTTATGATGCCAGGGTAAAACCTCACCTTTCTTTCTTAGTGTCCTAGGGCTGCCTTCACAGGGTACCACAAACTGGGGGGTTTAAAACAAGAGAACTTTATGGTCTCACAGTTCTGGAGGCTAGAAGTCTGAAATCAGGGTGTCAGCTGGGCCGAGCTCCCTCAGAAGGCTCTACAGAAGAATCCTTCCGTTCCTCTTCAGGCTTCTAGTATAGCTGGCAATCCATGCTGTTTTTTGGCTTGTTTCTGCCTCGTTGTCACATGACCATCTCCTTGTGTGTCTGGGTTTTCCTCTTCTTAAAAAGGCAGTCAGTCACTGCATTCGGGCCCACCCTAAACCAGAATGACCTTGTCTCAACTTGATGACATCTGCAAAGACCCTATTTCCAAGGAAGTTCACATTCACAGGGACCAGGGGCTAGGACTTCAACATATCTTTTGAGGGGACACAATTCAACCCAGAGCAGCTCCTCCGACTACAGTTCCTCCCTGTGCCACAGCCCTCCAGGTAGAACCATCCTCACAGTCCTGACTGTCCTTGAGACCAGATAAGGAGAGGCTCCATTTCAACATAGGAGCCAGGAAGGCTGCAGGGTCCAGAGAAGTCCGTTTGTGTGTGTGTCCGTGTGCGCCCACAGTGTGACATATACTGGTCTACAGGGAGGACCCCAGGAAGCACAGGCCCTGAATTATGGCCCTGAGACCCCACCAGCTGAGAGACTTGGGGCAAGACATTCTCTTCCCTGGGCCTGTTTCCTCTCTAGTGATGCCAGAATTGATACCTGTTCCACTATCCTTGTAGTGGCTTTTGAGGGAGTCCAACAGGGTAATCAACAAGTATTTCTTGAGAAGATACCACATGCCTGGCCTTAAGATAACTCACTGGGAGTGTTCTTGAGAAAGGGCCAGTGCTCTTCCCAAGGGAGTCACCCTGTTCTCCCATGTTAATTCCCCAGGCTTTTCTCCTCTAACGGCATGAATGGTTATGAGCACAGACTCCAGTAGCTCCAGTATCATCCAGTGGCAGTGACAGAGATGAAACAAGAATATCTAGGAGTTGATAATTCTTGAAGCTGGGTGATGAGTTGATTGATGGGGAGTGGGGTGGGAGTAGGGGGCTTGATTCTCTTCTACTTTGTTAATATGTTTGAAATGATTCTTAATTTTTTTTAAAAGCTTAACAAAGAAGACGGCAGCTTCTGGAGCTAGATTGCCTGGATTTAAATCCCAAGACCTGCCACCCACTAACTGGGTGGACCTGGGGAAAGCTACTTAAACTCTCTGTGTCCCAGTTTCCTTATCAGTAAAACGAGATACTTACCATCAACCACCTCAGGGAGTGTATGTGAAGATTAGATGAGTAAATGTGCTTGGTACGACTGAGTACTGAACACACAGTAACTACTGTTTACAGAAACCGGGTGCCAGAGAGCAACGTGTGACTGAGCAGAAGTCATCACTGGCAGCTTCACAGAACCATACGTTCTCGCAGTTGCTCTAAGTCATACCTGCTGCTTGGTTTTTGTCTGAGTCAGGGTTTTCTTTCAAACTGACATAAGATTTGAGTGCACATAGTTAATTTAGGAGGAGATCTTGAGAAACACCAGCAAGAGAGTAAAGAAGTAAGACTGGGAATGGAAGGCCTTTGATGGCACCACTGCTCACGATTCCACTGGTAGACCCGGGAGCCAGCCCAGAGCACATGCTTGGGGTTATCCCACCTGAGAGGCAAGGGAGCTGGGGCGGCTATCCACTCACACTGTCGCCCTTGGCTGGGGTCCACTCATGGGTGCAGAGAGCTCCCAGCAGAGGCAGATGCTGGCAGGCCCGTAGCCGGGGTTGGGGATCAGAGGACACACACAGATGCCAAGGATGTGTCGACAGGGCACGCAGAATCCACCTGTGAGCACTCTTAATTGCTCTTCTGACATCTGTTTAAAGCCTTACCGTGATGGGGTTCACCTTCAGAATCATCCTGACTCATCATTGAGTAAGGGGTAATAAGGGCAAGAGCAGTGGAACTGTATTGCTTTTCAATCATTGCAGCCCCTGGAAGAGGAATGAGTATATGCCACTAGAGCTGCAGACATCTCTTCCCAGTCCTGGTACTTTTATGCTGAGCCAAGATACAGCCTCAGAGCCTTTCTTAACACAGCTTAGGTATCCATTACAACTCATTAGCTTAGGCACTTTAATGAAGTCTGTTTTCCATCCCTGTCCTAGTGCTCAGGAAACTGGGAGAAATTCCAGGGTGGAAAATGCTGCATCGATGTAGGATTCTGGATTGGAAGATATTTCAGCTCTCTGGTCCTCCCCATTCCCCTCTGGCTCGACCGAGGGGCCAGACTGCCATGAGGCAGAGGTGAGGTTTGGTGCAGTAGGAAGAGCCTGCTCTTTTACAGTCAGACAAGGCTGGGTTTTAGACCTTGGCTTCATCATTTATAAACTGTGTTCTTTGGGCAGGTTACATCTCCCACTCTGAGCCTCTCGGTATCTTCTATAAAATGGGGTTGTGATGCCCTGCTTGTAGTGTTGTCGTAGGTGTCAGAGATGATGTATATGAAGCAGGGAGCTCTCCATGTGTGAGCGAGGGCTCAGTAATTGTTCCCTATAATTGTCATCATCATAACCATCATCATCTTCATCCAAAGTCCCTTCCAGCTCTAAAATTCTGTGACTTTAGGCTACGTGCTCATCCAAGAAGACAGTGTGGTAAAATCAGGCAACAGTCCTGATTTTGCGTAAATGCATTTTCTGATAAGGACAGGAGGAGCATAATTGCCCCTAAATAATTGCTCCGATTTCACCACAAGCTGTCAAAAGGCCCTAATTGGTCGATCTGTAATGACTGCAGCCATCTGCGTTCGGGGTGATTTAGCGATGGGGCTCTGCCCAAACCGGGCCCTCAATGATTAGAGCCGGACGGGGTGATATTTCACCCTCTGATGGGAGTAGTGGTGTGTGGGTGAAGGAGATTATCTCATCCTCGTTTTAATGACCTACCAGTTGAACCCAGCCAAGCAGCAGCGCTGGTCACAGACAATGACTATGGATTTTTTTTCCTTTTTTTAAAAGATAGTGTTCCTGCCCGAACAGCAGCATTATCTGGAGTGTGATCATGCCTCTTGCTATCTTGTTTCACTGCCCAAGAAAGTCTCTTTTGGAAAGATTTAGTCTCTCAATTAGGACAAATTGATTTCTGCTTTCTACAGAGTCACTGTTCCAAAGCGAAGTGGTAAAGGGCAGGAGGCGCCATATTAATCTTGGCAACCAAGCAAGAAGGCGACCTGGAGTATTTTGCAGCCTTCCAGCCTTGGCTTGTATATGTGTAGATAATCTTCTCTCCGCATATCTTTTAATTGCTCCGACCAGCAAGATGCCAGGCGATACACCATGAAACATGCTTCAAGTCATGGAAGTTTCTGGAAACTTACATCAAGCAACTGGAGAAGCATCCTGAGTGTGCCAGTGTAAAAGTGGTTTTAGTGGCACCTGAGATTATCTCAGTTGGTCCAGACATCTTGCATTAGACAACGTTGAATCATGTGGAGAGAACGTTTTCTCTTTCCAGCTCTCCTCTGTGTCTTCTGATTACCTTGGATGAGAGTTTCGGTTGGTTGTCCGTATCTCCCTTCTTGACAGAGAGAGAGAGTAGAGCTTAAGCTCCTAGTTGTGGGGAGGCAGGAGGGACTGGCTAAAATCGAGTCACACCGTTTTATTTTTATTTTTATTTTTTTTTATTAGCTCTTTATCATAAATGGTACCGATTTTCCATTTATGGTGTTTGCTCCCATTTAAAGTAAATCTAATTAAATGAAAAATTTTAATTTAAAAAGGTGAGTTGATTTTAAAACTAACTGGTAGGGTAGTGGAACTGGCAAAGATCGTGATATAGGATTGTGAGAGCCTGAGGAACACAAGGGGGGGGGAAAGCATTGTATTCTATAGAAAACCCAGCGATTTATTGGCTGTACAACAACAAGCTTCTCTGAGCATCCGTTTTCTCGCCCTGTCAAGGGCAGAGAAGCATGATGTGGAGTATGATTTAATGAAGCAGGGGAGATAAATGTGTGAAGCTCCTTTACAAATTATAGTCTGCCTTCCATAACAGTGAAAGTGATTCATTTCTATAAGGGGTTAGAAAAATAAAAGGGTCATATGGTTCTGGCAGCCAGAGGACCCTGGTTTGAAACCCAGCCCTGCTGTTAAGTATATGCCATAGGGGGGTCCTTCCCTTTTTTAGACCTCAGTTCTCTGTCTATAAAATAGAGACTGAACTACTCCAGTGGTTTCCAGGTGTGGCTATGCATCAGAATCACTTCTGGAACAAAAGATGCTGGATGCTGCCCCAGACTTACCAAGTCACAGTTCTTTAGGATGATGCCCAACATAGCTGTATTTATAGCCGGCTCATCAGGTGAATCAGACATGTGCGTCTCCTGACATAGGAGGGCCCTTCCAGCTCTAACCCCGGATGGAGTGAATTCAGAGCAGGGTTTGGGGCCTGGGTTAGGGAAGGTGATCACCCAGTAGCTCTGGTCGTGTGCTAACTAGGCTTCCATGAGGCCTGGGTCCACAGCCCTGGAAGACCTTTTGGTCCAAACCTTGATTCAAGGATAGCACCAAGGCCCAGAGGAAATCAAGGAATGGCCCACTGTGCTGGAATCAAGAGCACAGCCAGTTCTCCTGATTCCCAATCAGTTCCAACTTTTCCAGCTGAGACAGAGAGTGAATGTGTGTTTTGACCAGTATTTTTTTCCTTCAAGTTTTTATTTAAATTCTAATTAGTCAACACACAGTGCAATGTTGGTTTCAGGAGTAGAATTCAGTGATTCATCACTTATATACAACATCCAGAGCTCATCATAAGTACCTTCCTTAATCCCTATCATCATCTAGCCCATCCCCACCCGCCTCCCTCCATCAACCCTCAGTTTGTTCTCTATCTTTAAGAGTCTCTCATGGTTGTTTCCCTCTCTCTTCCCACCCACCATATGTTCATCTGTTTTGTTTCTTAAATTCCACATATGAGTAAAATCATATGATGTTTGTCTTTCTCTGACTGACATTTCGCTTAGCACAATACCCTCTAGTTCTATTTACGTCCTTGCAAATGGCGACATTTCATTCAGTTTGATGGCTGAGTACATACACACCACATCTTCTTCATCCATTCATCAGTGGATGGACACCTGGGCTCTTTCCATCGTTTCGCTATAGTTGATAATGCTGCTATAAATGTCGGGGTACACGTACCCCTTCGAATCTGTATTTTTGTATCCTTAGGATAAATACCTAGTAGTACAATTACTGGATTGCAGGGTAATTCTACTTAACTTTTTGAGGAACCTCCATGCTGTTTTCCAGAGTGGCTGCACCAATTTACATTACCAACAACAGTGCAAGAGAGTTCCTCTTTCTCCTCATCCTTGTCAATACCTCTTGTTTCTTGTGTTGTTAATTTTGGCAGTTCTGACAGGTGTGAGGTGATAACTCATCATGGTTTTGATATGTATTTCCCTGATGATTAATGATGGTGAACATCTTTTCATGTGTCTGTTATACATCTAGATGTCTTCTTTGGAAAAATGTCTATGTCTTCAGCCCATTTCTTAACTGGATTATTTGTTTTTGGGGTGTTGGGTTTGATAGACCAGTATTTTTTAAATTAAGGTAAAAATTGCAAACAGTGAAAGAATGCACAGCTATGTTAACTATACAATTCCATGAAGTTTAACAGGTGTATACACTTGGGAAGCCAATCCCCAGTCAAGATACAGAAATTACGTTACCCAGAAAGTTCCCCCATGCTCCTTCTAGCCAGTCTCCACACCCCAAAGACAAACACTTTTCTTAATTCTGTCCTCGAAGATTGTTTCGGCTGTTGATAAACTTTAAATGAATCATAGACTAAGTTATTTTTTGTGTCTAGCTTCTTTGGTTCAACATAATAATTTTGAAATTCATCCATGTGGTTGGATATATCAAAAGTTTTTTCCCTTTATTGCTGAGTAGGGAATCTTTTGTATGACTCTACCACAATTTGTTTATCCCTTTACCTGTTGGTGATATTTAAGTTGTTTCTAGTTGGTACTATTATGAATAAAACTATTGTGAAACACTCTCATTTTTTTCTGTGGGTGTCTGTTTTTGTTTCTCTTGGGTAAATAACTATAAGTAGAATTGTTTGACATAAGACAGTTGTCTGATACTTTTATAAGAAGCAATCAGCTCTTCAAAGTGGTTGTACACTTTCTGTACTCTCTTTCCAGCAAGGAGTCAGTTCCAATTGCTCACTTCTTCCACAGTATCTCATATTGTTCCTATTTTTACTTTATGTCATTCTGGGGAATCTATAGGAATGGCATCTCAAGCTTTAATTTGGGTCATGCCTTTTCATACACTTACTGGACATTTTTATATCAGTTCTTTTGTGACATATTCTTGTAAAAATGTTTCAAGGTTTTTTTGCCCAGTTTTACATCAGTCGTCTTTTTATTATTGACTTTGTCAGAATTCATTACATATTCTGAATACAAGTCCTTTGTCAGATACATGTTGTGACTATTTTCTCCCAGACTCTTCCTTGCCTTGTCATTTTTCTTACTGATGTCTTTTGATGAGCAAGGTTTGGAGAGCAAGTTCTTAATCAAGTCTAATTTATCAGTTTTTTTTTTTCTTTTATGGGTTAGTGCTCTTTATGTCCTAAGAAATCTTTTCCTACCCCAAGTTCACAACAATGTTGTCCCATGTTTTCTTTAAGAAGCCTTATAGCTTTAGCCTAAAAGCCTTTAGCCTTTAAATCTGTGATCCATCTAAAATTATTTTTTGTGTATGATATGAGGTAGGGGTTATGGTTCATCTTTTTCATGTGCTTACCCAGTTATACTAGGACATGTTAGGTTTTTTTTAGTTCTTAATCTCCATTCCAGTATAGTTAACATACAGTGTTACATTAGTTCCAGGTGTACAAATAGTGATTCAGCAATTCTGTACAGTACTCAGTGCTTATCGTAAGTGTACTGTTAATCTGCTTCACCTATTTCACCTGTCCCCCACCAACCTCCCCTCTGGCAATCAGCAGTTTGTTCTCTGTAAGTTAAGTCTGTTTCTTGGTTTGTCTTTCCCTCTCTCTCTCTCTCTCTCTCTCTCTCTCTCTCTTTTTCCTTTTTTCATTTGTTTTGTTTCACATTTTTGAGAATTCTTTTCTATTCTCATTGAATTTGCCTTGGTGCCCTTGTCAAAAATCAGGCAATGACACATATGTATGTACGCTTCTGGCCTCTCTGTTCTGTTCTATTGATGCATTTGTTTATTCCTTGCCAGTACTACACTGTTTTGATTATTTTGACTTTATAATGTTTTGAAATCAGTGCGAGTCCTTCAACTTTGTTCTTTTTCAATATTGTTTTCACTGTTCTAGGTTCTTTATAAGTTGTCAATTTCAAGACCTGCTGTGATTTTATTGAGATTGCATTGAATTTATAGATAAATTTGAAGAGAATTGACTCTTTAACAATATGGAATCTTCTAATCTATACATATGATTTATCTCTTTATTTGTTTGGGTTTTTATCTATATGAAGTTATCTTACAAAGGATATTTTTATCGTACTTTCTAATTGTTCTTTGCTAGTATGTAGAAATACAATTAGTTTTTTTAATTTAACAGCCTTATTAGATACAATTTACATAATATAAAAATCACCTATTTTAAGCCTGTAGTTCAGTGTGTTCTTAGGTGAATGAATACAGTTGTGAAACTATCACCATAATCCAGTTTTAAATATTTCCATCACTCCAAAAAGCTCCCTTGTTTGCAATCAATCCCCACTCCCAACCCTCCTCCAGACAACTGCTAACTTTCTTTCTGTCCCTGTAATTTTGCCTTTCTAGAAATTTCAGATAAATAGAATCATAATATTATCTACACTTATGTGTCTGACTGCTTTATCCCAGCCCTATTTTTATTCTAACCCAGCCCTATTTTTAAGGTTCATCTGAATTGTTACAATAGCTCTTTTCTTTTTTATTGCTGAATAGTATTCCATTATATGGCTATACTACATTTGTTTGTCCATTCATCAATTGATGGATGTTTGGATGGTTTTCATTTCGGGGCCATTTTGAATATTGATGCTGTGAACATCAATGTGAAAGTTTTCGGGTGGACATATGTTTTCACTTCTCTTGGGTATATACCTAGGAGTGGAATTGCTGGATAATACAGTAACCATGCTTAACTGCTTGAGGAACTGCCAGACTGTTTACCAAAGTGGCTGCACCATTTTACATCACCAGCATATGAAGATTCTTATTCTTGGCATCTTTGTCAACACTTATTATCTGACTTTTTCATTATGACCATTCTAGTGGATGTGAAGTAGTATCTCACTGTGGTTTTGATTTTCATTTCCCTAATGACTAAGGATGTTGAACATCTTTTCATGTGTTTATTGGCAATTTGTATATCATCTTTGGAGAAGTGCCTATTCAGATCTTTTTACCCACTTCTTTTTTTTTTACAATTTGTTTTTATTTAAGTTCAGTTTGCCAACATATAGCATAACACTCAGCGCTTATCCCATCAAGTGTTCTCTTCAGTGCCCATCATCCAGTTACCCCATTCCCCTGCCAACACCTCCTTACCCATTTTTTAAAAATTGAGGTAAAATTCACATAACATAAAGTTAATCATGTTAAAGTGTACAATTCATTGGAATTTAATACATTCACAGTGTTGTGCAACCATCACCTTGTTCCTGTATGTTTGCTCAGAAGGAAACCCCATACCATTAAGTAGTCACTCCTCATTTCTCCCACCCTAGTCTCTGGTAATAACTAATCTGTTTGCTGTCTCTATGGATTCACCTATTCTAGAATTTCATGCAAGTAGAATGATAGAATATGTGACCTTTTGTGTCTGGCATCTGTTACTTGGTATAATGTTTTGAGGTTCATCTGCATTTTACCCTGTATCAGTACTTCATTCCTTTTTATGGTTGAGTGATATTCTATTCTTTGGATCTATTTCATAGTTGTTTATCCATTCATGAGATGATGGAAGCTTGGGTTATTTCCACCATTTGGCTGTTGTGAATAGTGTTGCTATAAACATTCATGTATAAGTAATCAAAAGATTGTCTTAGTTATCCTGGATCTCTTGATCTCTTCCATAAATTTTAGGATCAGCTTGTCAATTATCAATTTTTGCAAAGAATTCAGCTACTGTTTTTGAGCTCATTGAATCTATAGAACAATATAGGAGGTATTGCCATCTTAACAATATTAAGTCATCCAATTAATGACCACAGAGTATCTTTCCATTTACGTCTTTAATATCTTTCAACAGTGTTTTGCAGTTTTCAAAGTATACAGTTTTTACTTCTTTTGTTAAGCTGTAAATGGTATTTTTATCATTTTTAATTGCAGTTTCCAGTTGCTTTTTTATTTACCAGTACATAGGAATAACATTAATGTTTAAATGTTGACCTGTATCCTGATATCTTGCTAAGTGTACCTATTAGTTCTGGTTTCTTTGTAGTTTTCCCAGGATTTTTCTTTTTTTTTTCCCCAGGGTAAAAAAAAAAAAAAAAGCTTTATTTGAGCTGAGAGTTGGAGAATGAGAAGGCCCTGAGCCAGCCTACTGAGCTAAGAAGTGAGATTAGATTCCAAAACGACAGGTAGAGCTTATCAACCAAATGGACTCCACCTCCCAGCATGCTTACAGTTAGTATAATCAATAAAGGCTGGTGGGAAATCTGTTTGCCACTAAATCACCAAAGTATGCCAGCCACCATTACAAAATGGTACAGTTTCTTTTCTTCCATAATTAAATTTCCACAACCCCTCCCAACTACAAGTATTACAAAAGAAAGTTTAAAAAAATCCCATTTTACAGATCTTAAACTCATCTTCAGCATTTAGCTCAAAGGTCTCACCAGCCTCAAAAAATAGTTCTGCTAAGCTCATCAGCTAAAAGGTCTTTCCAAGTAGTAAGAAGATGGTCTTTGCTAGCCCATGGCAATTCTTTGGCCCATTTTCCCAAGCCAGTTAGGACTGAACAGCAGAGTAAGGCTCAGAGTGGGGGGGTGAGGGAGAAGGGGCACAATGGTTAATTTTCCCCAGTACAAGATGCCATTTGAAGCTTGATGGGAGAGCAGAACTGGAGTGACTTGAGGGAAGGGTCCAGGCCCTGTATTCAGTCAGAGTCACTGCTGGAAGAGGAGGAGGAGGAGGAGGAATGCTTGCCATGCTTGTGGTGTTTGTGCATCTTTTTATGAGCTTTCTTCATTTTCTTCCGCATCTTCTTGTCCATCACCATTCCGCATCCCCCCATGCCAGGTGGCAAGGGATTAACAGGAGGCGTGCCAGGAGCAGGTGGTGGGTAGGGAGGTGGGTAGGGACCCGTGGGTTGGCATCCGGGGTACCCTGGTTGTGGCACCGGATAAGGGGGCCCGCTAGGGGGGGAAGCTGGATTCCCCTGGGGAGCCCCTGGGGTAGTTGGATAGGGGCCCGGAGGGTAGGTGGGATTCACAGGTGGTGGATGGACAGGATTGGCACCTCAGGG
Source organism: Vulpes vulpes (assembly GCF_048418805.1). Taxonomy (NCBI): domain Eukaryota; kingdom Metazoa; phylum Chordata; class Mammalia; order Carnivora; family Canidae; genus Vulpes; species Vulpes vulpes. The sequence continues at coordinate 114,046,364 of NC_132783.1, read as the reverse complement.
TACCCGATGTTAGGGGGATATGGATGCGGCCCTGACTGCCCAGCATTGGGATTCCACATGTTCGGGGCTTTCTTGCAGCCTAGGGACGAGGAAAGGAGGAAACGGGGGAATCCAACGCCCAGTCTGGATTTACACCACCTCCTAGGCGGGACTCATCCTCCCCCAGGATTTTTCTATGTAAAACAATCCTGTCATCTACAATTAAAGATACTGTTTCCTTTTCCTTCCCAATCTTTATGCCTTTTATTTCTTTGTCTTGCCAGTTGTATTGGCTAGGAATTTGAGTACAGTGTTGAATGGAGGTGGTGAGAGAGTGTACAGCCTTTAACCTGATCATAGGATAAAAACATTCAGTATTTCATTGTTAAGCGTGGTACAAACTTTAGGGGGTTTTGGCAGCCATACTAGAGGTTTGGTGGGGTTTTTTTCATACTAGAGTTTTTATAAGGAGCCCTAACTGTGATTAAAATCGAGACACCCGGTTAAGCCTAGGACTTTCAGTAAAAAGAGGCTATCTTTGAGATTGATTTAGAGCAACTTTACCAGGCACAGGGCCGAAACCCAGCCCACATTAGAATACGCAAAAAGAGGAATTTGTTTCATGTATAGTAAGAATGTCTAAAAGTCTGTCTGCCTCAGGCACAGGGGGACCTGGGGAATCAAAATACCTTTAGGATCACTTCCATCTCGTCTCTTTTTACATGTTACTTCAGTCCCAGCCGGAGCCCCCCTCCCACCTTTCATCACCTCATTTGCCAAAGATGTCACCAGCACCTCCAGATTTATGGCCAACCAACTTAACAACTCTAGGAAAAAGAAAGGGCCTCGTTTTTCAATAATTCTAAAAAAAAAAAAAAACCTCAAGAGTAATTCTTTGAAGCTAGTCAGGTCACATGGCCATCCCTCAACCAATCACTATAGGCAAGGAAATGGCATGCCTTGATTGGTTGGGCCCAGACCACATGCTCTGCCCCCTTGGCTCCTAGGGATAGGGTGAGCCGCACCTAGGGTGTGATGGACTGAGAGTGTGGGAGGGGCAGTTTCACCAAGCAAAATCAGAACATTGTTTCCAGAAAAAGAGAGGTCTCAGCCAAGTATAAACTCCAGCTGCCCACACTCTCCTACAGACGATCTCTGTGTGGTCCAGGCCTGGCACTGGCACTCAAGACTTTGGGCTTCAGCAGTCTCATTTAGATATGCAGGTGGTCATCCTACCTGAAAGGTCCCATGAGGCATTGTGTGGGAAGGGAAAGCTGTGTCTAAACTATAAAGTATAGTGCACACGTCAGGGAAGGGAGATAAGAACGGTTACCAAACAGCTGTTCTCACCCCTCTTCTGTCTCTCTCACAGAGCACCTGAAGAAGCCACTTGAAGACTACATGGCCCTTTTCCCCAGTGTGAGGATTCTTCGAACCAAGAAACGGGAAGGGCTGATAAGAACCCGGATGCTGGGGGCCTCAGCGGCAACTGGGGATGTCATCACATTCTTAGACTCGCACTGTGAAGCCAATGTTAACTGGCTTCCCCCCTTGCTTGGTAAGGCATCCTCCCATGGAAAGGTGGGCCCCAACCTCTTGCAGAAATTGTCCGCAAGGGTTCTCTTAACTGCTTGAGATGCAGCCAGCCAGTGTCATGTGCCACAAGGGATTCAGGAATGCTCAAAGAAACCTTAAAATTCCACTCAAGCCCTGTCCCTTCATTTTACAGAGGAGGAAGCCAAGAGGGGAAGTGACTTGCCCAAAGTCCTACAGCATGCTAATGCCTAGTTACATGATATCTTCCCCCAGGTTACTGAAAGTATTATTAGAAAGCAAGCCAAGGCTATCTACTGGTAGGAGCCAAACTGTGGAGGGACATTATCCTAGTAGCTTAGAATAGTTAACATTCACTGCACTGCTACTGAGCCAGAAAAGTTGTAAGCGTTATCTCCAGGCCTTACAAAAGTATGCCAGGTCAGAAGTGTCCCCATCTTACAGTAGAAGATATTGAGTTTTAGAGATACTGAGTGACTCGATATTGTTCCTTCAGGTCGTAAGTGTCAACATCGCCGTCTCTCTGGCCCCAAAGTCTGTCCACTCTCACAACTCCACACTGCCTCCCTAAATTCCTTTCCTGTCTGGAGAGTTTCTGACAGCTATCAGGAAAGGGCTGTGGACAGGGCAGCACGATCCAGCAGCCATTCACCATAGCATTGCAGACAGAAAGGAGGCATGAGGATCGGGTTCTGGGCAGTGAGGTGCCTCCTAGCTGGCTGAGGAAGCAGGTCTGGGTTCTGCGGAGTTCAGACTCATTGAAGGTGGTCAGCTGGTGCTAATGGGTGGACCTCAAAGAGGAAATGTCCCATTGAGACTGGAATCAAGCGAGGGACAGCAACAGAGGCAGAATGGAGAAGAGTTGTCAATCTAAAGAGAAAATGTCCCTCTCAAATGAGTAGGTATGCTCTCCATAACAGAAGGAGCTGGGGAGCAAAGGGAACTGAAACTTAGGGCCAACCTGAGCCTGCATCCGAATCACCTGGAAGACTTATTAAAACACAGAGTGCTGGACCTCACCCTAGAGTTTGTGACTGAGAAAATCTAGGGGTAGAGCCCGAGAAGCTGCGTTACTAAGCAGCTCCCAGGTGCTGCCAATGCTGCTGGTCCAGGGACCACACTTAGAGGAGCACTGCTTAAGCCACCATGCAGAGGTGAAAACGAAAAGCAAAACCCACACAGTTTAATGGGATAATCCAGCAAATTTGTTTTTTAACACAGATCAGCATGGAACCTCAGTATTAGATTATATGCTTCTGACCCCAAGGGTCCAGGATCCCATTGGGTTAAGAAAAGGATATAACACAGATTTTCTGGCTGTTTATTTAATTAAGCCAAGAGGTCTCTCCATCTGCCTTTCATTACTGAAAGAGAAAAAGAAAAAGAAAAAGAAAAACCTCACCATAAATCACCTGATTTATAGTGCTAAAGGAACAACCCATTTATTGGGTCATCCAGTGGCTCATAAAGAGAACGAAGTGGTGGGGCACGAAGCTGAGCTGGGAGTCTAAATAGCCCTTAACTCTGTTTCTATGGAAATATATGAGGGTAATTTTCATAATCTGCAGAATACATGGAAGGAACATTCTCCCTCTTTTTATTTTTTATTTTTCCAATAGAAAAGTGAACTGGTGGTGTAGATGTAAAAGTGTGTCCTTGTTCATACGAGGGGCATCAGGGCTTTTGTCTCGAAACCATTAACACTTCCTTGCACAGCTCACTCCACCTTTTTTTTTTTAAGATTTTATTTATTTATTCATGAGAGAGAGAGAGAGAAAGAGAGAGGCAGAGACACAGGCAGAGGGAGAAGCAGGCTCCATGCGGGGAGCCTGATGTGGGACTCGATCCCGGGACTCCAGGATCATGCCCTGGGCCGAAGGCAGGCATAAACCGCTGAGCCACCCAGGGGTCCCTCACTCCGCCTTCTGGGGAAATGAGGCATTCCTGAGCCTAAGAAGGATTCAGCCCCCTAAAGGGAAGCCATTGTTGATCCTCATTTCCTGCCACCACCACCACCATCAGCAGCAGCAGCAGCATGGCTCTGCTGGCCCCTTAGCTGTTTAGGCCACAGCTACAGTTGAATTTGACAGTACCTGGTAAAGCAGACAGGCCAGGCATGATTATCCACATATAACAAATGAGGAGACTAAAGAGTTGGAGAATGAGGGTGCTCAGCCTCTGAGCTTTGGAGCTTCTTTCAGCAGCCCCAGTCACAGACGATGTCAGCGGAGTGCTGATGGGATGTGTGGATGTGTGAGAGGCTAGGCTGAGCACCTTGGCCCACTATCCCATGCGGTCTTCACAGGGACCCCCTGAGATTAGTGCCATCGTCCTCCATTTTGTCGGCAGGGAAACCAAGGTCCAGAAGCATCAGAAAACCTTTGTCAAGGTTATGCTGCCCGTGGGTGACAAAACCAGGGCTTGGACCTGGGCATTCTGTCCCCAGGTGAGTACAGCAGCACCTTGACCTCACACCTCCCACCATCAGCCAGCCTTCTGCAGAGTGCTGTGTCCTTGGCCCAGAGCCTCTGTAGATGTGAAATCCCCCCTGCACAGCTGTGAATAATTGGGAAGGGAAGCACTTCTCCAGATCTTTCCTTGGAGAAGTTTCTTCGACTTCACTAAGAATCCCCCTCGGGAGCCTGTTCACCAGGCAGATCCAAGCTCTACCCCCAGAGAGTCGGATTCTCTGTAGGTGCATCTGGCACTGGTAGCCCAGAGGACACACTACCGAAAACAGCGTTTCTCAAACTTTTTTGACTGTATGCCACAGTTGACAATACATTGGATATCTCAGTCCAGTACACAAACACACACCCGTGTGGTTTGCCTGAAACACATCTCCTGAAAAACTATTTTTTCTCATCACTTGGAATGCACTCTCACATTCAGTATTCTTTTTTGGTTCATTACAGAGACACACACACACAAATACACAATCAATTTTATGACCCACCTATGGATTGCATCTTGCAGCTTAGGAAAAGGCAAAAATGCTGCTTCCTCTCCTGGAAGAAAACTGTGCTTGATGAAGCCTGAGCCCTAGGCAGCTGCCAGCCTGCACTGGCCCTACCAGGCTCCACATTCTAAGGCTCCAACTTGACTTCAACTTGACTGCTGGGCCAAGCAGACAGGCACCCCAGCATAGTCCACTTGCCCCTTATGGCAGATCATCTTCCCCGATCACTGGCACCTCCAAGCTGCAATCACAGCTTCATGGAAGGAACATTGAAGAACAGAGCAAACCAATGCTTAAAATTCTGGTCAGTAGGTTGGGCAGAGTGAATTTTATAAAATCAGCTCCTCCCTGGTTTAAAGGGGACGATAAAAAGCCATCTGGTCAGGGGCCCCTCCTTGCCATCTTGGGTCACCTAGCCTTTTAGCCTTCCTATAGCACTCATGCAAGGGCAAAGGTCTGCCAGGCCCTGCTTGCACGAGATCATGAGGGACTCATGGGATAGTCCATCCCCTCTTCAGTAGTTCTGACTGTTGCAAAAAGTGAGCTGAACTCTCTCACAAGGAGGGTCATTTGTTCACTAACTATAGCTAGGAAGTTTTGAGAGGCTGTCAGGGGCAAGTGCCGGTGTACCTGGCTACTTTGGGCCAAGAATCAAGTTTAGGACCTGGAATGCGGATCCTGACGGCCAGGACAGGAGTCCTCCAGAAGGAAAGGAGCCCTCTTTCCACAATAGGGGTGACCATTACGAGAACTGTGAGGAACCCCTCCAACCGGTATCCAGTACTCATAACAACCCAGGACATGGAGCCTCTTCTCCCCATTCCACAGAAGAGAACACTGGTGCTCAGAGACTATTTAGCTCACAGGTAGCAGGGCTGGGATGGGAGCCCTGGTCCATCTTTCTTAAATCTTACTCTCTCCCCTCCTCCTGGAATTCTCAAACTCATGTGTTCGGAAAACTCACTCGGGAAGCACATAAAAAATGTGAGTAAGCGGGGTTATGCACTTAACTGCACCCTGTCCTGCCTCCCTAATGGGCATCTCTTGGCTTCTTTAGACCGTATCGCTCGGAACCGCAAAACCATCGTGTGCCCAATGATTGATGTGATTGACCACGATGACTTCCGGTACGAAACACAAGCGGGGGATGCCATGCGGGGCGCCTTTGACTGGGAGATGTACTATAAGCGGATCCCAATTCCTCCAGAACTGCAGAAAGCTGACCCCAGTGATCCGTTTGAGTAAGTACAAGCAACTGGTCCCAGTAGCTAACCCTCATGTGACCCCTCCCCAACACACCCAACTCAGGATCGCCACCTCCCCCAAGAGTCCAGTGCAGGGGGACCAGGGCTGAAATCCCCAACCAGAAGCACAGCCCCGCCCAGCTGGTCTCAGAGTCTGGCTCATGGGCCTCCCAGCTGGCCACCTCTTCTTTGTCCGCCTCTGTGGTCTGTGGACTGCCTGCCTGGAGTGAACACAGTTGCTCTCTCCCTCAAGCCTAGTGCCTGGTCATAATCGCCAGCACCAGCACCACCACCACTTTTGAACCCTTGCTAAACACCAGGCACCATGCTGAGCACATCACATGCAGATCCTTTTTAAGCCCCCACAACTACATATGTGGTAAAAACTACTATCTGTATCTTCCAAATGGCGATACCAAGGCTCTGAGAGGTTAAGCACCTTTTCCAGGTCGCACAGCCCTCAAGTGGGGAAGGCCAGATGTACATGCAGGTCGGTCTGCCTTTGGAGCCAGTTTTCCCATCGTTCAGTTATACCCTCTCAGAAGTATAGAGAAATGGCAGCTTGTCCCATGGTGGAAGTTTCAGGGGGTGTAGAGTGGACCCATAACATCCTAGAATGTGAAAGCCAGGGGACCTCCAGGTAATGGATTCCATCCCCCTGTAGATGGGGAGACTGAGGCCCCAGGACAGCTCGGGTGGGATGGTGGCTGACATAAGTATAAACTGTGAGTTAGTGGAGTTAGTGGCCAGGCCAGAACTAGAGCCAGTGCCTCTCTGGCACCTGTCCGGTGCCGTTCTGTGAGCCACTCTGACACCCCTGCTGGAGGTGTGGAAAGACCCTTGAGTATAAAGCCAAAGTCCAGCCTCCTACTGTATCAGTTTCCTAATTATAAATTACCACAAATTTACTGGCGTATTAAAACAGTACATACTTATTCTTCTAAAGTTCTAGAGCTCAGAAGTCCGAAAAGGAGTCTTAGCTAAAATCACCATGTCAGCAGGGCGGTGTCGCCTCTGGAGGCTCTAGGGAGGAATCCATTTGCTTGTGCTTTCTAGTTTCTAGAGGCCGCCTACATTCTTAGACTCATGGTTCCTTTCTCCACTTCAGAGCCAGCAGCATAACATAACATCTCCAAGTCTCCCTCTCTTTCCCCCTTGCCTTCCCCAACTCTACCCCCACACCCTCTCCCCCTCCCCTTCCCTCTTTATCCCCAATATGTCTCTCTGCGGCTCAGGTTTTCATCATCATGTCTCCTTCTCTCACTCTGACCCTCCTGCCTCCTCCTTTCACACACGAGTACCCCAGTGATTGCATTGAGCCTAGGACAATCTCCCCATCTCAGATCCTTCCCTTAATTATATTTGCAAAGTCCCTTTGCAATGTAAGGTGACATATTCCTGGGTTCCAGGAATTAGACATTGGCTTCTTTTGGGGGCAGGGGGTGTGGAATTATTCTGCCTATCATACCTGTCTAACCAGTTTAACCCCTGTGAACCTCTAGCTTCCCTGCACCTCATGTTCCCCATCTGAGAAAGGCGTCTGTCAGCAGCCACCCTCATAAGCACAGGGAACACCAGAGTTCCTGAGGGGATAAGAGGAACCCTTAATGCTGTGGGAGCAAGAGAAGGCTCAGAGGGAGAAAGAGGCGAGCTTGTTTGGGGAAATAAAGGGTGGCTGGGCAAGGGAGCAGTGGGAGCACTGCTGAGAGCAGAAGGCAGAGTGGAGCCCTGTGCCTCTTAAGTAGGTCAGAAGTTTGTGTTCTTCTACTGACCTCCAGTATCCAAAACGTGGTCAGCCCCTGCTGTTGGAACCCAGGGCCACATCACATGGTCAGCAACCCCCACATGGCCAGGGTCATCCCCAGTTACTCCGAGTTCTTGGAGAGTAATACCACTCAGGGAAGGACCAAACATCTGGCCTGAGCTGATTGATCAGTCACAGCTGACGTTACTGGATGGCTCACCGTCCTCACCACGGTGCCCTAGGGTGTGGAGACAGTTCTCCACCCTTGCCTGATGCAGACCCTGGGGCTCAGAGAGGACGTGAGCCTTGTTCCGTGACACGTAGCAGAAGCTAAGGTCAGAATGGGCTACTCCAGAAAACAGATTTTCAGGGTTACCAGCACCCCTTTTAGTTGGAACCAGTTCCATCAGCTGACTTGTGAAATTTGAAATGTGAGTAAGGATGGGTCTCGCACATTCATCTTCTCATCTCAAGATGGGGAAAGGGTAAGTCCAGGTCATGCAGCTGCTGAGTGGCAGAGGCCCCACTGGTTTCCTCCTAGGCCTCTGTCTCTTGTCTCGCCTGGACAGGAAAGGGGTCAGGCCCGCCCTAGAGCAGTGGCTCCCAACCCTGCCTGCACATTGACATCATCTGGGGAGTTTGTCAGAACAAACAGGCAAACAAACAAAACCTACCAGGCCACTCCTGAGACCAGTTACATCAGAATCTCAGGATGGGATCCAGGTATCACTGTTACTTAAAGCTCCCAAGGAATGTGTGGCAACAGTTGAGAGCCCCTGGCCTCAATGCTTCCTGAGGGACTCTCCATCCTTTGTATCCTCTGATTCTTTCCAGAAGTATCTTCTCTGTATTGTACTTGGACAAAACCCAGGAGAGAGGCTACTAGAAAAACCCTGGTCATTTTCTGCATACCTCTCCATGGTGCCGGCAGGTGGGCAGTCTGCAGGCACAGGGCAGTAGAATGGTGTTTGAAGGACACGGGCTCTGGTGGCCGACCTCTGTTGGAACAGCAGCTCATCCACTTACTCACTACATGCCCTTGAGCAGAGTATCTAGCACTTCTGAATTTCAAATTCCTCCATCTGCAAAGGGGACTAGTAACAGAGCTTTGTGAGAGCTGCAGATGATGTCGGTGAAGTGAGTGGTAGGCACTAGATATTCAGAGTTGTTGTTATTATTATTGGTGAACACAGCAGAAAATAGACTGGGCCGGAGGAGAGACCTCCCTCTGGAAGCAAACCTGGAGCATCCAAAATGCCTTGAAGCTAATATCTTCTTCCCTGTTCCGCAGCTCCTTGGCCCTTTCCATTGGCTCCCACCCAGGCTGAGTGCCGTGTGCAGAGTCTTGGGTTTGATTCCTCTTGAAGCACTAGCTCAGAAACACTCTGTCCCTCCAAGCAGTGTATTTGTGGCTTCAGCCAAAAACCCCAAACCCCACAACCTTCAAAAGACAAGGGAAAGTTGATACCTAAACACCTTATTTTTCATAATACTGGGTACTTTCAGAAATACAACAGCAACGCGAGCTAGGAAATGTAGCTATATTCATTTTATAGTTGCGGAGACCGGCTCAGAGATGCTAAATCAGCGCTGTCCAGTAGAAATATAATGGATGCTACATAAATACTTTTAGATTTTCTAGTGGCCACATAAAAAATGGAAAGAGAAGCAAGTAAGATTCATTTTTTTTAGATTCATTTTTGTAATATACTCTATGTAACCTAATATACCTAGAATAGTCTCATTTTAACATGTAACCAACACTTTGCAATTATTTTTTTAAAGATTTTCTTTTTAAGTAATCTCAAAACCAACGTGGGGCTCAAATTTTCAACCCCAAGATCAAGAGTCACATGTCCCACCAACTGAGCCAGCCAGGCGTCCCTGAAATTATTAATGAGGCCTTTTCTATTCTTTTCTTCATACTAAGTCTTGGAAATCCTCTGTGTATTTTGCACTTCCAATACATTTTCAGTTCAGAGTAGCCACGTTCCAGGTGTTTAGTAGCAATATGTGGCCCGTGGCTGGTGTCCCAAGCAACACAGGGTTAAGTGGTAAAACACGTCTCAAATTTATACCAGGGATAAAGGAGAGCAGAAGTGGGAGGGATGGTTTCCTCATCCCTGATCCCCTGACCTTTACATGCATCACCTGCCTCTTGATGGCACCTGTCTGTGCTTGAGTTTCCCCAGGCATCAATGGGGTAAAAAGGATGAGCCCCACCTCTTGAGGTCAACATGGGGAGTAGTCATCTTATTAAAAAATTAGTTCAGCCAAGCACCTGCCACACTCAAGCCCTCCATGAATATTCAAGGAGATCTTTTAAAGGAGTGCCTCCTTTGCTGTCAAGGCTCATCTGCTACAGGAAAGCTGGGGAGGCCTGTGCTCTAGCTACAGTCTTTTAAAATCAGCCCGACCAATTTCCATGAGCTTGCAGTTCCCAAGGCCAGGAGGCGGCGTAGATTTTGCTGCTGGAATGTTCTTTGGTTTGAGGCTTTGGAGTTTTCATTGGAGCCAGACAAGGACACAGCCACTCTGGGAGATTTTCACTCAGCAAATCCCAGTGGCCCCTCTCAGGTGCCAGCCTGTGTGAGTCACCGTGGGGACTCAGGCAGGCTGCAGCATGGCATCCCCTTTGGGCTTGGCATGATGCCATGCTGACTTCTTGTTGCCCATGGTGTCCCCCCAAATTTAGCATCTCTGTGCTCTTGCTCCTGGGGTTTTCCCCTCAGGGGTTCCTTCTTCTCCCCTCACTTCCCGCTTGTCCAAACCCACCTCGAATGCCACCCCCCCTCCAAGCATCTTTCCTTGACTCTTGCCCCAGCCTCTCTCCTCATCTCCAAAACCTAGAGGCAGACACTCCTTCCTTTTGTGTTCCTGTAATGGTGTCTGCACCTCCCAGGGGCCCTTATTACCACCCACCTGTCTTTTGGATCCTTCGGTCCTGAGGTGGCTACGTGACCACACTAGCATCCCCCGAAGTCCCAGGCCAACTCTGATTTACTGCCACATTCTCCTAGCATCTGCGACTCAGCTGGCACTCAGCAACTAAAGTAATGAGACAGCGTGTGGAGTTCATCGTATCCCAGTTTAACAGAAAGAACAGAGACTGTGTCTTCTTCTGCAAATTCTCAGCAGAACAGATGTCCCATGCTGGGCTGGCTGAGTGAGAATCATCCAAGGAGCCTATTTGAAAACACACATTTCTAGGCTCCATCCCCCAGGGACTGCTTCATAGGTCTGGGCTAGGGCCCAACAAGCTATGTGTTTTGTCTTCTCTCTAAGAGATCCCATAGCCCAGACAGGCTTGGAGGGACCGGATTCAGACCATTTAACCCATGGGAGGACTAGAGAGGCATAGCCAATGCAGCTGCAAGGCACACATTTATCTGATTTCCCCTCACAAATAAGGGTTGAAAGGGGTTTTGGATCAGTTTGGTTAAAATGTAGGATTTAAGAAGGGATGCTGTGGCCAAGAAAGAAGACAGCGCAGGCCCTCCCTTGGAAGGGCCTTGGATTCCTTCCTAGACACGTGGGCTGTGCTCACAGGGCAGCGTGCAGCACCATCCCTGGGGGAACAGCAGTGTCGGCTCACACTCAGAGCATGCGGCTGAGGCGTTTTGTCTTCACACCACACTCTTCTTCCCTGACAGGTCTCCCGTGATGGCCGGTGGACTGTTTGCTGTGGATCGGAAATGGTTCTGGGAGCTGGGCGGGTACGATCCAGGCCTGGAGATCTGGGGAGGGGAGCAGTATGAAATCTCATTCAAGGTGAGCCAGCTCTTTGGAAGCCCTCTTCTTCTTGCTACATCCCCTTGGCACCTGTCCTGAGCCTGGAAAGACTCTGGATCCTCAGGGTTCTGCAGCTCCTATTGCTTAGGTGAAGAAGTCAGAGGCCGTGGGCCAGTCCTTATTGCGTGTGGATATGGGGTGTCTCCCTAGGCTCCTAAAGACTGTCCTTAACCACAGCTCTTACATCATCCCCTTCTTAGGATGGCAGAGTTAGAATAAGACAGGTCACACTTCCAATAAAGATGGTGCCATGTCTCCCAGTGAGCCCCCCAGCAGACCAGCAGCAGGGCAGAGAAACCAGGCCAAGCAGGATACACAGGCCTGGGGGATGCTGTGCACTGTGCTCCAACGATGGCCCCTGGCCTCACAGATTTCCTCAGTGGTTCCTGGCCACCCCTTTCAAGTTTTCATTTTTGTATCTACCACTGCTGGAGTTTGCTATATAGACCAGTGGTCAAGAGCTTAAGTTGTGGAGTCACAAAAGTGTGGGTTCAAATCCCAACTCCACTTCTCAGGAGCTTGGTGATATGGGGCAAGTTAGACTGGCTTTCTTTCCTTGTCTGAGATAAGAGAGTAATGATACTGCCTACCTTACAGAGCTATTGCAAAGATTGAATGAGGTAATATCCTAATATGCAACCTGGGACACAACCAGCAATTGATAATTGGTAGAATTCATTAAAGTTCCAATGAAGGGGTTCCTGGGTGGCTCAGTCAGTTAAGCATCTGACCCTTGATTTCAGCTCAAGTCATGCTCTCAGGATCGTGAGATTGAGCCCCACATCAGGCTCTGTGCACAACATGGAATCTGCTTGAGATTCTTTCCTCCTCCCTCCCTTCTCTTTCTGTTCCTCCTCCTGAGCCCGCACTCTCTTTCTCTAAAATAAACAAAAAAATCTTAAAAAAAAAAAAAAAAAGATCCAATGAATAAATATTTACTCTATTAGACCAGCCCTTGTGCTGTAGAAGCTTCCTGACAATGGTAGTAGGGAAATGGTAGTTGCTAGTTAGCCACACAAACTTCTGGGGTCACTTTCTCCCCTTCATTTGTGGGATTCCATATTGATCTCAGGTGAAGAACAGAGGGTTGGTCCCTCTGAGGGGACGGTTAGTTTGTTCTGGGCCCTCGTGGCCAGCCAGGGCCTGCTTCTACCATCCTAGAGACCCCTGGTAGGGCATAAGGGATGGCCAGTAGCAGCATTGCTGGGAATACACAACCCTGATCCCGCATCCTCCCCACCCCCACCAAATTGGGGACCAACTTTTTACACAAGAGACCGGTGTCTCACACAGTGATTGAGACTTCGGTGCTGGGGTCCGATCCCAGCTCTGCTACTTCCAACCACCTATGTGATCTTGGATAAGGAAGGCTCGTCTCACTGAACCTCGGCTTCTGCTTCCACAAAACAAGCTTAATAATACTTGAATCCTCACGGGGTCGTTCAGGGGATTAAATGCTACCATGCTGGTTGGGTGCTCCTTAACAACATCCTAAAGATGATTTTCATTATCGACATCATTACTGTCACCATGTGCACCACTGGCTGAGCAGTTCAGGAACAGAGAACATAAACCCATGATTAGCAAGAAAACAACAGCCTGGAATTCTACCAAAACATTATTTTTGTTTGAAGGACAGTGTGTAGCTGTTTTACCCAGAGTTCTGAAGCCGTCTCCCGTCAGGGGACCCGCCCCTCAATGCACTAATGCTCATGTCCAGGGGCGATATTCAAAGTATTTAGTGGCAGTGAGGGCCCAAGCACCAAATAATCAGAGCGGACACCACCTACAAACAAGTCTGCAGTCAGTTCTGCTGTTCAGCAGCTGGATTTCAGCCCTACTCAGAGCTCATAGGACACTGTGCCAAGTCCTTCACACATGTTGGCTTATTCAATCCTCCCAGCATCCCTGGCAGGGTGATGTCATCATTATACCCATTTCACAGCGAGGTATGTGGGGCTCAGACCTAGGCTCCACACAGATGGAAGTAACAGAACCAGGACCTGGCCCCAGGTTTGCCTGATTGCAGAGCCCGCTCTCTGACCTGTCATGTTTCCTAGGCCTCTATAGGGACAGGAGCAGGAGAGAAAGACACTTGAGAGGAGAATGAGCCTCAGAAGTTAGCTCCAGTCTTTTCCCCCTCCTTCTGTTTTTGCCTCCTCCTGGAGTTATTCTAAATTTACTGGGATATTCTACAGCCTCTCGGTGAAGTGAATTAATGACTGTCTAGGTGAGAAATAGCAAATAGGTTTCCTCTCCCAGCCAACTCTGATCTGCTCTGGGATGGGGGCTACCCAGTACTGTGTTGATATGTATTCTGAATCTGCATCCATGCTAATCAGAAAAGTCGTGATTGATTAGTGATGTCTGCCATGGGTGCAGTGGCAAGTGATGGATGGCACACACCTCTTTTATTTAGTATCCCTAGCCCATATAATCTAGTTTTCCAAATGTTGCATCCTTATTACAGTGAAATCACATACAGGGAATCAAAAGTTTTAACATCACAGTTCCTTGATCCAGCAATCAAACAAACTTGATTTATAAAGTTTTCCACCGAGGATATACCCAGAAGTGAGCACACCTGTGTTCTGAGTGCTCGCCAGAATGTAAACTTCAATAGGGTGGGAATGTCTATGTGTTTCACTCCCTGCTGTATCCTCTGTAGCTGAAAGATTGCCAGCCATGGAGGAGGCACTTAGTAAATATGTCTTCGTGCATCACTCAGAGCAGGTATGTCACTGGCCAGAAACCAACCTCCGTGGTCAAGAAGTCCCCTTTCAGAAACGCCCTCTATGGAAAATAGTGAATGGAGAAGGCTTTGCACAAAGGAATTCCTAAACCCAAAATGATTTCATTCTGTGGGTTTCAAAGACCCGTCTAATGATGCTCATCAGGCAATTACAGCAGAACAAATGGCATTTTTCTACACATAGTTTATTTATAAAAGACTTGGTAATGAAGCCATATTGGAAATCTCTCATCTGGGAGGGGGAGAGAGGCTGGCTCCTGTTTCATTTGATCCAATTAATGTCCTTCAGTCTCGAGGGGAAAAGGTTCTGTGTAATGAGGAGGCTCCCAGGTTGGGAAGGGAGACTTTCCTCCCTCAGTTTTCTCTCTCCTGGCTTGGAGAGCATGAGTCCCCAGAGCCCATGACAGCTCATCTGCCAGTGCATTGTCTCCCAAGCCCCTGTAGAAGGCCTGCCCATAGTGCGGAGTAGACAGGAAAGCCCATTTATCTGCCAGGGACGCCTCCCTGCAATGCTGGTGTTCCATTTCAGCCAGAGTGGAGCATTTTCAAAAGACCATATTCCCTCTGCTTAATCTCTGCTAAGACCCCTTTTCTTCTTGATGACAGAGAATAGAGAATGGTCTGAAAGGCTTGAGTGTATTTCCAAAAATTAAGATAAATTGATATGTGCTGTCAGGACTGATGAATTAATACTTTGGCTCCAATTCCAGACTAGGCTATCTATCCTGATGGGAAAACCCTAGAAAAGGTGTTCTGAAGGCTCTGAAATTTCTGAAAGAGTCATTGATTTTCTCCCCCCTTTCTTTCTTTCTCTCAACCAAGAGATATTTTGTTTCCAAAAGGCACAGTCACACTATCAAAGTTCTCCTGGTTGGCAGTTAGAATATTCCTACTTCTAGTGGCTGGTGAAATCTTTAACTCTATAGTCTACTTATACCTGCCTCTGTGAGCTGACCCCTGCTTGTCTCTCCACCCTCCCCCTGTCATCTTACCGCATTGCGTTAGTCTGCACTCATGATTACAGATGACCAACATCCTAGTCAGTCTGATTTAAGTGAAAAATCAGAATCAATTGGCTCATACGATGGAAATCCCAGGGCAGACCCTTCAGGCCTAGCTGGATCCAGGGACTAACCCATCTCGTCTAGTCTCCATCTCTCTCAGGCCCTTGACTCTGCTTTCATCTAGGTTAGCTTCCTGCTCAGGGCAGGCTTTCTCTTGTGGAAGTGCCCAGCACCCCATAAGAGAGACAGTTTGTCTTTCCCATCATTCCTGTAGAAGTGCCCAAGTTGAGTCTCCTTGCCCATCCCTGAGCAATGTTCTGATTGGTCAGCTGCAGTCACATTCCCATGCCCATCCTAGAGACAGAAAAGTGGGATTGGGCTGGTTCCCCAAAGGAGAGACCAGGTACTGTATCTAGGAGGAGAATGAATGTGGGGCAGAGCAAATCACAGATGTCCACACAGATGTCTATGCCCAACCATATGGAACTGCTCACAAACCCTAGGCTCACGTGTCAGGTCATCTTTGGAAGGATGCACAGTTCACTCTCTTGAAATGCCTTTCTTTTAATCTAGCCAGCCCACATTTAGCCTGAGCTCCCTGGGCTGGCCAGGGTCCACCCCAACATCACTCCTGGCTTGGCTCTGAATCCCTCATGTTGACGTGACTCAAGGGTGGCCTCTCTTCCCCACTGGACTGTGAGCTCCCACTGGCTATCTCTATACCCAGTGTCTGTCCCCAAATAGGTGTTTTAAATAACTTAGTTGCATCAATTCCTATCTGATAAAACATCCTTCACCCCTCCCTTTCCAGACTTAGATCACCATCTTTGAGTTAATGTGGTGTGGTGGGAATAGTAGTCAGCAAGAAGGCAGGGCACTGGCTTCTCATCTCTGCTCTCCATCTATCCATCTGGGAGCCCTGGATTAACCACTTGACTTCTCTGGCCCTCACATCCCAGACAGTGCTGTTACAACTTTCCTTCCTATCCCACAAGATAGAATCAAATAAGATACTGTGGGGAAAGGGGAAAGCCCTTTGACTTACACAGGTACCAAGGATATTTTGGATTAGAGGTAGTGGCAGTAGGACAAGCGAGAAGGGTGATTGCACAGTGTCCCCCCAGGAGACCAAGTTTAGGATATCTTCAACTCTGAGATCCAAGAGAGAGAAAGTACCCACTGGACAATATGGATGAGTCACCATAAGAAAGGTAGGCTTTGCAACAGTGTGAGTGCATAGGTCTTGTTAATAGCAGTTTGGCAAAATCTGTTCATGCCAAAGCAAGCACATTCTTTGACCTAAAATTCCATACCCAGGAGTATATCCGAGACAGCTGCAAGGATAAGGAAAGATTTAAGTAGAAACAATTTACTGAGGCCTTACTTCCATTAGGGAAACACTGAAAATGACCCAAATGTACATCCTAAGGGGATAAATTAAGTTAGAACACATCTAAACAATGGAATATTATATTTAAAAAGCCAGATGCCTCCAATATTAAGTTGAAACAGATGGGAAAAATAATATATATGTAATATGATCTCATGTTTAATGTTTAAAAATATGAGGAAGGCAAACCAGCAAACAAACACTCAGACTGCCCTCATACCAGCTAATGTTCAGTCACACTAGAAATGTGTGGGGTTCTGTGCCCGGCACTGTGCACACACTGTCATTTAGCCTTCATGGTATACCCACCCAAGGCGGTGCTCTGATTTTCTTCATTGTGTAGATGAGAGTACTGAGGCTCGAGTTAAATCACTTCCACAGAACCACACAGCTAGAACAGGAATGTCAGCCCTACCTGTTGGATGCAGCCTGAGCCTATGCTCTGACCCACGGCACCCTGAAGGCTTCCAGTCCCTCATGGTATCGGGGTGGGAGGGCTCCAGAGTATGGCTCTCCACTCCTACTAATGTGTTTCTATAACAATGAATATGTTCATCATAAGTACCAAGTACATATCACTTCTAGAATTAGGAAAAAAAATTTTTTAACTATAAAGGAAAAAAATGTCAGTTTTTCAGCCCTCCCAGGACCCCCTCACCATATACATCCCAATGCTGTGTTTGGACAGTTTGTAAGTTCTGGGATGAGGCAGTGACAGTGAGGAGACCCCAGGGAAGGTCTGAGTGCCCTGAGCACAAGTCTACAGGGTGGGGTTGAGGAGGCAGTGGCTACAGCCACTGCCCTTGGAAGGAGAGACTGAGCCAGAGGTAGGAGGTGTCATGTACCCGGGTTTGCTTTGTTTGATATAGCTATCAAAGCCCAACCCAGTCCCAGGCTGCAGATTTGGGGCAGATTTTAAAAAAGAAAATGCTCTGGTTTTCCTTCTGTAAAACTCACAGCGTCATCAGGAGGAGTAAATGGAAGAGTGTGGAAAGAAGTTAGGAGCATCCCCAGAAACTGGTTATAGGCGATGTGACCTGATGCCCTTAGTGGTCCAGTGACTGGATCGCTTGGCTAGATCCCACATGTCCTGATCCTAAACTGCTGGTGCTCATCTCATTCCTCCCAGTGGGAGTGGGGAGGAACAGCAGCTCCACCTAGAGAGACGCCATCGTTACAGGCCAGGCTCAGAAGTCAGGACCAGCCCTGAGGGGAGTTAAGGTGCTGCACAGGAGGGAGAAATGACTTCCAGAGGCCAGCAGGAGAGGCAGAAGGTGATCTGGGGCCACCAGCCAAGCACCTGCATGCCAACACCTTTCCCCATTTCCTTCCCCTTCCCCTCCCAGCCCCCTCTGACTCAGATGAGCTGCACTGTTGCTGCTGGAGCCCCTAGTGCTAGCTCCTTCCTTTGCTGGGTTATCCAAGGATGTGGGGAACATGCTCCGCTGTGTGCAGCATCTTCCTCCAGCTACAGGTGCCCAGCCTTCCCAAGAGCCACCTGCTGGGAGCAGGGACAGCATTCTCCTCGTGACTCTCTCTCAGCAAGCCCTTTGAAATTGCAGGAGCGTCTCTGTCTGTCGGAGCCTGCATCTCCCACCATGCCTCCAGGAAGGTGGCTCAGAGGCCCAAGGGCCCTGAGCCACCTTCTGTCGCACATGGCTTCCCAACCAGCACACACCTGTCCCTCTGTGCTTCCATCTTTCATCACTCAAAATGGCCATAGTAACTTCTTCAGAGCTTTGCTGTAAGCACTGAATGGCATGAAACACTTAACTGGCCTAGAGCCAAGCCAAAGGAGGCACTCAGTAAGTAGTAGCTGTTCCGATCAGAACCCTCATGTTACAACACCGTGGAATTAAGTACATGGCCTGCAGAGTCAGACCCCCTGGATTCTGGTGCAGGTGTGATCAGCTAGTCAAGCTGTATGGCAATGGCAAAGTGACCTAACCTCTCTGGGCTTAACGTCATAGCTATAAAATGAGGATAGAATAATCCTTACTCTGTAGTATGGGTGTGAAAATAAGTCACAAACTGTGTGAAAGCCTTAGCTCAGTGCTTGGCACATAATAAATGATCCATAAACAGTAGTTGTTACTGTTGGCATTGTTGTGGCTGATGTGCTCTGGCTACAGTGGCAGGAAGACAGGAGTGGAAAGAGCTTTGAGGCTGATGAGACCGGGTTCAAAGATGTTAGCCGCAGGCCCAGCTTTGTAACAAACTCTCAGTGAGACATTGGATGGCTCACTTGCCCTTTCTGCTTCTCATCTACGAGGACACTAATAACCCCAAACTCACAGGGCTGTCTGTGTGACCGAGCTAGAACCATTATGCTGAGGGAGGCTGTTACTATTGCAGTATGTCCTGGTGCTGAGAGTGTGGGCCCCAGACGAGCAGTATCAGCAGCATCCGAGAACTTGGTAGAAATGCAAATTCTCCGGCTCCATCCCAGAACTACTGAGTCAGACACCCTAAGGGTGGGGCCCCGCAGTCTGTATTTTAACCAGCTTTCCAGGTGATTCCGATGTGCCCAAAGATGAAAACCGTGGCTGTAATGAATACATGGAGTCTTGTACAGAGAGAGTGCTCAGGCTTGTGTGTGGAAGGACAGAGCAAATGGGCAGGCTATGGCAGGCTGGCCGGCACATCCCAGGACCTTCACCCAGCTACATCATTGCATCATTGGGTCTACCCTTGTCCATGAGTTTCTATTCCATTTCTTCCAACAAGGTTTTAGAGCAAGGCTGACCAATGATTAGCCATGTGTGAATGAATGAATGAATGAGTGTATGGGCTACGTTATTGG
The DNA here is from genome assembly GCF_048418805.1 of Vulpes vulpes. NCBI lineage: Eukaryota > Metazoa > Chordata > Mammalia > Carnivora > Canidae > Vulpes > Vulpes vulpes. Next base: position 114,027,143 of record NC_132783.1, on the reverse strand, counting down.
TGGAAGGAAAAACACAGGTGCCCCACAGAGCAGCAAAGTGAATGGACGGCAGCTGGTTCTCAGCAGCATCCACAGCCTGAGTTCAGGGAGTGTGATGAGGACTGGAGGTGACCGGGAACAGAGGAACAGGTGGCAGAGAGCCTTGTTTACAAGCCAGGGGTGCCTCTCTGTTCTGTAGACTACACAGGTGCTCATAGGGAGCTTGGCAAAAGACCATAATAGGGTTGGGACCAGGCTCCAGAAAGATTAAACCAGGAAGGTGTGGTCTCCCTGGAGGTCTCAGAGCTGCCTGGTTCTAAGGAACCGACCTGACCCCAGATTCCACTCTGGGCTCTGCCATTTCTGAGCAGAGGGACCTTGGGGAAGGCGCTTTGTCTCTCCAGGCCTTGGTTCCCTCACACATAAAAGGTACAATAGCACCTCCCTCACTGGGCGGTTCTGAGGTTGCTATAGTCCAAGCATGAGTCAAACCTGCAACTTGACTGAATTTATTAGTTTAATTTATTAACTTAGATACAGATATGCTTAAAATTATATAAAATAATATATTAACTTAGAAGTAAATTCTTTTTAAAAAATATTTTATTTATTTATTCATGATAGAGAGAAAGGCAGAGAGAGACACAGGCAGAGGGAGAAGCAGGCTCCATGCAGGGAGCCCAATGTGGGACTCGATCCTGGGTCTCCAGGATCACGCCCTGAGCTGAAGGCAGATGCTCAACTGCTGAGCCACCCAAGCATCCATCCCAGAAGTAAATTCAAATGGTTTTTAAAAATAAAGTAAAACTGTTTTTTCCTACTCTTTACCAGCTGCATCCAGTAACCATAATAAACATCTAAAACTAGCATGAATGAGGTCCTTTCATGCTGGTAAGACTTATTGAAACAGCATCTTTTTGTTTAAAACAAACTAATATATTCAAAATAACGCAAGCTTCTGGAAGACATGGATATATACCATTTCTTCTTTCTGAGGGGAAGTGCGTGGCCTCTCCACAGTGCCCAGCAGCTGTTGTGAGTCCAGATAACACCATGCAGATTGCTTACTGCCCTCCGTGCTTCAGGATTACCTCATTTCAGTCTCATCGCAACCCCAGGAGGCACACACAAGAATTCATCCCATTTTGCAGATGGGGAAACTGAGGCTTTCAGACTCATAAAGCTTGCTTACAAGATTAGACTCAGTCCTTACTTCAGAACCAGGCTCATAGCAGTAACCCCATGTACCTTCTAAGCACACAAATAATGCAGAATAACTGGCAGTAATTATTATATTATTTTCCCCCCACGTGCAACTTACAAGGTTTGAACTCCATAGGGGTGCTCAGCTGGGATGCCAACAGCAAAAAATGTGGCTGGCTGTCGTCTTCTCCCAGCCATCAGCAAGTAGGATGGCTGCCCAGTCCTGGTGGTATCCAGGTGGCCGTGTCCTCGACAGAGGGAGGTCCCCCCCACGGATGGGCCTTCTGACATGCGCTCTCTGGGATCCCGTGTTTCTTTCTGATGCACATCACCACTTGTTTCTTTCCTCCTCAGTTTAGGAGATAAGAGCAAGTAATTGTCTTTTATAGACACTGTAATGAAGCCTGTCATCACACAAAAGAAGTTTGCTAATAAAATAAATCAAAGCAGCAATGAAAATGAATGGGGAGCAAGCTTTTACAATTAGATTTGTACTTGTCTGGTGGCATGGTGCTTCCATGAGAAGTGAGAAGGCTGTTCTGCAAGGGAGAGAGGCACTCAGAAACAAGCTGACAGGAGGTATTTGCAGACTCCCTGTGGTAGAGCAACACGGCACCCAGAGCAGGCAACTGCATCCCCAGTGCATGTGGAGGCTGGCAAGGGGCTGGCCAGGGAGGGAGGGATGGAAGCCCACAGCAGAGAGGGGTTGCAGATACGTCATGTCGGTGGTCTGTGTGTGTCCCCATCCAAATATGAGGGGGTCCCAGCCAAACAGGGTCTGGCCGCTGCTGGCTGCAGTTCCCCCCTTCTCTTTGCTGCCAGCTGCACTCTCCTGCCAGGGTGTTACCTGGGGGAAAGGAGAGCACTGTGGGGCAGTCAGGCTGCAAGTGGTACCCCCTGTCTGTGCCAACCTCACCTGGCCCTGGCATTCTCCTCATCAGTTGCAGGTTCCACCACCAAGTTAGAAAAACGACTTTATCTTTCTGAGCCTCAATTTCTCCATTTTGGAAATCAAGCCAAAGGATGACAACCATGATGTGTTGGGCAAAGGGGCAAATGCTGTATAATTTTTAAGGTGGTGGTATTTCTCCAGAAATGACTAACATAATCAAGTCTGTTATAGCCAGGCATCAAGCTAAGTGCTTTTCACGAGTTGTCTCATGCCATGACAGCAGGCTGGCAAGGCAGTAGTGACCGGTTATGCCCAGGTCACAGATGAGGAGCCTGTGGCTCCCCAGGTAAATGCCTGGTACCAGGCCACACAGCTGCACAAGGTGGGGTCAGGAGTGGGAGGCCCTGTGCCATGGCCGCCCTAGATCTTGAGTGGCTGCTGCCTCAACTATGAAGGAGGGTGGGAGGGGGTCCTAACAGTACACAGACGGGTGCAGAGCCATGAGCAGAACCACGGGACCTGGGATCAAGACCACCTCTGGCCACACCCCAGCCCAGGGTGAGTCACAGCACCATTCTGTGCCTCCAGCTCTTGTCGTATTCCTGGAGGGAGAGTCCCCTCCAGTCTCGGGATCCTGCCAGATAACCAGCGAGCACCATGGGGGTGCTGACCACTGTGGAAGATGCTAGAGGGACTTGGGAAGTGGGATGTGCTCTACACTGGGCCCTTTTCAGACTGTTCAGGTGCTCCCAGAGGACTTGAGATTTGACAGCAGCTTTAGCTGAACAGGTATCCCTGTGTCTGAAGGCAGCTCCCATTCCGAGTCAGCTGTCAGTGGCAGGAAGGCTGAGGAGCAAACCCCATCATCCCAAACCAGGACTCCTTCTGAGCTCTGGATGTCTCGGGCATCTCAAACCTCTCAGCAAATCAAGGGCATCCTGGTCCCTCAGGAACCTTCAGGCTGATGGCCAGCATAGTCAAGGCCAAAGAAACCAGAGGTCACAGCAAAGAGAAGGATTTGGAAATTGATCATTGTCTGCATAAAGGAAGGTTTCCTGCCGGGCAGGGGCTGGAGACGCATCCTCGTTAGCTAATGCAAGTTTAATATGGAGTCAGGGGAGCTGGACGCCAGCCTAGTCAACTGCCCAGGAGGTGGTCAAAAATAGAGCAGGGTAAGGTGTCCCCACCTGCTCAGCACCACTCTGCCTCCCGAAAGACAGGGGCGGCCCAGCAGTGAGCTGGGCAATATCCGCCAGACAAAAGCATCACTTCCACATCAGTCATTTCATATAAAGGAAGAGTTATTGTTATGGGATGCTGGCGCCTGATCAATATCTCCTGCTTTGAAAATAAACTTCTTGGCTTGGCCTTGACATTAATCTACCATCAGGAGCCCATTATCTCAAGACCAATGTTCTGTTCTATTGACTTGCTCAATTTTTTTTTCTCCCCCAAGATCAGACTATAATTGCATTTCTCCAGGCAGCACTTCCACTAATTGCAGCCACATGCATGCATATCCCCTTGTAGGAAGCCTGGGATGCAGTACATCCGGGGTGGGTTGGAGGCAGGGGCTGGCACAGAGTAATGAGGGACTGAGGACACTCAGGTGAGTGAGGTGGAAAAGCAGCCCTTCTAGAGCCTGTGAATTAATTAAGACATGAAGCCAGATCCCCAATATCCCACTGAGCTGTTCAAGCTGGAAAATACTCTTTTGCACAGAATCAGGGCTGTCAGTGTTCCCACTCTTACTCCTCATTCATAAACAAAGGAACATGGTAATAAGATTAATAATAATGTCCTGAGGGGCACCTGGGTGGCTCAGTCAGTTGAACAACTGACCCTTGATATCAACTCAGGTCTTGATCTCAGGGTCATGAGTTCAAGCCCTACAGTGGGCTCTGTACTGGCATGGAGCCTATTTTAAATAAAAAGAACTATCTATCTATATCTATCTAGATATAGATAGATAGATATAGATATAGATAATGTCCCAAGTACAGCTGAGTCCTACCATCACCACAGCATCCACAAAAACAAAGCAGAACTGCCTCCATCCGCAAGAGCCTTCCAGGCCTTCCTTCCCCCAAACCTGCACCCTACAGCCCATTTTCCACCCCACAGGAAGAGTCATCTTGGTAAAATAGAAATTGGATTATAGTGTGACCTTAACTGAACACTTTTGGTGAAGACTCCTTCTTTGGTGAGACCCTTATGATTGTCCCTGCTCGCCTCTCTGACCTGCCCTCCCATCTCTGCTCCTGCTCCAGGCCTCAGGCTTTCTCTGTGCAGTGATTAAGCCAAACCTGTCGCTATCTCAGAGCCTTTACACTTGCTCTTCTCTCCACCTGTTCTCTCACCCCTAAGATCTTTAGGTTACTTTCACCTTCTCATTATTTAAGCCTCGTATCTAATGCTCCTTTCTAAGTGAGGATTTCCCTGACCAGGGTAGATTTAACCTAACCTCTCATAGATCCATACAGTGAGTCTGTCCAGTTACCTTGCTTTGGCTCCCTTATAGCACACATCACTATCTGAAACTGCCTTTCTGCATTACTTAACTACTGCCACAGGAAGAAAATACCCCCAATATACCCGCCTAAAGCAGCAGTAAACAGTATTGAAGGGTTTGCGCAGCTGGGAGATTTGGGAATGGCTTAGCAGGACATTTCTGCTTGAGTCTGTCATGAGGTCACAGTCAAGGCATCAGCCAGGGCCACAGTCACCTGAGGCTGGACTGGGACTGGAGGATCCCTTTCTAAGAGGCTCACTCCCATGGCTGGCATGTTGGCACTATTAGCAGGAGGCCTCAGCTCCTCGCCACCTGGACTCTCCACTGAGCTGCTTGAGTGTCCTCACAGCACAGCAGCTGGGTGCCCCAGAGCAGATGGTCCCAGGGAGGAAGATGGAAGCCACAGTGTCTCTTATGACCATCCTTTCTGCATTCTTCTGTTGGCTACATGGGCCAACATGGCTTACAGGACACATTTGGGAGGGAAATGCCTAAAGGTGCAAATATCAGAAGGCAGGGCTCATTGGGAGCCATCCCAGAGGCTGAGCACCATACACACCCTCCATGTGAGCAAGGGCCTTGGCAGACTTATTCACCACCACATGTGCCCACCCAGCACAATGTTGGCATATAGCAGATACTCCGTATATATTAGATGGCTGAATGAATCACTGTGGCGTCACTGCTATGACGGTGTCCCAGGTCTTGTGCTAAGGAAACACTTGACGTGAGGTATCTCATCCCTGAGGCCAGCCTCATTTAATCCTCTACAGTTGAGGACACTGAGCCTCAGAGAAGTACCTTGATCAAAGTCACAAATCTGGTAAGTGACTGAGCTGGGATTTGAACCTAGGACTGCTGGGGAGGCTCTGTTTAGCCTGGGTGTGACACAGTGTGGTTACAAAGAATTCCCAAATTGCCAGCAGACCAGCATGCAGTCAAACTCGGGAGCTCTTTGTGATGCCAAATGTGTAGGGAAACACAAGTAGAAACCTCAGATTCCTGTCTACAGGGATACCAGCTGCATGGCTTAGTAAGCCATACTGCAGAGAAGTCAGGGCAGGGAGGTGGCTGCCTCTGCTTAGGGTTACCCAGCAGGAGGCTTACAGATGGCAGAGGAAACTCCAGACCTTGATGCCTCAGTCAGTAAATATAAATATAATATGTGCCATCTCTTCCCCTCTCGTCCCTGTGGCAGACCTCACTAAGTGATCACCGTAGTCTTTTGCACTGAGCCCCCATTGCTGCCTTAGAATTGCAACACAGCTCTCCACGCACCTGCACTTGTTCAGAGCTCAAACTCTGGAATCCACTGAAGCTGGGTTTAAATTCTGGCTCCTCTGCTCACCAATTCTCTGACCTTAGACAAGGCTCTTAGCTTCTCTGAGCCTCAGCTTCTTCATCTGCAAAATGGAGCTCCATTACTACCCACTTTACAGGTTTTCTGATGAGGCTTAGATGAGGTTGTGCATGAGGAGCTTGTAGCATAGTGTTTGGCAACGAGTAAGCACTCAGGGCTGTCAGCTATTTAAAACTGCTGTTGTTACTACTGTGTTTTCCTCCTCATTCTGTGAAGAGGGGTTTTAGCACAGTCCAAGCTGATGCTTTCAATGAATGCATGGAAGGAGGGGATGGTGGCCTTTGGGGGGAATGGTGAGTGAGAGGCAGAAATATCATCTTCTTTCTCCCCTCCCACCCTGCAGGTGTGGATGTGTGGGGGCCGCATGGAGGACATTCCCTGCTCCAGGGTGGGCCATATCTACAGGAAGTATGTACCCTACAAGGTCCCCGCTGGAGTCAGCCTGGCCCGGGTAAGACGGTGGCTTCCCTGGATGGGGGGGGCGGGTGGAGGGGCAGGCCCATCAGCAGAACAGAGACATCCTGAGGCACTTGAGATTCTAAGCCAAGTGACTCAGGTGTGAGGATATGCGTGCCATCCACCTCTCTCTCACCAACTCTCTAGATGAAAACCAATTTAAAATAACTTCCTTAAAGCCCTGCTTCACCACTTATTAGCTGTGACCTTGAGAGGGTTACTTAACTCCTCTGAGCCTGTTTCCTCTTTTGTTTAAAGGAAGCTAATTTTTTCCAACTCTTGTCATTGCCAAGAGAATTAAGGAGATGGCACAGTTTGCCCAAGTGTGACAGACAAGATGATTTTAGGTGGCAGACATAGGAACATTTTTATTTACGTGTGTTTAAATTAATGTGCATCTGGAATTAATATGTATTAGTGTAGCAAACTTGTGATTTTACAGATATTATTGCTTAGGATAAAGCTAAAGTAGGTGCAAAGTCAGACCAGGAGTGATTTAAAGAAACCTGTTAGATAAATATTAATACAGGTGGAGTGGTGTGTTGGGGAAAGCCTGAGACAAGGCACTTGAAAGTTCCTGGCAGGAGGATGGTTAACAAATGTCAGTGTCTTTCTCTTCTCCACGCCCCCTCCCCCACGTTCACTGCCAAAAATTCTGTGTCAAACTATTTCATTTCCTTGTATTAATTGTTGCTTGAATTAAATTGACCACTGGCCACGCACAGAAATCCGTTAGCCAGAAGTACGTTTGGGGTTGTTTTGGTTTTTGTATTAATGATACTCCTCTAAATCTTAAATTATAAAATATTAAGTGTCTTGAGGAAAAAAAAAAATCAAGGTGACCACTAAAGAAAAATGGGGCGGGGGAGGGCCCCCAGAAGGTAAAGAGGGTCGCAGAGAGGTTTGGGGGACGCCGGAAAGGTCCCTGGAATCCTAACCAGGTAACCCGCACAGCTGTGCCCCCCATAGAGCCCCCCCCATAGACCCCCCCCGTGGGAGCCTGTTTGGCCTCCGTCCACACAGCCTCCTCCTGCGGCTGCGACTTGCAAGGAAGGTGGGCGCCCCGGCCCCCGCGGGTTCCCCCGGGCTCCATCCGCCCCTGGGAGCTGAGCTGCGGAGGTGGCCGGGGCCGCTTTGGGGTCCGCGTTGAAGAAAGAGAGAGCCCGCAGTGCCCTCTGGTGGTGGAAGACGCCAACGACAGCCGCACCGGCCCATCCGACGCGGGCGCGGGGCCCGTTCTAGGTTCAGCCCGAGAGGCAGGAATCCAATCCTGTTTCTTCCGAGATCTCACTGGCAAATCTAGAGAAAGATGTCAGGCAGGAAAACACCGCCAAGTGGCTCAGTAAGCCCGGGAGCGTGACACTCAGCTACTGAGAGTGGTGGGACCCTGGGGACACCCCTGACCCCTGAACAATTCCCGAAGCAGCCTTTTCTTACCTGGTCCTTTGTAAGACCCACATGGTAAAAAGAAAAAGAAAAAAAAAAAGGCACAGTGACCTCCTGTTTATTGAACCATAGATGAGTTCAATGGATAACAGCTAACTGTAGTAGCACATAGAAACTTCCTGTGAGCTAGACATCATGCAAAGCATCTTATATATTTATCTAACTTCATTCTGTCGGATTTTTAATCCCCATTTGAGAGATGAGGAAAGTGAAATGTGGGGACATTAACCAACTGGAATTGAAACCCACTTAGGTCTGACGGGTGCCTAGCATAGAGCAAATTGTTCCTTAAACAGTGACTGCTGTTGTTAGCATTAATGCCAGCATCTGTTAACAAGACTGGGAAGTTTATTTCAGTGTCTTCTTTGAATTCTGTGTTTAAGCATTTTAACTTTTTTCACCTGTCTGTATCATATCAGTCTCCTGGTGACTTAAAGCCAGTTAACAATCTGAGGGGCCCCCATGTAGGTTTGCAGGACCACAAAGTGCCTGAATCAAGGTCCCCTGAATTTTTACCATAGTCTCTAACCACCTTCAGTGAGTTGCAGATCATAATGTAAATGTTTGCTTCTTGTTTTAACAGTCAGGCCCTTCTAAAGCATTATCTCCTAGTAGAACATGTTGATAGATTTGAGGGAAGGTCATCTAAAAGACCTAAAAGAGCCATAAAAAGAGAGAAACCACAGCCCTACTAAAGATTCTGCAAGGACAGCCAGCCAGAGAGCAGTGAAGCAGCAGTTCAGGAAGGATGAGCTAACCAGCAGCCTGCCTGCCTCAAGAACAACTGGCCGGTCTTAGTTTGTTTACTACATTTGCTAAAATCCTTCTTGTCTCTCCCCCTGGGGAAGCGGTCTCAGGGAAGGGAGTAACAGAAACACACTCAAATTTGCAAAAAAAAAAAAAAAAAATGAACTCGTATTCTAAGGATCTGGGCAAACTTCTGTAATGCAAGCACAAGAAGAACAAAGGGACTTGACAGGAAAGGGACCCAGAACTAGCAAGGTGTCAGGAGCAGGGATGAGGGAAGTATGCAGCCTCCTAAAACCCCAGGGTCCTTTGTGTAACTCTAGCAAAGGGAGATGTAATAGAAATGTAAAATCCTTTACTTTGGTCTAAACAGTCAACTGCACAAAAGTTCAAGATTTGGAAGAGATGGCTTGTTAAGGCATGTCTAGAAAATGTTCACTAAAATAATAATTTAAAGTTCAATTAAAATCAAAGTATTATGTGATTTGATCCTTTTATAATATCACCAGTGAATTTGGGCACCTCTCCTTGGTCAGATTGGCCACACTAGCCTTTGGTTGGAGAGAAAACTATAGCAATTCCTCATCATCCCTGTGGTATGAGCAAATTAGTGTGCCAAAGGACTTGGGTGGGCATGCTGGAAAAATGAGTGTCTTCAGATATGCAGGCCTCTTTAGGCGTTCAGCTTCCTTGGGGCACAGTTTTAAATTAAGCCCAGCCTTTCTTGTGCAGGGCCTGGGCAGGTATAACACTGTTCCTTAATTGTTTTCTAACCCACTGTCTCAACCTCTTCAGCACTCAGAAAAAATGAGGCACTGGCAAGGAAATTTCATAGCTTCCTGATCCCAAAGTCAGAGTCAGCAAAATGGAGTTGGTGAATTTTGTCTTTGGCGTGGGGCCCCCCTCCCGATGGCTTCTTTCCCTGTCGCTCATGGGTCAGCAAACTGTTTTTGTGTGGCCTATGAGCTAAGAATGGTTTTTACTTGTTTAAATGTAAAATGAGAATGAAAGCCGACTATTTAGTCATATGTGAAAATCAAATTTCAGTGTCCATAAAGTTTTATGGGATACAACCACACCCATTCATTTACATAACGTGTAGGGCTCCTTTATAGCTTCTTCAGAATTGAGACCATATAGTCCACAAAGCCTAAAGTATTTACAGTCTGACCTTTTACAGAAAACACTTGTCGACCCCTGCCTTACCTTCTGCTTCTGGAGCAGTCATTTACACTGAGGTATGAATGACTGATTCAGCTTAAAACCCTAACTCCCTTTTGCCCTTCAGAAGAAAAGTTGGATTGTAGTAGGGGGGTGGGGGGTAACCTTTATGATAGATAAAGCCTGGAGAGCTGAGCTTTGAGTTGCATGGCAGATTTCTGACAACAGCCAGGGATTGGAGGAAGATACTTTGGAGCAGATAATTTCACCTGAACCTTGCAGCTATGCTCTTCCAGAACCAGCCGTCTGTGATTCTCAGCAGGTGGTATATACAACTACACGTGGAATGAGGAGCTAGGCGCTCCTAGTTACACGAAAAAGTTCACTTTTCCTCTATCTCCGTATCTGCTCACAAACAGGTTGTTTTCCTGCCTGCTGCCCCTATTCACCAATAATGTGGTTGTCCTTTTTTTTTCTTGTTTCTCGGATGATCCTTGTATTTTATAATAGAAGTAGGAGCAACCTTTGCCCCTCACAGGATTATTTAAAATTCCAGCTGCTGCAGCCTTTGGGTTGCAAATTATAATTTGTTCTCACCAGGCAACTTGGTCAGCACCCCGTAGAAAATGAGAGGAACCCATCTCAAATTGGCATAAGCCGAAAGGGAATTTACTGACTTCTGTGAACACAAAGCGCCCCCCCCCCCCCCCCCGCCCCCCGGGTAGTAGTGCTCACTTCGGGCATGGCTGGGTTCAGGTACTAAAAGGAGGAATGCGTTCCTCGTCCGGCCCTCTGCCCTGCTGCATGGGCTCCGCGCTGGGCAGCCGCGTGGCCCAGCAGCCCCGGCCTCCCGTCCCGCCCAGCAGATCTACCCAGCAACCGAGGCAGAAGCAGAGCAAGTCACCCCTAGGGTTGCGGTGAAGGGGCCAAGGCTGACGTCGACGCCTCTGATTGGCTCGGCCTGGGTCACGTGCTCGCTGCTGGCCAATCCCTCTGCCCGTGGCTGGTTCCCATCCGCCAGGCTGGTTCTCGCACCTTTCCCGAAGCCAGGTTGGGGGCACCGTGAGGCAGAGGAGATGGAAAAGGGGGATCGGAGACGGACGGGCCCGACCCCAGCCGCCTTTTATTCAGACAGAAGTTAGAGCCCTTAGGGATCCCTGGGTGGCGCAGCGGTTTGGCGCCTGCCTTTGGCCCAAGGTGTGATCGTGGAGACCCGGGATCGAATCCCACGTCGGGCTCCCGGTGCATGGAGCCTGCTTCTCCCTCTGCCTGTGTCTCTGCCTCTCTCTCTCTCTCTCTCTCTCTCTCTCTCTCTGACTATAATACATAAATAAATTTTTAAAAATTAAAAAAAAAAGAAGTTAGAGCCCTTTAAACCTCCATGCATAGGTAAATACAGAAGGCTCCAAGGCCACAGTGGGGGTTTTTAGGGGTCTTTGATGCCGCATCGGACCCGGGGCTCCCCGCCCCTGGCCCCGGCCCGCGGGGCCTGACCCTTCCGCCTGCCCGTCGCCCCCAGAACCTGAAGCGAGTGGCCGAGGTATGGATGGACGAGTACGCGGAGCACATTTACCAGCGCCGGCCCGAGTACCGCCACCTGTCTGCCGGCGACGTCGCTGCCCAGAAGAAGCTGCGCCTCGCTCTTAACTGCAAGAGTTTCAAGTGGTTCATGACCAAGATCGCCTGGGACCTGCCCAAATTCTACCCGCCCGTGGAGCCCCCGGCCGCAGCGTGGGGGGAGGTGAGTCCCGGGGCCCCAGCCCGCAGCACAAGTGGGGCCCAGTGCAAAATGCAGGTGCGGCCGCCTGTTCCCAAGACGGGGGGTGGGAAGCACCGTTTAAGGCATGAACTATACAACATGTTCCTCTCCTGACTCCCTCTAGCCTTGTGGTGGTGGTTTTTTTATTTGCTATTTAATATTCTAAGTCGGGGGAAAATTAAAACTTTAAATTATTAGCATAAATTTTACCATTCATCTTCATATTATGCAGTGCCAGTTTTAAATGCAAATAGAAGAGCATTTAACTCGTGTGCCAGATGGGCGAGATTGCACAATCTGTATTTCAACCCTTGTGCGTGCGCATGTATTTCTTACCAGCACAGGACAAACTCTGCACAAAGCTAACTCAGCTGATCTTTCACTTGTTGATAACGCGTACTTTCTGCCAAACACTCTCCCTGTGGCTTGCTGATGAGTGAGGAAAAGTGGAAGGAAAACGAATTATGGGCTGTCTGATTCTTCCTCTCCTTCTCTGCGGTTTTCTGCTGCTGGTGAGGGAAGTAACACAAGTAAAAGGACAACCACAGAGCTCCTCGCCCAGAATGCCATGGCCCTGCTTTGTGCAGTCAAGTTCTGGTTGAAAAGGAAAGTGTGGCCTTTAGACCTGGCACCACCCCACTTGGTCATAGCCGTAACTTGAGTCTTGCAGAACTCCCATGCATGTGGGACCCCCAGGGAGTCTGTGCTTGTGGGGCATCACAGATGCCATACAGAAGAAAGGTACAGCAGATGCCCGTGTAGTGTGTTATCACCTCTGCTCAAATGCATGCCCCATTGTCCTATCAGATTTCACTCACAAATTCAGAGATCAAATTACTGGAAATTTTAAGATGATGATGGGGAGCCTGGGGTGGCTCATTTGGTTTGAATGTCTGACTCTTGGTTTCGGCTCAGGTCATGGTCTCAGGGTTGTGAGATGGAGCCCTGCATTGGGCTCCATCTGCTCAGCGGGGAGTCTGCTTGAGATTCTCTCTTTCCCTTTGCCCCTCCCCACTCTCTAAAATAGATAAACAAATCCTTGAAAAAAAATTTTAAGACAATGATAGCAGAACTTTAAACCAATGACAAGCCCTTCTGAGTGAGAGGCCGTGGGCCACTGCCCATGTCACACACTCATGAAGCCATTCCTGCTGAGGGAGGAGAAGCACTCCATCACCAGGTTCTGGCTCCTGGGTCTCTGAACTGAGAGAACCCACACAGCTTGGGGACCAGGATATATCAGGACTTGAGGACCATGAGCATAAGAGTTGGATCTCCTTCACTTCTGGGTGACAGAAGTCCAATTTAAAGTAAAAAGAGGGACACCTGCGTGGCTCAGTGGTTGGGTGCCTGCCTTTGGCTCAGGTCTTGATCCCAGGGTCTGGAATCGAGTCCCACATCAGGCTCCCTGCGAGGAGCCTGCTTCTCCCTCTGCCTGTGTCTGAGGCAGAGGGAGAAGCCTCTGCATCTGCCTCTCTTTCTCTGTCTCTGTCTCTCATGAATAAATAAGTAAATCTTTTAAAAATAAAGTGAAAAGAGAAATGTATTAATTCTCATAGAGACTTTCAGGAGCTATGGCTTCAGATACACCTGGATCCAGGGGCTCAGATGATATCAGTTTCTTTTTCTCCTGTTTACCTCTGCTTCCTTTTGTGTTAGTCTCATGCTGAGGGCAGCAAGATGATTCCAGAAGCTCAAAGCTGACAAATCTTCAGCTTGGCCAATCAGCAAAAAGTATATGCCTCCTTCCCAGTGAAGCCAACAAAGGTCTTACTCTTAGGTCTGCACCAATCACTGTGGCCACTGGAGGAAGGGGAGAAGCAAGGGTAGGACAGATACCCTGACAAGCCACGGGGTAGGCAAGGATCAGTAGCCCCATAGAAAATCAGGGTGTTGCTACCAGAGGAAGGAGAGATACATTTGGGCCAGCAGAAACACTAGGTATGACTTGTTCAAATTCATACAGCAAGTTAGAAGGATCTTTCCTGACTAAGCTGTCTAGCCAGCCCTACCCAACACCAGCATAAATATTCTAGAGGAGGTGTCATGTTGACTTCATGAAGCTCTCCTTTCTTTGCCAGTTTATGGGCTTTCTCCTCTATATTAGGTCCAGTCCACTGAGAAACAGACACCAAGAAACTTGTTGGGGGAAGAGGGAAGAAATGAGAAGGGATCCAGGAGAGGCCGGGAGATCAGATGTGGGGTTGGTTTGGCCTCTGAGAAGGGGAGAGAGGAGGAGGAAGGGCTGGGGTAGGAGGAGTCCCACCCTGCAAGAGTGCTCTCAGGAATCTTGAGCCAAGTTACTGAGCAGTCTTCATGCCAGATCAGAGGAGTCTGGCATCTCCCAGGAATGGCCGGCTGCAGTACCCCTGCCACCCTTAGGGGCTGGCAGGAAGCAGTCCACGGGAAGCATGGCCTCCACTCAGACACCATGGATTCAGAACACAGCAGCTGGGCAGTCAGATTCCCTGAAACAGGGCAACTGAGTGGTACATTTTTACCACCCACCACACCTCCAAACCATCAGTCAAAATAGGGTTGATCCTATGAGGCAAGAACTACACTACCTGGCATCTACACAGTGGCGTTTGGGTAGTGAGTGCTGGTGAACTATGAGCAGGGGCCTTCCACTCCCGGCCCGGTGCTCCTCCCCCCACACCACGCCTGTCTTACTGCAACTCCTCTTGTTCTTTGGATGGAGAACCTTTTGCCACTCACCTACTCTAAAAGGCAGAAAGTCTAAGAGCCTACAGCACAGATGTCATGTCCTTCTGTAAGGTGGTTTTTAAGGTATGGCCCCCGGATCACCCTGGATTCAATTCCTGGACCTGTTGGATCAGATTCTCTGGGAGGAACCAGGGAGTCCTCTGAATACCCACATCCCCGGGCCCCACCTGCTCCAAGACAAAGCAGGCTCTGGAGGGGCTCCTCTGTGTGGACTGAGTACTTCTTTCTTGAGAGGCACAAGGCACTTCCCCCAGCCCAGGGCAAGCTTTTTAAAGATGGCACAGAGCTTTCCCCATCTGCTATCTCTGTTGGGTGCCCTCCTCCCAACCCAGGTGGGTGTCTCAAGGTGCTCACTGGTCCACATGATCCTTCTGTCTCTTTCAGATCCACAATGTGGGTACAGGGTTGTGTGTCGACACGAAGCACGGGGCCCTGGGCTCCCCGCTGAGACTGGAGAGCTGCGTCCGGGGCCGCGGGGAGGCTGCCTGGAACAATATGCAGGTAAGGGCCACTCCTCGGCGACTGGGGACCAGCAGCCCACTTCCCTCTGCTGTTTGCAGCCCCGAACACTCACATGGTCAGGGCTGGGAGAGAGAGGCCACGGGTCAAGCATGAGTGACAAAAGTTAGCCCAGGGGATGAGTTATAAGAGGAATCCTTCACACTGCAATAAAATCAGCACTCTGGCCCATTAGTTGCACATGACAGACACTCAGCCTGAATGGCCTTCAACAAAAAGGAGAACATAGTGGCTCATGTCACTGAAAAGCTTAAATGATGTTCAGTGGGACCCCTCCAGGGTCTCAATTCTTCCTCCCCTCTGTGCGCTTCATCCTTTACCTGGCTCTTCCCATGTGATGGCAGATGGGACCACCAGCAACAAAGGCTTGTCCAACCCCTCAGTGAAAAGGCATGTCCCTTTCCAGAGTTCTGGAAATGCCCAGAGGCACTCACATATTGGCTTTCCTGAGCCAGTTACAATAACGATATGGCATAGTCCTTGTACTGGTTAGGCCTGGGGTCACGTGCCCACTGGAGCTGGGGGTTGTGGTCAGCCTCACCCAAAGAACGGGGAGAAGAGTGAAGAGGGTAGCTTCCCCAGGAGATTGTGTCCAAAGGGTGTTATCAGAAGAATGAAGAGTGTAAGCCAGCAGTGTAGGAAAATCCCCCACTCTCAAGAAACTGCATTTAGCTTTCTGTGGTCCCTTCCTCCAACATTTAACCCCTAAATCACACCACATCCACTGAATCTTGACTCAAGGGTACATTTTTCTAGCCTCTCTACTATGGGTTTTCTGGCATTTTGGAAGTACACACTGACAGAAGCCTATATTGTGGGGTGGGTCCTCAGCAAAAACAAAACTCAGAAAAAGGTGCGTGGCATGCTTGCTGAAAAGGAACAGCGCCGCCTCTCAGATGGGCACGGTGCCCAGCCTGACTGTATCTGCTCCCCCTCTGAAAGCCTTATTGCCCTCACTTCTCCTTTCACGATAACAATTGTTATTAGAAGAGGCTCTCCTTCGCTGATTCTCCTGAGTTCTCTAACGCAATGTGTGACTTCTCCCCACACCCATACCCACCCTAGGACCCTAAAAAGGATCAGGAAAAGCACAGGGCTTGGATAGAGCATGCTTGGGTTGCTCAGCCGAGAATAGCCTCACTGTGTGGCAGAGAGTCCACATTAATGCCTGAGGATTCCCTCAAACCAGCAACAAAATGGTGCCTGAGTGTGTAGCCTTCCCCCTCTGAAATGGGAAGCATGGCAGCCCAAATGCCCCAGTGGGATCTATATTCCCCAGGACTCTCAACCACCCTCAGCAGAGAGTTCTAGGGGGCCTGCAAAGGGCAAAATATGATTCTAACATACAGCCCCTGAGTCACCAAGGGTCCAGAAAACAATGAGTCAGGAGCTGGCGGTACCACTGCTTTGTCACCATCATGACCGCTTCTGGTCAAGATAGAGTAATAGGGACTGGATTTACAGTCCTGCCAGAAACAATTGGAAAATGGACAAAATATGTGAAAAACTGTTTTCAAGAGAGCAGACATCAGCCAGTGGAGGACAGTAATCCTCAAGGGATAGCAAGCAAGCAAGGTAAGCCCTACAGCTGTCCCAGTCCTTTGAGAGAGTCTCTAGGCCACAGGTCAAGGATGAGGACCCAGGGGGAGCTAAGCAGACAGACTCCAAGCTGGGGAGACAGAGCTGAGAGTGTTGGAGACCAATGTAGCTAGAATTCATGAAACAGAATATGGAAGAGAAGAGCGCTAGACACCAAGAACTTGTGGGATGTACTGAGTCCCCCTTGGACATTTGGTAGAGTACTGATCCATGCATGTGCATGCGGGAGCTTCCTGGGCTGGAGAAATCCTGAGAGGATGAGAGGGAGCTATGCCCGGTACTCATGCAGAGCCAGGAATGGTGCCCGTTCTCACCAGCCTGACTGGAAAACAGGATTCTATTCAAGAGACTAACATTGCAGTTGAAAACCTTCCCTCAAAGAAAAATCCAGGCCCACATCGATTCACTGGTGACTTCTACCAAACACTTTAAAAGAAATGTTACCATGTCCACAAAAACCTTTCCAGAAAAGTAAGGAATACTTCCCAACTTATTTTGTGAAGCCAGCGTTACCTTAATAGCAAAACCAGACTAAGACATTATAAGAAAAGCACAGACCAGTATCCTTCATGCACTAGATGCAAAAATTCTAAACAGAATTTTAGAAAATCCTATCCCACAGCATATAAAAAGAATAGTACATCATGACTAGTGTAGTTTATCCCAGGAATACATGGTGGGCTTACTATTAGAAAATTAATCAATAGGTTCACCATGTTAATGAACTGGAAAAGAAGAACCATATAATCACCTACACCCAGAAAAAGCATTTGACAAAATCCAACATTTATTCCTGATAAAAACTCTCAGCAAACCAGGAATAAAAGGAAACTTTGTCAGCTTGATCAAGGTCATCTATAAAAAGCCTGCAGCTAACATCATACTTAATGGTGAAATCTGAATACTTTATCCCTGAGATCAGGAAGAAGACAGGGATTCCGACCTTACCATTTCTATTTGACACTGTACTAAATGTTCTAACCTGTGGCAAGAAAAAGAAACGTGCTGCAGGTGGATGAAAAAAGAAAACAATATTTGTAGACTAAATGATCTGTGGAAAATTCAGTTGAGTCTACAGTCTGTCAGAACTAATAAATGAACTTATCAAAGTTGTAAGATACAAAAATCCACTGTATTTGTATTTATGAATAATGAAGAATCAAATTAAAATTTAAAACAAGCACTTAACCATAACAAAAAATATATATGAAATCCTCAGATCGGTCACTGACAAAAGATGTGAAAGACCAGTACACTAAAAACTATAAAAAAATTTTTAGTAGAAATGAGAGAAGTCCGGGCAGCCCTGGTGGCGCAGCGGTTCAGCGCCGCCTGCAGCCCAAGGTGTGATCCTGGGGACCCGGGATCGAGTCCCGCATCGGGCTTCCTGCATGGAGCCTGCTTCTCCCTCTGCCTGTGTCTCTGCCTCTCTCTTCGCTCTCTCTGAATGAATAAATAAATAAATCTTAAAAAAAAAAAAAGAAAAGAAAAGAAAGAAATGAGAGAACTCCTAAACAAATGGAGATCTGTGCCAGGTCCAAAGGTTGGAAGACTCCGTGTTGGTGTCAGTTCTTTCCAGACCACTCTGTAAATTCAATACAGTTCTAACATCTTCGCAGGCTTTTCCTGCAGAAAGTGAAAAGCTGGTTGTAAAATTCATATGGAGATGGACAGGACCAGGGACGCCTGGGTGGCTCAGTGGTTGAGCGTCTGCGTTCAGCTCAGGACATGATCCTGGGGTCCCGGGATTGAGTCCCGCATCGGGCACCCTGCAGGGAGCCTGCTTCTCTTCTCCCTCTGCCTGTGTCTCTGCTTCTGTGTGTCTCTCATGAATAAATAATAAACACACATACACACAAAAGGAAATGGACAGGACCTAAGATAGCCAAAACAACTAGTAGAAAGAAGTACAAAGTTAAAGGATGAACATGAATTTCAAGGATGAACCAGATTTTAAGATATATTATCAACTGGGCAGCTCGAGTGGCTCAGCGGTTTAGCGCCGCCTTCAGCCCAGGGCATGATCCTGGAGACCCAGGATCGAGTCCCACATCGGGCTCCCTGCATGGAGCCTGCTTCTCCCTCGGTCTGTGTCTCTGTCTCTCTCTCTCGCTCTCTGTCGCTCAAGAATAAATAAATATTTTTTTAAAAGATATAAGCTGTCAGTGATCAAGACAGTGTGGCATTAACATAAAGATTGATGAAAAAAAAAAGATCGATGGAGCAGAATTGAGAGAACCAGAATGGGACCCCCACATATATGGACAATCAATTTTTGCCAATGTTTAAAGGCAGTTCAGTGGAGAAAAAATAATCTTTTCAACAAATGGTGCTGGAACAATTGGATATCCATATGCCAAAAAAAACCTCTTCAATACATATATGCAAAAATTCACTCAAAATGGAGTATTGACATTAAACCTAAAATCTTTGGGCGCCTGCGTAGTTCAGTTGGTTGAGCATCTGCCTTCGGCTCAGGTCATGATCCCAGGGTCCTGGGATCAATCCCCATGTCAGGCCTCACGGGGAGCCTGCTTCTCCCTCTGCCTACTGTCCCCCTGCTTGTGCTCGTTCGCTCTCTCTCTGTCAAATAAAAAAAATAAAATCTTTCAGAAGAAAATGCAGGCAAAAGTGTTTGTGACCTTGGATAAAGCAATTATTTCTTAGATAAAACGCCAAAAGCATAGTCCATAAAAACACTGATAAATTGGACTTCTTTTTTAAGGACTTTGAGAGAAAGAGAAAGAGAACAAGCAGGAGGGGAAGAGCAGAGGAAGCAGGAGCAGCAGATCCCCACCAAGCTGGGCTCCATCCCAGGACCCCGAGATCATGACCTGAGCCAAAGGCAAACACTTAACGAACTGAGCCATCTTAGTGCCCCGATAAATTGGACTTCTTAAAAATAAAAATAAAAAATTTAAACTTCTGTTCTTTAAAAGAACTGTTGGAAAAATAGAAAGGCAAGCCACAGACTCGGAGGAAATGTTTATAAAACATGATCTGATAAAGGACTTGGATCCAGAATATATAAAATTCTCAAAACTCAATACTAAGAAAACAGCTTAAAAATGGGTGAAAGATTTATACAGACAGGACACCTGGGTGGCTCAGCGGTTGAACGTCTGCCTTCAGCTCAGGGCGTGACCCGGGGGTCCTGGGATCGAGTCCCACATCGGGCTCCCTGCATGGAGCCTGCTTCTCCCTCTGCCTATGTCTCTGCCTCTCTCTCTGTGTCTCTCATGGATAAATAAAATCTTAAAAAGAAAAGATTTGTACAGACACTTCAGCAAAGCACATATCAGTGGCAAAGACATTAAAAATGCTTAACTCCATTGGAGCAATGGAAATTAAAACTCAGAAGACTGACCATACCAAGGGTCGGCAAGAATGTAGGAGAGCTGAAAGGATATGCTGCTGGTAGGAATGTAAATGGTACAAGCACTTTGGAAAATAGGTCTGACAGTTTCTTAGAAAGTTAAATATTAAAAAAAAGAAAAAAGAAAAACATTTATCTGTTATAGGATCCAGCCATACCACTCCAAGGTATTTATCCAAGAGAAAAGAAAGTGTATGTCTGTACAATAACTTGCACACAAATGTTCATAGCAATGGCAAGGCACAGACTATTGATAAATGCGGTCATAACAAAATTATGTTGGGGGGGAAGAAATCATACCAAAAAATATGCACGTAGGATTCTTTTTATTTAAAAGTCTAGAAACTAGGGCAGCCCGGATGGCTCAGCGGTTTGGCGCTGCCTGCAGCCCAGGGCGTGATCCTGGAGTCCCGGGATCGAGTCCCACATCAGGCTCCCTGCATGGAGCCTGCTTCTCCCTCTGCCTGTGTCTCTGCCTCTCTCTCTGTTTCTCATGAATAAATAAATAAAATCTTTAAAAAATAATAATAAAAAAAATGAAAGTCTAGAAACTGCAAACCAATCTCTAGTGATGGAAAACAGATGAGTGGTTCAGGGAGGGACAGGAGGAAGAGCCCATAAGGGACATGAGGATACTTTTGGGGTGAGAGATATATTCATTACCTTGATGATGATAGTGGTTTCACAGCTGGAAACAAGTCAAACATATCAAATTGTGTACTTTTAATGTGTGTAATTTATTGTATGCCAGTTGTTCTTCAGCAAAGCTGCTGAACAAAACGCTTATCAACCAAATGCGATGTGTGAATCTAGTTTGGATCCTGATTCAAACAGACTGAAGAGAAATTTCTAAAGCAAGAGCACTTGAACTCTTGCTCCTTGATGACATTGAGGACTTTGTGGTAACTTTTTATTGTTACAATAGCACTTTAGTGAAGTATGTACACTGAGGAAATGTGAGGTCTATAATTTGTTTCAGAATAATGTGGGGGTGAGGGCGTTGTGGTGGGGGTAAAGCTGTAACAAAGCTCACCATGAGTTGGTAACCGTTGAAGCTGGGTGACTGGAGCAGGTGTGGTCAATCTTGTTTTCTGGATTTCTGTGTTTACCATTTTCTGTCACTCCAAAAAAGAAATCCCCTGGTTTGGTGTCCCTGTGATGATGTCCCTGTATGTACAGGTGTTCACCTTCACGTGGAGGGAGGACATCCGGCCCGGAGATCCCCAGCACACCAAGAAGTTCTGCTTTGACGCCATCTCCAACACCAGCCCAGTCACCCTGTATGACTGCCACAGCATGAAGGGCAACCAGCTATGGAAGTACCGCAAAGTAAGGCAGGCTATGCGGGCGGAATGGGGCAGCCAGCTTGATTTATAAAAAGACAAGCATGCAGTACCTCACTCCTTTCCCGGACAGAGCCCACTCACTCATGCATTTGCTCCATAAATCCACCGTGCCTGACTTCTTAGTCATTCGAGAGAAGCCAGAAACCCAGAATTTTTTTTTTAAAGATTCTATTTTTCTATTCATGAGACACACAGAGAGAGGCAGAGACATAGGCAGAGGGAGAAGCAGGCTCTCCAGGGGAGCCCGATGTAGGACCTGATCCCAGGACCCCGGGATCACACCCTGAAGCCACAGGCAGACACAACCACTGAGCCATCCAGGTGTCCCCAAAACCCAGGTTTTTATGTGAAATCTCTAGAATCTTAAATGTTGACAATTGAGTCCATCTAAACAAAACAAAAAAACACCACGAGAACCAGTGAAATTTGGCCAGAGATGAGCATAATGAGGGCCCAGGCCTGGAAGTGGCATGCTTCACTTCTGCCCACATCCCATTGGGCAGAACTCAGGCACAGGGTCAGGCCAGCTGGGGGGGGGGGGGGGGGGGCGGTGTCACACTGTGCTCAGCAGGGCAGCCTGGCGGGGCGGGTGAATGGCTGGCCAGCCCTAGCTCAGTGCCTCAGTGCTCTTACTCCTCTGCTGTTGGGACACATCCCCAGCACCGCGTGGCTGACCACCTGCCTGTTTCCTAGGACAAGACCCTGTACCACCCAGTCAGTGGCAGTTGCATGGACTGCAGTGAAAGTGACCACCGGATCTTCATGAACACCTGTAACCCCTCTTCTCTCACTCAGCAGTGGCTATTTGAACACACCAACTCGACAGTCTTGGAAAAATTCAATAGGAACTGAGCCCTCGCGTCTCCTCAGCAGGCCTAGTAGAGTCCTCCCTGGCACCGCCACAGCCTTCATCTCCTGAGGCGGGCAGGGCTTCCGTGGGCACCCTGATGTGAAAGGTGCTGGCCGACCAGTCCCAGGCAAGGAGGGTTCTTAAAGCCAGAGCAAGGTGTCCGCCTGGTCCTTGAAGCCCAGTGGTGGATGTGGGGCGGGGAGCAGACCCCACAAGAGGCCCCACAGAGAGCAGTGCCTGCTCTGACCCCCAATGGTGTAATGGAAATCCAGGAGGGCCTTTTCAACTGTCACCATGTTCCCTTGAGCATTATGTGGGAGGAATGCAGGGCAGCCCTAGGCCACCCAAAAATGGGTCTTACAAGGTTGCCTAGCCTTCAGATGGCTCATATGTGATGGTCCTTCAGAAAAAAAGAGGCGACTTTTGCCTGTGTGGGCAGCTTTGCAGCCCAGTGCCCTCCATCCCCGGCAGAAGGGAGGGGAGGGCGTGTTTCTCGGGGCCACTGGTGTCAGCCATTTAGTATCTGCCAGTCGTGGGCTAACTGCAGTTACTGCCCAGCTTCTGTCCTGTGTCACAGCCCTAGGTGATGCAATTGAAAGTCACACCTGGCTCCTCCCAGTGTTCAGTACTGAGCACTGGCCCACTGCCAGGGCTGGGGTCAGAAGTGGGACCCCCAGACATTCCTCCGCCACCATGGACACGTGGGATCTCTCCTTGTTCTCTGGGCCCTTGAAATGCCCACTTTAGTGCTCTGCAGGCACAGGACAGCTCAGCCACCAGCTATTCAGAGCTGAGTTCAGATGGCCTCGGGCCCGTGGAAGATGCCCTGGGAGAAGACCTCCAAACCAGATACGCTGGCTGAATTTCCCTGCTCAGTGCTTCCGTTTTCCTCTTTCTGTCTTGGGCAGTTTACCTGCCTCGAGAGGAGCAGACGGGTGATGTGCTCACCTCACAAAAGTCTGGAGGCCTCCAGGGTGGACTGTGGGCAAGATGCCCAGCCTCTGACCTCATCGTGGCTCTAGTTCTCATAGGGAACTCTAGAATTTTCCAAGAACTCTATCATTGGATCACAACCTAGAATGCTACGTAGAATTCTGGTATTCTAGCATCTAGTATAGATTTCTGGAATACTGTGATTTAAAAGAGCCAGCCAAGTATAGGCAGCCCCCAGCCTAGAGACAACCTCTGAAATCCAAGGTTGGTTGGGGAAGGGTGGGGGGTGACCTGTGTCCATCAGCTCATACCGGAGACCTTGGTGTAACACGATCCTCAGCACAGACCTGAAGCCCTGCAACCTTCCACCACGCCCCCAGCTGCGGTGGAGTAAAGTACCCAGTGGCCCAAGAGCAGATGTACACCTAGCTCCGTGCCAGTCCCTCATGTTTACCTTTTGCTTTGTTAATTATGTGTCAGACTCCCAGAGGGCTCCCAAACTAATAGGAATCATTTCTGTAACCAGCCTGCCACCCACTGATTCAGAAATGGAAATCGTATTCTACAACCTATGGCTTCCACCAGCTAGTCCGAGAAATACTTGAAATCAGTATTCCAATTAGATTTGGATCTCTGGATTGTGTCATTTACCAATTAAGTGAGACATCAATCTGGGAACAGAGCCACGAATCTGCCTTTGAGGTGCTGGCTGAGCTCAAGGCCATCATTTATCTGGGGGGAGGGAAATAAACACTCCCAACCACCACCACCCCGATTAAGCATATAGCTGGCAAAGCATCACTTCCTCCACTCTGCCCCCGCACAAGCCCTGCCCTGGCCACCTGGCCACAGGAGGGGTGGCCCCTGTGCTTGCAAAAGTTTGCTCATTGATCCCTCCTGTCTTTTCCAAATGAGTGCTAGATCTTTAGAAGTGGCCCTCCATAGGAAAGAGGCCGAAGATGAGGCCCCTTCCAGGATCTAGGAAAACAAGAGTGTTGAAGTTTGGAGAGGAGAATTCGGGTTCATCATCAGAAAGCAATGCAGCATCATTAAAATAAAAACTGTGCCTTTTAAAGAGAAAAAAAATGCAAATGTACAGCAAATCCCTAAACTTGAATAATTTCCTAGTGCCTTGCTAGACAAACCTACAGGGGCAGGGTTGGGTGGGGGGGGACATTTGTGGTGGCGTGTGCAGTTTCTGTTGGATGAGTGTTTCTGAACTTCTCATTTCAAGCAGGAGACGTTGGGCCTAGAGCAGGATCTGAGACAGAGAAGCCCCTCAAGGGCCTGATGCCAGAGTTGTTCCAGTCCGTGCAAGTAACACCCCAGATGAAAAGGGCAGCTGGACAACTCGTTTAGGTCCGTGGCCTGGTAGGGCCCCAGCAGCCCCCGGGAGAGGGCCTGTTTGGAGGCCATGCCTGTAGCCCCCCATCCCAGCCCCTAGACAGAGTGCAGAGCACAGGCTAGATTCCCAGATGGTGCACTCCAGGTGGGTGACCGTGTCCTCGGCAAGACCAGGACCCGTGGGCGAAACAGGAGCAGCAGCAAGCAGGCCTCTGCCTACCTCTTTTCCATCCGTTGGTTCCCCTTTTGAGTCTGGTTTGGCACCCTCGACGAAGGAGGGATGGTGACCCTGAGCCGGTCTTGCCAAGCCCAAATCCGGAGGTGCTGGGACTTGAGTGTGTGACAGGGGAAGGAAAGAGAGGAGTTCATTGCTTAGCTGACCAACTGATGACAGATACTGACCACTCGTTTGAGCCTCACTTTTGAAAACCACCTGTCTCAAAGATTCAGGTTCCTGCTCGCACTGCCAGCGGACGCTCAGTCAAGCAGCCAGGAGGCTGTGGAGATGCTCTCATCTGGGTACCAAGTGAGAATGTGGGCCCCTTTTCTCTTTATTCTGAGCATGAGGTCACAAAACAGGGTGTGGCTAGGAGGTAGATGACCTTGTGGCCCACCAGCAGCCTTTCCAGAGGGGGCCTCCAGGGGCATTTTGGAATACAGAGAGCATCTTTGCTGTAAATACAAGGCCCTTGGAGGCGGTAAATGTGCAGGCACACGTGTGAAAAGCCATTGTACCGTGTGCCTCCAGCCAGAGCTTTCCACTTTGACAATGGTCCAGGAGCCCTCCCTTCTCCCTTGAGGAAGAACTGGTTCAGAGGCAGAAGGGGACACTTCCACAAGGAGAGTGACACTAGACCTAGGGGAGAAAGAGCAGTCCTTGTTGCAGATGTAGCATATAGATCCCCAAAGTCCACAGTCTAGTCACTTTACAAACCTACCTGTTGAATTTCTTTTTTTCTCCTTAAGAAAGAGACGATCCTTGAAAATGACTCCGTATTTCTTCCTGCACATCTTCGTTTTTCTGTCTCTGGAGTCCCGACAGAGTGGCAAAGCACTTTACAGTTGTAACTGAGAAATCTGGATTCCTTGCTACAGCGACCTTTAGTTTGTACAGATCGGGTGATGTTTTATAATTCCCGGGGAGGCAGTGCATTTTTAATGTTTTCTGAAGATTTTTAGGAGAGGGGCAAGGAGTGCAGTCCTGTTCTGGAATTCTTTTCTACTTTCTCTTTGTGAAAATCCAAGTAATATTTCAGTTCAAACTTGATCCTGAGCCCAGGCCCACTGCCACCTCTGGGATGGGAGCTGGATCTACATCCCAAGTGACAAGGTCCTCGCAACAACATCTGCTTCCCAGAAGGCTGTGATTCTGCTGTCAGATAACAGGGTCGTGCTCCTGCTCTGTTTTTGGCTTGAAGACTGGGATCCCAAAGGGACTACAGGCAGGGAATATTGAGATGGCAGCCTGGGTATTCCATCTTGAGATGCTCAAGACCACCAACCTCTCTTCTCCTGCCTGGAAAAGTAAGCCTTTGTGAAGAACTGACTTACTGTGTACAGTTGTGATTGTGACTGTTGTTAAATAAACCTCCAGACTTTGTCTGATGTGTTCTCTGGCTTGTTCTTGTCCCACGCATTTTCCATCCCATCATCCCCCACGTATTCCACAAGTGTCTGCTTAGTACCCAGGATACTGAACACATTCCCAACAGCCATCATTCTAGAGAAAAAGGCAGACATCCGACAGCTAACCAAGATGATTCTAGATGTGAGCAGGGCTATGAAGGATATTAAAAAAAAAAAATGTTTGAGAGACTGGAGCAGAGGGTGAACATTAGGTAGGCCAGTCCGAGAGTGCCTCTCTGTGAGAGCTGGAAGACGTGAGGGAGTGTAAGCCAAGAGGCAGTTTGGGGGAGAGAGTTCCAGGCAAAGGGAACCGCTAGTGCAAAGGCCCTGAGGCAGGAAGTAGTTGCCATGTTGGAGGCACAGAAGGAGGTGAGCTCCCAGGGTTAGATAGGGTGGCCCACAAAGGGTCCTGAAGACTACACCCAGGAATGGAAAATATCTGCAGGGCAGAACAGCATGAAATAATTCATTTCTGAAACTCACCCATCAGCCACACGTTTCTATCAACCAAAACATTGGGAGGCTTTGTATATTAGATACGTGTCATATCATGCGGTAGAAAGAGCACTGGCTGGCCTGGCTCTGCAACAGACTATGAGGTCTTGGGAAAATTTGCCCCCTAACTAGGCCTCAGTTTTCTGCCGTAAAATGGGAAGTTTTTAGATGATGCTTCCAGCTCCACCTGTGGTTCTGTGGTTGAGACTTGGTGTGCGACTGCCCTTGACCGTGAGCGGAAGCTGCCTACTGGCGCTGTCACTCAGAGCCCACCAGAGGCCGCTGTGGACCATGGCTTGGAGAAGGCTGATGAACAGAAGGGGGGAATCCATTCACCCACCACAGTGGCAGGTTTTGAGCACTGGAACCAGGTGGATATTAAGTTAATTTTCTTTTAAAATCTTAATGGCTTCTCTAAAAAGGATTAAATTATTTTACTAGGAAAAAAAGGAAGCAAGGGATAAACCGTCAATGTGTAGGGGCAGCATGTGCAAAGACCCTGTGCAGGGGAAGCATGACAGGTATGAAGGTCAGTGGGATGGGAGCAGAATGAGAGAGAAAGAAAAGAAGGAGGGGGTGAGCAGAAGCCAGAATCTGCAGGGCCTTGTGGGCTGTGTTAAGGAGTCTCTGAGCTTTATTTTTAAAGCAGTGGGAACCATTAGAGGGTTTTTAACTGGGCATAGTGAGAGCATCAGATGTGCCTTTGGCTGAAGTTTATAGCTAGGAAAGACTTGCTCAAGGTGCTGGGCACATAGTAGGCACCTAGGGCATACAGAATGAAAGATTCAGGGCAGCCAGCCCTCCGATGCCTTCTCAAAATCACGATCACTGGGAGGAAAGGTCCCTCTTCCCTGGAGCAGGTGGGAAGACAGGGGAAAGTTACATTTCTCATCCATTTTAGCTCCTTGACCTCCCAAGCCCACAAGAGTAGAATCCAAGGTATCTGAAGTACCTAGATGGACAAAGAGTGTGCGCTCTGGCGGTGGTGGTGGGGCACATTCATTCACAAACTGATTTGGAGAACTTGGCAATTGGTCCAAAGTTTTGGATTCTCTTTTTCTCTATATCTAGTTGAGATTGGGGCTTTGGTGCTCCTGGCACTGAGTAAAGAGGCACAAGAAGCATTTGAAGAAGAAACAAATGGGTGAATAATATAGTCTCAGCTTATACTTTAGGCTTTTTTTCCCTCCACTCACAGCCCATAGAATTTTTGAGAGAGAGTGCTCCTACCTCTGTGATAGGCTATTTACTCTTGAGAAAGTCCCTTCCTCTCCCCAGGCCTCAGATTTTCCGTGTGAGGATGGGAAGAACAGGAGCAAATTAGATAATGATCAGCCTGGACTGGGATAGTTCTACACATCTTGCATCTGGTATTTTGCAGTGGCCCTGATCTTGTCAAGGCCATTTGACAAGACCTTGTCATTATTTTCCAAGCTCAGCTAGGGGATGGGAGTGAGACCCCCCTATCAGTTCTGTTGTTGGTGTCTCCCACCCTATGGCTTCTGGGCTATTGCTGAAGTGGGTCCAGGATTCAGTATCCAGAGCTTCCTTCCTGCAGCTGCTCACAGCTCTGTCAACCTCTGGCCGCAGGCAGCTGTCTCTTCTTTGTTCACCCTCAACGCCTGGGCTGCCACTGCCTGGCTTGGCAATACCTG
The DNA here is from genome assembly GCF_048418805.1 of Vulpes vulpes. NCBI lineage: Eukaryota > Metazoa > Chordata > Mammalia > Carnivora > Canidae > Vulpes > Vulpes vulpes. The sequence continues at coordinate 113,999,158 of NC_132783.1, read as the reverse complement.
GCATCCCTGGTGGTGTCCCAGGGCAGCCTGTAGTTCCTGCCTTCTGGTCTGACTGCTTCAGGGCTGGCAGGGTGACGGGCCCTGGTGTGCTCACGCACACTCACAGACACAATGCCATAGAAACAAAGAAAAACCTGGTGAACCCTCAGAAAAGCAGGTTTCTTAGCAACTTCGTAGCTTTTGTTCATGAGCCGCTTGGAATTGAAGTAGCATCTGATCTCCTGCCAGCTCCTAACCGGGCATGGGAAGAAGGGGATGATGGGCCTGCCTTTGCTGGAGCTCTGTGCTAAGCTCCCCCACCCTTGGCCTCTCAGCCTGGGAAGCTGAGGCCTGAATCCTGGCATTATCCACATTCTGAGAAAAGTCCTTGCTACAGTTTCTTCCCAGCTACAGCTGCAGGATCCCAGGGCTTGGTCATTCAGACAACAAATGCATACCAAATATATCCTGTGGGCCCATGGCGGTCCATGCTCTGTGCCCCCAGCATTTGGCCCTAGTTCTGTCCTCAGCCCTGGAAATACAGAGGTGAATAAGGAAAAGCCTCTCTAGCCAAATGATGAGAACAAACAAGGACCCAGAGATGCCTGAGTACTTGTAACTTTACCCCAGGCCTCTCATATAAAACCAAAACTTCTTAGCCACGTCCTAAGGATCCTTCCGGGCTGGCCCCTGCCTGCTTCTCCATCACTTCCCCAACAGGTCTCAGGTGCCCACAGGTCAAGTCGTTCTCACCTCCAGACCCCTGCTGGTCACTCCACTTGGAGTGTTCTCCATCCACCTGGCAGCTTCTTTCCATCCTTTAGGTCCTCGCTTAGCTGTCCCCTCCCCGAGGAAGCCCACTCTCGAGAGACCTCCCACACACATCACTCTCTGTCAAGCTGAGTTCCTTTGTAGCCTCCTTCCTGACACTTGATATACAGTCCATTCCCCTTGTTCACAGTAGTTAGGTTCTATCGAGTCACCTCGAACACTGAATTAGCAAATACTGAACCACACCCCTAAGGCAAGTACAGGTGTATGCTCCTACAAGCTTCTGCTCACAACATTTTCATCAGGCGATCGATCATAACCTGTTTTATGTGCATCTCTGTTTAAAGATATAGGTCGTTAATTTGTCAAATTAGAACTCAGAGCCAACACTATAACTAATGCCTCAATGAAACTTACCTAATGAACATATGTTCTCCGTCTTAGAGCTTAGGAACACTATATAGCACCTCCGCACCATCCTTGGGGTATATTTTCAACCACAATCACCAACATAAAGTACAAAAATATGTAAAACCTGACACTACATAGCCCGCGGAAAGACTGCTTGTTTAAAGCATGAGCACTCAGTCGACCTCAGCTGGGAACATGCTTGTTGGGTGACAAATTTTTCAGCGCTTTACACATGCACATGTCTGCGGGTGACCTCAAAGGTGTTGCAAGTATTGGTTTCAAGAGTACAAATATATCTTGGTGAGTAGGCACATTTGCAAATACAAAGTCAGTATAATAATGAAGAGTATTTTAATTATTTTATTCATTTGTTTACTTGGTTAATATCTTTCTCCTCCACTTAACTTCAGGAGGGCAAGGCTCTCTCTAACAGTCCACCATTTTATCCCCAGCTCATAGCAGAACTGATTTGGACCTGGGAAATTGTCGAGCTGCTGATGAACAAACCATCTACCTCTGCAATTTTGTTTTGTGAAATTGACCAATAACCTTTATTACTTATGTCACCATTAGCTGCATGTTTAGTTAAGGCCAAAACAGTTAAGGGTGACTTTTCCTGACTAAGCTCACAAAAAACGGAGATGAGAAACGAATAAAAAGTTCTTTTTATTTTTTAAGATTTAATTTATTTATTCATGAGAGACACAGTCGGGGGAGAGAGAGAGAGAGAGAGAGAGAGAGGCAGAGACGCAGGCAGAGGGAGAAGCAGGCTCCATGCAGGGAGCCCAACGTGGGACTCGATCCCGGGTCTCCAGGATCAGGCCCTGGGCTGAAGGCAGCGCTAAACCGCTGAGCCACCCGGGCTGCCCCAAAAGTTGTTCATTTTTTTATGCGCATTAGACTCAGTGACCCAAATACCTAGTGACCCAAATAATTATGTACAACTTTCTAGTATTGGCTGAATTATTGCTTAGGAAAAGTTTGCTTGGTGATCTAGCATTAAAGGAAGGAGAATCAGGGACGCCTCAGTGGCTCAGCAGTTGACGGCCTGCCTTTAGCCCAGGGCGTGATCCTGGAGTCCCGCGGGATCGAGTCCCACATCAGGCTCCCTGCATGGAGCCTGCTTCTCCCTCTGCCTATGTCTCTGCCTCTCTCTCCGTCTCTCATGTATACATAAATAAAATCTTAATAAATAAATGGAAGGAAGGAAGGAAGGAAGGAAGGAAGGAAGGAAGGAAGGAGAATCAGAGAGGGCGAAGAGATCTTTTGCCTTCCCATGAGCAAGGTAATACACACCCCCACTTCTATACATAATTGTTTTCTGAAAATGGGACTAATGTCAAAAGTAAAAAATCAAACAAAAACTTTATTCCATCAAAAAAAATTTATCCTATCAACAGGGCACATTTGTTCCTAGCAAATAAAAAAGGGTGTATAAGTTGTAATTACACCTGCATTTTTGGATACAGTCTTAGATGATGTATTTCCTACCTTTCCTACTATATCTCCAATTTGATTACTTTTCTTCACTAATCAAAAAACTTGCATAAAGAGGGGACTGGCTCAGCCAGTGGAGCATGTGACTCTTGATCCCAGGGTCATGAGTTCAAGCCCCATGATGGGCTTAAAGCTTACTTTAAAAAAATAATAATAATAAGCTTGGGGTGCGCAAGTGGCTCATCTGGTTGAGCATCCAACTCTTGATTTGGGCTCAGGTCATGATCTTGGGGTCATGAGATTGAGTCCCGCATCAGGGTCTGAGCTAGGTGGGGAACCTGCTTGGGATTCTCTCTCCCTATGCCCCTCCCCCCCAGTGCTCACATGAGGGGGCGTGCGCTCTCTCTCTCTCTCTCAAATAAATAAATCTTAAAACAAAATGCTTAAAAACATCGAGTGGAGACTAAAGATTCATCCTTTTCAACAAATCTAATGATTTCTACCTTTATATCAATTACAGTTAATGATACACATACTTCCTTTATTGAAATATAATTCACCCATTTAAATTGTATAATTCAGTATTCTTTAGTGTATTTACAAGGTTGTGCAACCATCATCACTTTTTAATTCCAAAATATTTTTTTAAAGACTTATTTGAGAAAGAGAGAGCATGCACCCACACACACATGTGCACCCACAAGTTGGGGAGGGGCAGAGGGAATCTTCAAGCAGACTCCCTGCTGAGCACAGACCCAATCCCATGACCCATGAGATCATGACCTGAGCCAAAACCAAGAGTCAGTCACCCAACCGAGTCACTCAGGCACCCCAAATTACAGAATTTTTGTCCCCCCAAAGAAACCCCATGTCCATTGGCAATCACTCCCCACCCGACCTCCCCATTCCCTTGCCATTGGTAACTGCTGATCTCCATGGACTTATCTTTTCTGGATATTTCACATGAATGGAATCATGCAACATGTAGCCTTTGGGTCTGGCTTTCGCTTAGCATAATATTTTCAAGATTCATCCATACCATAACGTGTCAGCCCTTCATTCCTTTTTATCGCAGAATAATAATGTACCTGGAAATACTACATTTTGTTTATCGATTCACCAGTTGACATTTGTTTCCACCTTTCAGCTATTATGAATAACACTGCATGAGCATTCATGTACACGTTTTTGTGTGGACGTATGTTTTCATCTCCCTCGGGTAGTTACCATTCGGTAGGAGAATGGCTAGGTCATGTGTAAGTCTACATTTAACATTTTGAGGAACTGCTAAACTGTTTGTCCAAGATGGATGCAATGTTTTTGCATTCCTACCAGCAATATGTGGTTTCAACTTCTCCACATTTTCAGCAATACTTGCTATTAGCTGTCTTATGTATTATAACCCTCCTAGCAGGTACAAAGTAATATTGTGGTTTTGGTTTACATTCCCCTAATGATTAGTGATGTCGAGCATCTTTTCATGTGCTTTTAGGCCATTTGTATATCTTCTTTGGAGAAATGTCTATTCAAAATCTTTACCTCTTTCCACCAGCTTTCCATGCCACCATAATGGTGCACATAGATGTCCTGGCAGATGCTCTCAAGAGCATTAACAATTCCAAAAAGAGAGGCAAACACCAGGTTCTTATTAGGCCATGCACCGAAATCATTATCCAGTTTCTATGATGATGAAGCATGGTTACACTGGTGAATTAGAAATCACTGAGGATCACAAAATTGGTAAAATTGTAAACCTCACAGGCAAGTGAAACAAGTATGGAGTGATCAGCCCCAGATTTGATATACAACTCAAAGATCTAGAAAAACGGCAGAATAATCTGCTCCTGACCTACTGGTTTGGTTTCATTGTACTGACAACCTCAGCTAGCTTCAAAGACCATGAAAAAGCAAGATGAAACCACACGGGAGGGAAAATCCTGGGATTCTAGGGATGTAATACATACGTGCAAATAAAAGACCTCAATGGACTCTGGTGCTTAAAAACAAACAACTCTTTACCCACTTTTTAATTGGCTTGTATTTTTTATTGTTGAATTATAAGAGTTCACTACATATTCTGAATACAAGTCCCTTATCATATGTATGATTTGCATACATTTCCTTCCATTCTTTCTTGATATACACCTATTTCTTATCACTACTATTAGTACTTTGATTTTTCCATTCACAGATTTTTTTTTTAAATAAAGTTAAGATGCAACAAAATGATCAAGTACTTTCCCAATCATTGCTGCGCCAATGGATATGGAGACTGCCTGAATGGAAACCGAGCAACTGGTAGGTAAGCAGCACTGCCCTGCCATCATGCAATATGATGTCTCCTTCCCTAACACGCAAAAATCTGATCTTGGGTACAATGGGAAGTTTAGCGGTGTCAGCATGTCATTAATGGATGAACATTCACTATATGCAAGACACTGTGCCAAGCGCTCTACATTATCACATTTGATCCTCACAATAGCCCCATCAGAGTAGTATTATCATCCCATTTTACAGACAAAGAAAACTGAGACTCATATAGTTCATGTAAGTTGTCAACAGTCCTACAGCCAGTGAAGTGGCAGAGATGTAACTCAAACCAGGGCCTTTGCTCCTACCCATCATGCCAATAGCTATCACTGGCCAATAGCCAAGGCCTGTCAAGTGCCAGGCTGCAAACCAGATCCAGAGCTAGGGGAAGCTTTCATAGGTCCTCAGCAAGATGAAGAAAATAAGGACAATGTTGTGGGGTTTTCATAAAGCCAAATTTATTCCATTTAAATGACTATCCTTCATCTGAGATTCTTCCAACTTTTTTGTTATTCCAAATTTCCTATTAAATAATAGTACCAAAGGACGGTATTTTCCTTACTATTACTATAAAAGAAATATAGGCACATCATAAATATCTAACAGGAAAAGAGGTTATAAAATTCAAATTCTTCCTACCTTTCTTCCCTTGACCTATAGCTCCCACCACGGAGGCAACCACATTACTAGTTTTTTGTGTTTCCATAAAAGGTGTAATTGTGTATAAAATTTTTAAGGAAAACAAATATAATTCATACTCTACATATTGCTTTGTACCTTTTTTATTACTTAAATCTCTTGGTATAGTTATGTATATTTAAATTGATTTCTTGAAAAAATGCTTACTGGGACACCTGGGTGGCTCAGTGGTTGTGCTCAGTTTGTGATCCTGGGGTCCTGGGATTGAGTCCCACATCAGGTTCCCTGCAGGGAGACTCAGATAAATAAATAAATATAAAATCTTTAAGAAAAAAAAATAGTTTTAAAAAAAAGAAAAAAAGCTTACTGAGTCCCTACTCTTGTTAGCCACCAGAATTGGGAAATTAGTGTTGTATGCACTGGAGCTACAACAAACAGGACAGACACAGTCCTTGCCTTCATGGAGCTTATATTGAAATAGAAATAATCGCACATGATGATGAATGCTAATAAGAAAAGACACCAAATGGAGAATACCAATGGGCAATGGGGGTGGGGGAAATTCCTTTTAATCCGGGAAGACTCTGCAGAGGTGATATTTAATCATTCATTCATTCATTCATTTATGAGAGACAGAGAGACAGAGAGAGAGAGAGAGAGGGAGAGAGGCAGAGACATAGGCAGAGGGAGAAGCAGGCTCCCCGCAAGGAACCTGATGTGGGATGCCAGGATCAGGACCTGAGCAGAAGGCAGACACTCAACTGCTGAACCAACCAGGCATCTCAGAGGTGACATTTAAATTAAGACTTGAAGGGGGTGTCTGGTGATTCAGTCAGTTAAGCATCAACTCTTGATTTCAGCTCAGGTCATGATCTCAGGGTTGTGAGATGGAGGCTCTGCACTGAGCCTGCTTAAGATTCTTTCTCTCTCTCCCTCCCCTAAATAAATAAATAAATAAATAAATAAATAAATCCATCCATCCATCCATCCCCCCTCTCTCCCCCTCTAAATAAAAGAAAGAAAAAGAAAGATAAAATTCCCTTCCCCCTTCAAAAAAAAAAAAAAAAAGAGAGAGAGAGAGAAACTGAGACTTGAAGTTCAGAGCCAGCTTTGGGAGCAGTGGACAGAACAACATTCCAGGTAGAGGGAACTGCAAATGGAAAGACCTAGAGGTAAGGAGAAGTTTGGCTTATTTGAGGAACTCAAGGCAGAAGAACAGAGCTGAAGCATGGGAATAGGGCAAAGAGATGGCAGGCAGCAGGCACTGTCTGAATGCACTGGAAAGCTGGTGAGGGGCTTTACGAAGAGTGGGGCAAGGTGTGGTTTGTATGGAGGTTCCATCAGGGACGAGTGGTTTAGGGACCAGCTCAGAGGCCAGTGAAGCATCAGGCACAAGATGATGGTGGCCTGGGCTGGTGCTGCTGGCCTTTGGATATGAAGCAAAGGGGCAGTTGATTCTAAGTATCTACTGGAAGAAGAAAGTGCCTCCATGATGGGTGGGCTTTGAGTGGGGTGAAAGGAAGGGAGAATCAAGGGTGGAACAAGCGGCACAGTTTAGGATTGGTATCAGAGAAGTTTTTAACTTGAACGTCTTGGTCTGCGAGGCCTCTGGAGCATCCAAACAAAGAACTGAATGTTGCTTTCTGAAGCTCAGAGGGGAGGCCTCAGATAGAACTGTAAAGTTGGGGGTTATCTCCCTGCAACTTTAAATATCTGGAGGTAGATTTCAGCATGGAAAAGAATGTTAAAATTACCAACTCAAGTTGCCCCATTTTAAAACCTAGCTTTTGTTAAAGGCTTTACATTCAACCTACAAATCTTGTTATTCCATTATAAATCTAGTGATTTTTCATATAAAGATAAGAACAATCACTTTCACTTGTTCTTTGATTACTTTTGAATTAATTCTTAGGTTTGGTAGATTCAATCCTCCTTAAACATTTAACAGACTCACAGCTTTAATTAATCAATTTCCTTAGACATTTCAGACTACAATTATAAATTTAATATGCCTGATTTTTCTCAAACACTTTAAATGCCCAACAGGGCAGACTCACAAATCTAAAAAGCAAGATCTTTCTAAGCACTCAAGCAACTGTTGTAAATTAATTACCTAAAGTTATAAACGTAGCAAAGCAGATTCTCTTGGCCATTTCAAGAATCTCAAATCCTACACAAAGCAGAGCAAGGATTACAAAAGCTTCTTTCTGTATTCATTTTCTCCATTATCTGAATATTTACATTTCCTTTTTGGAGTTACAGATTTACTCCCTCAGCAAAGGAATCAGCATTTCTTTCCAAGTATTGCTATTTGGAACCCAACTACATAATAACATAGAGGAGACCTTATGATAAACTATTCGTGGAAGAAATACTACAGGATTGTATATAAAGCGTAGTTAAAAGCATATGCCCTCCTCCTGCAAAAAATTACACAGAGGCTGCGGTTATCAGCCTGGGTCCAATTAGGAGAGAGATACCAGGGGATCCCTGGGGGGCTCAGTGGTTTAGCACCTGCCTTTGGCTCAGGGCATCATCCTAGAGTCCCAGGATCCGTCCGCATCGGGCTCCCTACATGGAGCCTGCTTCTCTCTCTGCTTGTGTCTCTGCCTCTCTGTCTTTCATGAATAAAGTCTTAAAAAAAAAAAAAAAAGGAGAGAGATCACACAGCAGTTTGAATGGAGGAAAATGAATATAAAGAGTTGTTAATTATAACAGGGGACTATAGTAAAAGACAGTAAAGAGAACTCTAAAGAATACAGGAATAGCAAATAAGGGGCAGCCAGTACCCCTAGGACTGAGATAGAGCACCCAAGGAAAAGGCACTCGTCCTCCTCCCCTGTTCAAGGGGCAATGCCAAGGGAACCTGGCACTCAGGAAGTTGTGTGTACTGTAGTAGCCTGGCCCTGGATGCAAGTGGTGTTTTGAAAAAGTATCTAAGGGCCAAATATATGTGGGAAATGTAGAGCTCTCATCCATACCAGTCAACTTTGGAACCGACATCACACACTGATCTGTACAGCTATCCAACTGTTTTCTGCATATGTATTGGAGATCCCCTACTAGAAGATATTCTCTTCTAAGGCAACGATTATGTTTTATCCTTCTCCTGTGGCCAACCCTGGAATGAGTCTATGTAATATGCTCAATAATTTACTTTTGAATGTATGAGCTCTGAGTGAGGACTTCTATTAAACCGTGCCTTTTTCCCAATAATTTTCATTCTATTTTTTCCTCCCATAAAAGCAATAAACGCTTACTGGAGAGAAGCAAAGATAGACCAGAAGGAGAAAACTATCAACCGTATTTCCACTACCCATAAATAATTACTGTTAGAACTTTGGTGTATGTTTTAAGCACAAACGGTCGCTTTTCTTTCTTCTTTGTTCTTTAACTTAGATGTACACCCATCATATCCCCTATGCAATGTTATAGCCTGCATTTTCAACTTAACATGAATAGAGTTCTTCTCCAATTCATCATCAATTCTTTGTTGAAGAGTCAGTGATGAATCATTACATATAGAAAAAACTTACATTGATGTTGAAACTAAACGCTGAAAACATCACAAAATACCTAATTTTGAAGATGCTAGTTTACTTAACCACTTCTCTTGTGGAACTTGAGGTTCTTTTTCTATTTTCTTGTTATAAATAATCCTATAATGAACATCATTGTTTAAATTTTTTTTTTCTTTTCCCTCTCCGGTAGGCCAATTTCCTGAAATGGCTGTCCTGCGTGTGCAATTACCAGGCTAGAGGGTACAAATAGGTTTAAGGTCACAGAGGAAAATTTCACATCACAGGGTGTCTGCTTCCAAACATGGGAACCGGTAGCTTTCCCTTTTTCATCAAGATACAAACCAGAAGCCTCTAGAACGCCAAGCCTACCCCCCCCCCACGCCCCCGCCCCATCCTGCCCCGGTCAGGGCTAACCCGTCCCCAGGCGCGGGCCCGCCTGCGGGACCGGGGCTCGTCCCCGTGGGCCAGAGGCCCGGTGTGCCCGCAGGCTGCCGGCGGCGGCCGGCCCGGGGTGCTAGCCTAGACTTCCCCGAGGCCCTGCTGGGTGTGTGCGACGCCCTGGCGCCCAGCCCCGAGCTCGGGGAGTCACCTCGCGGATACCCCGGGGGGCTGAGAGCAAGAGAAGCCACAGCAGAGAGCTCCAGGGAGGGCTCAGGACTGCGAGCACTTCCCCCTGGCGGACGCCGGCCCTCATCCTCCTCCGCCCCCGACCTCTTCCTCGGGTCCCCCGCGGTCCCTCGAGTCCCCGCAGCCCTCCCCCCGCCTCCGACTCTTCCCGGCCGAGGGGGTCACCCAAGCGCCCCGGGGGCCCCTCCTCCCTCCCGCTCCCCGCGCCGGCCCGGCCAGTCCCGGTCGCCGCCGGCCCGGGTCTCCGCCCCCCTCAGCATCCGACTGCCTCGCAGCACCCGCCATCAGACCCCGTCGTCTCCTCCAAGCCTCCCCGCGTCTGCGCCCGGCTGCCCGTCGCTCAGCCCTGCCGCCGCGTCCCCCCACCTGCCGCGGGCCTCCGCGTCCACCCGCCCGCCCTTCCCGGGGCAGAGCCTCCACCGCGCCGGGTGCCCCGCAGATGCCCGTCCGCACCCGCCCGCGTCGGTACGGTACGCCGCCGAGCGTGCCCCTCTGTTCTGGAGCCCGGCCCTCCGTGGGCTCAGGCCCCTGCTCACCATCCCTCCCCCGGCCTGAGAGTCGGCGGCCCGGCTCCCCGCCCGCACCCGGGCAACTCTTCCCTCTCGCACTTTCTCTACTTTGAACCCATCCCAGCAGAGTCCAGGAAGTAGCCAGGCGCCGGGGACTGGCGGCGGAGGCGCCCAATGGAGCGCGCCAGCGGCGGCGGCGGCCCCGCCCCGAGGGTGAGCACGGCCAATGGGCGCGCGGAGGCGGGACTTCCGCTGTCCCGCGGAGGGCGGGGGAGCGAACTGTTGTGGTGCGGCGCGTCGGGCGGGCGGCGGCTGGGCGGCCCAGGGGCTGCCGCGGGACTCGGGGCGCAGCCGAGCGGCTGCAGGGGTGGGGCGAGCCGGACGCGCCCCGGGCCCGGGCGCCGCGGGTTCGAGGCCGGGCCCGGCGCGGGGAGGCCGCGCCGCCCCGGGGGAGCTGCCCGGCGGTGAGTTTGCCCCGCAGCCGAAAGAAGGCGGGAGCCGGCGGGGGCCCTCGGAACCCCCTGGCAGGCCGGGCCCGGAGTCCCCGGGGAGCGGCTGCTTCCTGGGGCGCCTTCCCGGACGCCCCCGCCGAACGGCAGCGGTTCCGGGCCCCCGGCGGCAGGCGCCTCCGGCTGACCCCCGGCGGGGCCCTGCGAGCCGCGGGAGCCGACCCCGGGGCCTCGAGCGGGGAGGAAGGGGCTGCCCCGAGGCGCGGGGCCGGCGGCCGGAGGAGCGCGAGCGCGGCGGAGCGGAGCCGGGCCTCCCCGGCGCGGGGCAGGGCAGCGCCCGGTCTGCGGACGGACTCCGGGACCCTCGCGCGCGGGGGCCTGGGCGACCTGCCCCGCGGGGCGCGCGGCCGCGGAGGGGCCTGCCGGGGATCCCCCCGCAGAGGGGCCGGCGCGGGGCGGGGAGATGAACGGCTTCAGCACGGAGGAGGACAGCCGCGAAGGGCCCCCCGCCGCCCCCGCCGCCGCCCCGGGCTACGGCCAGAGCTGCTGCCTCATCGAGGACGGCGAGCGCTGCGTCCGGCCCGCGGGCAACGCCTCCTTCAGCAAGAGGGTCCAGAAGAGCATCTCGCAGAAGAAACTCAAGCTGGACATCGACAAGAGCGTGAGTCCGCCCCCCGCCCCCGCCGCGCCCCCGCCCCCGCCCCCGCCGGTCCCCGCGCGCCGCCCCCCTCGGCCGCCGTCCCCGGCTGCGGGCCGGACCCCCGGGCCCCCCCCCCCGCCCTGGGCCTCGCCGCCCTTTATCTGCAAACTGGGGAGTTGCACTCGGGATTTCAAAGGCCGCTTCGGCTCAGGCAGGCTCGGACTGGGATCCGGCCCAAATCCGGGGGCGGGGGGCGGGGGGCGGGGGGGCGGTGTTCCGAGGACCTTCCCTGCCCGGGAAGACCTGACAGCAGTTGGGGGCTTGCGGTATCGGTTTTGGTACTGGGGCAGGGAGACATGGGTTGATCCTGTTGGCCCACGAAGCTGCAAGTGTTGGGGAGGGGGCGATGAAGGGACCCGGCTCTTCAACTTCTCTCTCCTCGGAACCCTGTGATCGCTTCAGAAAAGGAAAGGTGGCAGGTACTTCCCCCCACCCCACCGCACCCCACCGCACCCCACCCCACCGCACCGCCTCAAGCCACCGCCTCGGCTTCTGCAGAGGGTCACCGAGCTCGCTGCCTGCTGCTTCGCATGCAGCTGTGGGGAAATGGGATTTTCAAGGATGTGGCGGAAATAAGGCCAAGACCAGGTCTTGGGAGGTGGCTGTCTGCAGTCCGAGTGACCAGAGGAAGAAAATCCATTTTCTTAGGGGTAGCTTCTTTAGACAGGCAGTTGGAGAAGGGGCGTTAAATTTGAATAGAATCGCCCTGTGTTTTGTGCCTAATTATAGGAAAACTTTTCCTGTGTGATTTCACCACTCCTAGTTAACAATTCTAAAGATGTGCCTATTGTCAACCAATTAAGAACTTTTTAGTTTGACATCTGTTGCTGCAAGCCTTACGTGGCTGCCTCGTGATTAGGAATTGGAAATGAGTTAAGGGTGCCTTTAATATTCAGGTAGACCAGCTAAGAGCTCAGGTGGTTAATATCCAGTCTCCTTTAGGACCAAAATTCCACTGTTGGGGAAAATTAGAGATTGCTTGTTAAACTGAAAGGACACACACTTTTTTGCTTCGGATCTTAGAGTGGACACTGAGGCCTAGAGATAAGAAGTGACCATGCCAAAGTCACACAGCGATTAAGAGGCTCGTTAATTTCTTAAACCCATTATCTGACTTTCTTCTGAACACTATGCATAAGCTTTAAGTCTAAATAAATAAAAAATCTTACTGCCTCTTCTTTCAGGCTCTTCCCTCCCATTCTCCTCCTCCCCCGCCTTTCTTTTAAGTTAACAATCACAATATATTTGCCACTCTTGAAAGATGCTGTTTTTTTAAAAGGCCGGGGAGGTGGGGGGGTGTCAGTTAATGGCTTTCTTACTACAAATCTGTACCAATGAGTGAATGAAAGGAATTCAGAGAGCAAACAACTGGCTAGACACTAAGGAGGTCCAGATTAGGACATGTGTTGAAGTGAAATGCCTAATTCTAAGACAGCAGTGAATTTATCCTCTTGGAAACACTGCCTACCTTTTGTGTAGGTGGTTGGGAGCCTTTACATGAACAGCTTATAATATTTTCCAGTCCTTAAAAAAAAAGAAAGAAAGAAAAAGAAATTTCCAGTTCTTTTAAATTCTTGGATGCCATGACATCTGAACAACTGTGCTGCCATTCGGGGTCCATTTACCCAGTGACCCCACTGGAAAACCTGTGTTGAACTATGTTGGTGGTTTCACACACAATGTCTAGGAGAGAGGCAACATGAATGTGGCACTAGAGTTCCCCAAAAGTAATGTTTCTGGAGGAGTAGTGTTTCAAGGTGGAATCACTCACAATTTGTTTCAAGGTGGTGGTATAGAATCATTATTTCTGAAGGGGGATTCTACTTCATTCTCACAGGCTTGGGCAGGAATTCAATTCTAAGTAACTGCTGTGTTACAAGAATTTTAGCTGTTGCAGAAAGTGAAACAGAAAAGAAAAACACTGGGGCTTTTGCCACCACCCTCGTTCCTCCACCCCTAGCCCCCAAAGGCCACTGAGCTCTGAAATTTCTGAAAATCAGTACGTACTTGAAAATCGTTAAGGAGAAATAATGACTATTTATCTTGTAAAAGGGCCTAGCAGAAAACCTTTTAAAATAATAGCACCAAAAATCCAACTCAGGCAAACTCATTTCATGTAGACATTGGCAGTGCTCTATGAGTTATTAATATATAACATGCTTTCAAGCATTCCTCCAATTGACATATTTCTGCTTTATTCTGGAGAAAAATGGAAGTTGAGAATAGTATAAAGAAAATGTTGTGGTAGGAAAGGACATGCACAAGGGGTCAGAAGGCGTGGGTGACCTTGGCCAAGCTCACAACCCCATCTGTGTGGCTTCTGTTTATCTCTGTAGAAAATGAGATTGGGGCCAGTGGGGTTACACTGGTGATTCTAAGTTCTCTTCCATCCAGAATTCCATTATTCTAGTGTCCTGACCTAAAACCTCCTGGCCACAGCTTCAGGAAGCCCCCTCCCCTGTCTGTTCTACCAAGCGTGCCACTGTGAATTTGAGGAGCTGCTTAATCTCCGGGCTTACGTGTGGAACTGGCTAACATGAGGGCCAGCTTCCCATCAGGAACAGAGAGTATGGTGCGCGTGTGCTTTCTTCCCTGCCAAAAGCATGTCCGGTGGTCTATACATCAACTAGGCGGGATTCATTGGGACGGTGACACAAGCTGTGTCTGAAAGTCCTGTGGCAGAGTTGACACTGGCAAAGCTACTTGACTCTGTAGCCATACGTAAGGGCGGCTTTTGCTGGCCTAAGCTGCTTTTGGACGGCAGGGGCTGCCTGTCCTGGTGCAAGTGCACTTAGAGAATACCTGCTGTCTGCAAGATACGGTCACAGTAGCAGCTTAAAAGTGCTCAGGACTCAACCAATCCAACCACGTGAAAGTGGTGATTCATCTGACTAAAAAGCAAGTTTCATTATTTTCTCCATGAGAAGGCCTGAATTAATTGATGCTGGCTTCCTATCAGCTTATTTTTGTCTGTATAAATTTATAAGGAATAAATTCAAATTCAGAAGTCTCTCTAGAACATTTGTGTAGCATCTGTTCCAGTGTCAACAACCCCAAGTCATTTACAGAGGCGCTTCGTTTTGGTTAGGGTTCCGAGTGGCTCCTCCAGCCACCCCTAGTACTTACATTCTTAAATAAAAACATGTTCACCTCTCTGCTGCTGTTGCTGCCTTCACTTACTGTTATGCCTCTAGCCTGCATTAGAAAATCAGCAGTAGCATCCAACTTCTTTCATGTGGCTTCTGGGAGAATAAGAGTTTCTGCCTCCCTTTCCACTTCTCTTTGTGGGCCAGATGTGTGGTGATGCAAGAAGTATAATTCTGATACACAGAAATGAAGTTGTTTAGAGAGATGTCATCCTACAGTAGTAGCTGTTGTCAGTGGAAAAATCTGAAGTCCTGTCTACCATTACCACAGTCCCTTCTTTCCTCCTTCCTAGGACAGTGCCTTCCAGCCCGTTGTAAATTCATAACTCCTACAGGTCACATCACTCCTTGCTTCAAGGGCCTTGGGGGACTCGGTTTTGTCTGAAAGAAAATCTGCGCTGTTCTCGTGCCCCGAAGCCCCAAATCTCTTAGTGCTCATATATGGGCAGTTAGCTCCACCTCACCGACACCGTCTACCCTGGGCTGCCTCCATCATGCCTTCTTGTCATCTCTATTTGAAACTAAGTCTTGGTCCTCTTCCCATCTGGAATGCTTCCTATCTACCTATAAATCCTCCTTTTCAGTCAGGAACCTCTACACTGACTATCCCAGCCATCTCTCCCTTGGCTGAGCCTCTACCGCTTGTTGTCCCTAGCCTTTAAGGGGGTACTTAGATTTTAAGCTCCTCCTGCCCAGTGTGTGATGATAGTGTTTGTATCCCTTTGTGGGCTTCTTGGTCTACAACTCAACAGGAAACTTCTGGAAATCAGGGCCTACATGTTGTTCTTCCTTCTGTTTCTTCAATGCCTTGCAAAGGAGAGAAGCCCCGAAGTTCAAATGTTACCTGTTCCCATAGAATTGGCAAGCCTCACTCTAATTTGCTTCCCATCAGGTAAGGCACCTGTATATCTGCGACTTCCACAAAAATTTCATCCAGAGCGTACGAAATAAAAGGAAGAGGAAGACAAGTGACGATGGTGGAGATTCTCCTGAGCACGACACTGACATTCCTGAGGTAAAAGTCAAAAAAGTCCCCTGGCAAAAGCTGGAAGAGTGGATTCTAATGTGATTGTTACCTCTGACCTGGTCCACTTTTTGTATTAAGAAGTAATTTTGAGTCCTCTTTGTTTTGCTGTGATTTATCTGAAAAGTGAATCATAGAATCATGGTAACATCGAATCTGAGAGCTGAAACCTTAGAAATCAACTGGCCTCACTGCCCCATTGTTTTACAGACAGGCACAAAGGCCCAAGGTCACACAAACAGTTCCGGGCCTATGGTCCAGTGCCCTTCCCACTAGGCCAGACTGCCTTTCTGCAGGAAGCCCCTGATGCATTCTTAGCTATAACCACAATGTCAAGTTGCTTAAAACTTTTTTTTTTTCCGTTTCGAGTTGGAGACTAATTGAGGTTGGGAGAAGTTACTTACCCTCTGTTTTCTGGTCTGCAAAATGAAGGTGTACATTGTCAATTCACACCAGCTCTTCTCCCTGATCCAGACTTGTTCCCAAGGAGCCATTCCAAAGTCAGTTATAAGGGCCCAGGGTTTCTCAACCCTGGCACTGTTGATATTTGGGGCCAGGGAAGTCTTTGTTGTGGGGACTGTCCTGTGCATTGTTGGATGTAAGCAGCATCCCTGGATTCTACCCTTTAGATTCCAGTCACCACAGTAGTGACAATAAAAAAAAATGCCCCCAGACATTAGCAGATGTTCTTGGGGTAGGGGAGCAAAACCACCCCTTGCTGAGAACCATTGCACTGGACAATGAGACCTAGGCTTCTCAAACCTTCAAGGGGCTAGTACCTATTGAGCAAGGCTACAGGAAAGAGTATTGCATTTTTTCGAAGTTTTCATTTAAGACTCAGCAGAAGAAAACCTGTTTGTAATGTACATTGAATATTTGACACATGAATATTTCATAAGGCAACCGCCTGTTAGCACTCAGAGTGGAAACGACTGCGTAGGAATAGAAAGAGTAGGCGGGCCTTTGTCTGCAGATGTGGAGAAACCCTTTGAAAATATGGTCCTTTCCCTCTGCCCCTCCCTGTGTCCCTTTTTCCAGTATTGGTTTACAGTATTTTTCTGTTGCCTTCAGCATTAGTAGTATTATTTCATAAAGAAATGGATGTATTCAATTTCAGTGCTTTTTACCAAAAAAGGGGTGGGGGGAGGGTTTGAGGAATGTTTTGAAAAAAATGAAGGACTTTGGTCCCTCATATTGATCATTCATTTTGTTTTTAAGTGCTCTCCACCTGCCTGAAGCAAGAACATCTCTTTTAGAGGCAGGTAAAAGCAGCCCAACTTTCTGGGCCTTCAATACTTCGTGACTGTGCAGCTTTCCTCTCTTCCTGTGTTAGAAAACAAGGGGGGGTCCTTTCCCTCTGTTATCTGGTCATCTGCAGAAACCCCGACCTAACCTGCTGATTGGTTCACTTGCTACAGTAGCTTTTGAGTTTTCTCCGGAGAGTTGTTCAGGTTTCCAATACCTGAAGGCCGAGCATAGGGAAGAACTCTGAGAACATCAGTACTTCCCTCTGCCCTTCATCACACCCCTCCTCCGTCTATCCACTACTAAGCTCTGGCCCATCTTCCTCCAGGCCGCCTGTCTGGGGTGACCTTTGCTCCCCATGCTTGGTGTCCCTGGCTAGTATCACCAGCCTCTGAAGCTCAACTCATTTCTGATCAGTGCTACAGCATCGTCGCCTCCACCCTCACCCCCCAACAGCCTCCCCTCTAAACCACCACTTGATCCACTTTCCTGGAACATCACCCCCTACCACCTGTGGTCGCTCCTTCCACTTTTCAAGAGCTGTTACCCTCCAGTCTCACCGTTTAAACCCATCGCGATTGCCTATGACCTCTGAGTCTGTCTCTTCATCTCCTGGCTTTCTGTGCTCATGGTCTTCTCTCTCATCCCCTAGTCTGGCCCTGTTCTCTCTGTCTCTCTAAACCCTGCTCTCCTGCTCTCCTTAGCTTAAGCTTCACCACCTCCAGGAGCCTCCCGGAACCACCCCTCCCCAGCCAGAATTCTTTTTCCACTGTTTTTTGTTTTTGTTTTTTGTCCTCCCAGCCAGTTCTCAGTCCTCAGTGGATCATTTCTAAGACATCTCTGTAGTCTTCTTCAACCCCTATCCCTCCTAGTATAGTGCTGGGCACATAGTGCGCTCTGGGTGAGTCGTGACTAGTCAGGTGATAGATAATGCATTTCTCTTCTTCTCTCTAGGTTGATCTGTTCCAGCTGCAGGTGAACACTCTACGGCGTTATAAACGACACTACAAATTGCAGACCAGACCAGGCTTCAATAAGGCCCAGTTAGCAGAAGTAGGTAGACAAATTGCACTGTAAAAAGCAATAGCCAGCATTATGCTTCTGATGGTGACCTTAGTTTTCCCTACTGTGACGTGTGTCTGTAATGCCCTCTGTAGCTCAGAAGCAACTTCCTGTTCCCTCTCTTATATAGTCTAGAGTCCCACAGCTTTAGACCTGGAAAGGCCCTATTTCTGTAAAAAAAAAAAAAAACATGGCACCTAAAGAAGAAAGGATTTGCTTAAAATCACACAGCAAATTAGTAGCAGAATTGAACCTGGAATCTCTAGACGCCTGATTCTAAGTCCTGAGTGTGCTTTTGTTTGCGCATGTGTTTGAATCTTGTTTTGTAAGACTATATAGATATGGTCCTTCCTGCACATTGGGTGTGTCAGATTAATTACCCCAAAACCTTTGCTCATATTCTGTGGGAGCTACTCTTTTTCTTTAGTTTTCCCTTTGATTATTTCTTCTCTGATACTGGCAATGGCAGTAAGTATTATAATGAATAGAACCCAAGAAAATTTTCTCCTACCTGAGCTCTTAATACAATTTGGAGGAGGGAGAAATACTCTATTGGCCCTTGTTTGAATATACTGACAGCCTAGCTTGATACTTCTGTCCTGTTGGCATTTGTGCAGGCTCCGTCTTATCCCTCTTCTTAATGTGCTTTTCTGCCTGTTGTAGAAAATCTGGAAAATGGAAAAAAGAAAAATACAATGCTACCATCCAGAGGTAACCACTCTAGAGTGCTAGTTCTCTCTCATTATCTGTCCCAGCCCCCACAGTACATTCAGAAATTTCCTGAAAGGTTGACAGCCCCATCGGTTTTCTTTTTTTTTAGGAGTTTCTTGCTGATCCATCGTTTTTCTTAAACTTCCTTCATCAGCATCTAGATAAAACATAGATAGGGGTGCACAGCTCTTTCCTGCTTTAATGTAACATTACCCACTTGCCAACATTCACCCTGATGAAAGGGACCGGATGAGGTAGGGCAAGAAGAGACCTGCATTCTCAGGACTTGTAAAATAAAGCCAAGCGTCAGGAATATATAGTAAATGATGACTTATTCTTCAAATGTGATGTGTCTTTTTTTTTTTTTTTATAAGATTTTATTTATTCATGAGAGACACAGAGGGAGACAGAGAGAGGCAGAGACACAGGCAGAGGGAGAAACAGACCCCATGCAGGGAGCCTGACATGGGACTCGATCCCGGGTCTCCAGGATCACGCCCTAGGCTGAAGGCAGCACTAAACCGCTGAGCCACCCAGGCTGCCCTGTGATGTGTCTTTCAAGAGGCAGTATGTACTATTTTAGATGAACTCTTGGGCCAAACACTTATATCTGTCCAATTGGCCATTCATTTGACACAATTTTAAAAAGACCTCTTTCTGCCCGGTTCCAGGGCCCGCGAGCTGGGGATGGTAGCCACTGGCCAAGCAGAGAGCAGTCCCTACCTGTCCTCCATGGGGATGACCTTGAGATTATGCCGTGATAGACAGTTGGCAGCCACTGAAATAGAACTGCATCTTGGGAATGTTGTGGGCTCAAGTGCTGCTTTTGGAGGCCTAGAAATCAAATCACCCAACCCCTTGGGAAAGAAGGGCATTTTGAGTTCCGCAGCACTGCAGGAAGTTCTGCAGTGATCATAATTCCCCTCTCTAGCTCTGGAAGCAAATTGCACTCCCTCCTTTGCATAGTTCAGAATTTGTGGCCCTGACTTAGGCATGCTTTAACTGACTTTGGTTTTTTTCCCCCACATAGACTGTCAGCCGACACTTCAGGAACATACCTGTGAATGAAAAAGAGACGCTTGCCTACTTCATCTACATGGTGAAGAGTAACAAGAGTAGACTGGACCAGAAATCGGAGGGTGGCAAACAGCTTGAGTGACGATGAAGCACATCAAGGAATGAAGTGTAATGCTGAACACACAGGTGACATCTGCTACGTTTAAGCCCATAAAGACTGTTAAATTTTATTGTAAATAAAAAAGTTTGAATGATGAATACTGTAAATCTTTTTGGTCAGGAGAATTATATTCTCATGATGCAGCATGTGTATACAAAGACTTTCCTTTAAGGCAACTACCGGACTGAAAAAAGATCACTAAGAGATTTAAAAACTATGTATTGCAGCATTCAACAAAGCATTAAGTCAATTCTACTGGAAATGTGGGATAGAAAATATTTTGATACTCACCTTGTAAAACCACTCTGCCTTGTGTGAGACGTAGCCCTGGAATAGCAGTGGGGTGCAGCTAACTGCAGGAGCCTGAGTAGACACAAGTCTGCTAGGAACAGACAAGCCCTGCTTTGTTGTAAACTTTGTCGTTGATCAGCAAATGAGTTTGACAGCAGTCCCCCTCACTGGCCCTGTGCCTGGCACACAGTAGGCACACACTCAGTATTTGTTGGCTAATTGCACTGGCCCTGTACCATCTGCTTCACACCTCTAGTTAATGAGCCCTCTGCCATTTCTGTTGCTCACCACTTAATTTCTAGAGTGTGGAGGAAACCCTGATGCATCAACAGGTTTCTCATCAGAAGAGGATTTGAGGGTAGTTGCATATACCAAGCTATGTTCGTAAAGGTTCCAGAAACACTGGTACAGGGACCCTCACAGGAGACGCAGCCCTTTGCACATCACTCTGGGCTTTACTTTGGTGGGGAGAGTTAGGAATTGTGACTTTAGTCACCCTCCCAGGCCATAAATGCTTTGACAAATGGAGATACTTAGTTATTTGGGACTCATGTTTTCAGAAATACTAATCCTTAGTCCACAACCACCAAGAAAGCTGCCAAGGATCATGTGATTCCTGCTCAGAAGTCCAGTTCTGGGATAAAAAGCCTGGGATAAAAAGTCTGACTGGCCTTGACTCCCTGGGCTTGGGGTCAACAGCAAGTCATGAGTTTGAGTAACAATGGTCAGTGCTAACTGATATTCATTTTTGTGATCAATTTGCCTCCCTTTTAAGGGGGAAAGATTGCTGAAACAAATTTTTAAAAATATGAATAATTACCTGATTTTTTTTTTTAATGTTCAAAACTCAGATTCCTTTATCTATGTCAGAGCCAAAGTCTCCTTTGAAAACAAAGCTTTATATCCAAAAATATGCTTTTGCAAAAGTTTCTAATCAGTGTGGTAGGGGACAAAGGTTGTGAATAGGGGGTGGGAGAAAAGAGAAGAAAAGGACTTGGATTCTAATTTCTGACCATCTTGACACGTATTGTGGTCAAAAGTATCATTTTCTTACTCAGTTTTAATTGTGAGTGCTTTCTTAAGCCTTAAATTATAAAAGGAGCCGTGGATGGCCTGACCCGGCAGAGAGTTTAAGTGTCTCAAATGGCTCACTCTGAGCATCAGCACAGAGAAGTCAGAACAAAACCCCTACTAAGCTCACTGCCCGAAGACTCAGTCCTGTGGGGCAGAGAACCGTGCCGACTGGGGACAGGCCACCCCTCTCACTAAAATGCAGTGTGTTCCATTGCAGCAAAGTGTTCACCAGTGTTCAAAATGCATGTCTAGCAGATTGCAGCCTTTTAAAATATGTATACATGAATGTACATAGAACATACTCTAGATTAAGACAGGATCTTATTTTAATACACCCAGCTATGGATAGCACATCAAGGTGCCCATGAAGTGTTTTTAGCCATTTCAAGTTGAGTCTGTAGAGATTGGTTGAAGGGTGTTGATGTGCAGACATCAAGAAGGCTCTAAGGTATGTTGCTTACAAAGATTCTTCTCCTGAGAGACTTAGAAAGTCTTGAAGGCACCAAGCCCCCCTTTGTCAAGGGGAGTGTTTTCTCATCAGTTTGGTGGGGGTAGGGGGGCTCAGATGATGGTGACAGGTTAAAGCAAAGCATTGGTAGTCTGCTCTCTGGAAATGTCCACCTCTTACTAAGAAAATGTATCTTTCTGATGTTTAAGCGAGAACTGCCGATGTGTAGGTCATGTCACTATTTCTTTAACAGCAAATTTGTTTCCCAGTGGAGAGAGACAGCAGTATATTTTTGTACAGGAAGCTGTGGTGTTAGGATCCATCTGTTCACGTGTGTCTGTAAATACTTTTGTTCCAATGTGAAGCCTGGGGAAACGTTCACCTTCAGCCAGATGCTGTGCACACTTGAGTCCCCTGCCACCTTTCCTCAAAAGAGAGATACTTTTAGAAAATGGAGGTTGTGGGTATGTTTTCAACCTTTGAAAACATGTCAGAGAGAAAAGACAAAACTATGTGAACTTAATGATTTTCTTGTGTGCGGAGATCTGTTCTTTCATCAAACCACTAAGCCACTTGCCTTAGCCTCTTCTGCGATTTCCCATGGCTTAACCTGTAGGCAGAAGACTTCTGCCTGTTAGTAATGGCTGGGCCCTCTGAAGCAGTGGAGTCTGGGGAAAGCAGTGTTCATCTTGGCTGCCTACATTTTTATACACCTGCCAAGGACTCTTTGCGCTTCTCTCCACCTGTAATGTTGCAACATTGCCTTCTCTCCTCTTGGTGCTCCTGGGCAAAACTGGAATGTGAAATCCAGAGCTGACATTGTCTTCTTAAAGAGGACGGTTCCTGCCTCGGTCCAGCCTGGTATGACTCTCTCATATGCCCTGCAGGTTGTCACATGGAAATGTCAGTATCCTGCCACTCGTGTTGCTTCGATTTAGGATTTTAAAAAAACAAATGGACAGACTTCTTATTTCAACAAACTCTTGGGTTGGCAACAGCATGCGAAAAAGCTCATAGCCGAATCCCATGAAAGACTGAAACCAAAGGCTTCGAGATTGGCATCGTAAAATGACAAGGAATTTCACTTATGTGTTAGAGCCGCCAAGTTGTCCAATGTTCCTGTCACGGCTAAATAGTCACTGCTCGCCTTCCAGAGAACAGATATTAATAATTGTTTGCAGCTGGAATGTTGCTTCTAACCTTGGCATTTCAGCTGCTTGTTTTGTGGGAACTTTGTGGCTAATATCCCACAGGACAGCTGCCTGGTGGAAGGGAGAAAGTAGGAGAGGGGACTTCCTCAGGGGGACCTTGTCTGTTGAAATAGGCTGTCCAGACCGTGGGTCCTAGAGAAGTTGCTTCATGGAAGTCACCTGAAGGCTCTCAGTTGTTATAATGGTGAGATCCCAAAGTTGGGAAAGGGTCTTTAAGTCATCGGTCCAGTCTCCCCACAGGTGCTGACATCTGCCTACAACTGTCCCACCCAGGGTTTGAGCAGTCTGGGCTTAAACACCTCTGAGGACAGGGAACTCACTACCTCCTGGGAAGCCTGCTCTATCTCTATAAACCTCTGGCTTTTCTGTGTTCTCTGTCACTTCCATCTTAATCTCTGCCCAGTGGGGGCCATATGGAACAGGTTGTTCATCTTGGCCAAGGACCTAATTGCTGGCACTGTACCAGGGCAGAGCAGTTGTCTTTTGGAAAGGAGCAGCTACAGTTAGATACTTTGGTGCCCTGACTGTTCTTCCCCCTCAGCACAGGTCCTTTTAGTTCCCTGTTGAAGGAGGTTGCAGAAACCTTGTCAGCCTGGTTCTCCTCCCATGTTCTTGCTGAAGCAGTTTTAGGGGGTGGTGGAGAGGAGATGCTGTCATCCTGATAAAAAATAATAACCTAAGAAGGGATGGGGCACTAATTTCATGCCTGCCCCACAAAAACTGATGCTCACATCACTTAGGAAAAATTTTAGCTAGAAGATTGTAAAATATTGCTCTGTGTGGAGTTTAAAGGTTCCGTGGCTTCTGAGGGCTTATACCTTAAGATTTCTGCAAGTACTTCCCACATTGTTTTTATCGAGAAAACAAAGCTTAGGACCTTGGAGGAGAGGCATACCACAGGCCTCTGTGTCTGAGTAGACATATATGTTCAAGCTAGAAAGTCCTGTGAGGTTGCTCTTGCCCCATCATTCATTTTAAAGACAGGAGACTAAAATTCAGAACTTGTCTGAGTCACATGGCACTGTCTGGATTAACCTCTGGTCCTCCTGACCTATCCAGAGCTCTTCTCACTCTCTGACAGGCACATGTATGGAATTCTGTCTAAAGCAAGCTGCCTGCAGATTCTTGAGACCTTGCCACTGAGCTCAGAGGTTCCTGAGGCCATCCTGGCTCGCAGGGGCTGTGAACCCACCTGCTGAACTCCAGGCTGTGTGAAATGATTAGGAAAAGAGTCCACTGAGTTTCACCAAATGAACTTGAGGGGAGAACAGAACTAGTTTGATTTAAGACCAGGGTTCTAAAGTCCTGGCAGGAATCGTAGTGTCCTAGAATCTCAATTCTCACAAGATGGGCTTGCTCTGAGATGTGTTGGTCAGACTTCTGCCTTTCAGGTGGTGTTTTGGGGTTGTGTCACTCAGCTGGCCCCCACGCAGACAGACACAGCTCTGAGGCCCTGTGATTCGTGGCCTCCCAGTCCCTGTTACTGGGCTAGCAGGACAAGTAAGCCCAAGGCCATGGCCTGGGAAGCATGGTGCTTTGGGTGCCTTTTTATTCCCTTCACTTTTTACAGACTGTTTCCAAGTTCAAGGTTAGGAGGGGTAAAGTTGATCCAGCGTTTTGTGGTGGAGTCTAGTCTGGGGCAAGGTGGGACCTCTTCTTAAGGTAGAAATGTCTACAATCAGTTATTTCATCTGGCTTGCATCCTAAACCACGGACCCTTCGGTTTTTCCCACTCAATGAACACATGTTCGCCAGTAATGGAGGGTTGTACAGGACCCCGGTTTCACGTGTCTGCTATCCGTTACGCCCATTAGAATGTTTTTGGGGTGTGGGTTTGTTTTCCATTTTGTAACTGCCTTATCAAAAAGCAAGTGCCCTTCCATTCCAGGCCTCCTCATACTGTATTGTTTCCTGCCAAATTCGGGGGATCATTTGTATTTTAATTTTGTAATCTATGGCTCTGTACTGTTGAAAGGCTCTCAATCCTGTGGGGTCTCCTTAGTATGTATGTGATTTTTCATGTTGCAATATCACACAGATGGGATGGCCCGACTTTCGCTCTTAATAAACGATCTGAATGAGTAACAAGATACACATTCTCTTTTTCTTCTTGAACGGCCACATGGAATTCAGATGCTTTCTCTTCTGTATTTGGCCCCTGGCTGTGTAGTACAGCCATTGGTGACAGCGGTCTTTCCTCCGGGCTCTCAGGACTAGCTCCCACATTCCCCCTTCCAATCCTAGGGCACATCAAGTAAGTTCAAATCACAGAAGTTGACTCCTGCCCTCCCACTCACTCCTACTGAACGAGAGGATGAATCTGATGGCCAGAGGCTGGAGCCTGAATGCCACATAGCATCCTAGATACCCTGAGCAAAAAGCTTTCCTCTGGCTCTGCAATTATCCATCTATAAAGTGAGAAGCCTCCGCTGGCTGGAGGACTGCAAGCCACAATCCCTGCAGGGGGCCACTGGAGAACTAGGGTCCCTCCTGAGGGCAGCCACTACTCAGCCCCAGCCTATTGTTGCCTTGTGAGGATGCCAGCCCTGAGTGGCCACTTCTTGAAATTTCACAAGAGGAGCTGGTAGTCTAGACCTTTATACAAATATCCCAGTGTTCAAACGGCTCAAAGACATCCTTCACAGATTGTGGACTGGTATTTCTTCACCTACAGTAGAGGCTTGCTATTTAGAGTCAGTTCATCATCTGAATGCTTGTTAGAAATGCAGACTCTTTGCCCCCCTTGCCTGCCAGCTGCCTACTGAATCAGGTCTGTGTTTTAGCAAAGTCCGCAGGCCAGTCACATGCTCACGATGGGACTACCTGACTGCGTTTTACTGGTGGAGGTCCCTGAGGCTGCATGGATGAAGCCCCTTGCCCAGCCACGCCTCCGACTGGGGTCTTTCATCTCACATGTGTCATTAGTGACCCTTCAGCACAGTTCTGTCCTCAGCAGAGTGGAAGGGAAGAAATGCAATAAATGTTTGTCTTCATCTTACTAGTTAACTAGAAGGAATGAATGCTAGCTCTAAAATTTTAAATGGCATTGAAATTGCCAGTGCAGTTCCTCTCCTTGCCACTCCACCCATAGTCCACTTCCTCCTGTGGAGGGTGACTTCTCAGGAGGCATTTTTGGAGGCAAAGAGGATGGGGAGTCTTGGGTATCCCTCGGAGCCCACAGGGTTCATGATGGATTGCTGCCGAAGGATGCAGTCATTTAGGTGACCCCTGAGGTGATTTCCTTCAGGAAGCGAAGTTGTAATTTTCATACCATGTTGTCTCTCTGTGTGAGTGTACCATAGTTCCCTCCATCCCTCCACCTGCTGCCCTCCATTTCTTCCACAGAGAAGGGGCTGCCCGCTGTCCTCTAACCCCCCAGACACAGAACCTCAAAGAGGTGTTTTGTCCCCAGGCTTCCCCCACACTGGCTGACCTCTGCTAGAGTCGGTCTCCTGTGAGGATCCAGAGACGTGGGTTATGATGGGAGGATGAACCCACATCTTTACAGAAGTTTCATCAGTAACCTAACACCCCTTTTACTTTTTTTTTTTTAAGATTTATTTATTCATGAGAGACACACAGAGAGAGGCAGAGACATAGGCAGAGGGAGAAGCCGGCTCCTTACAGGGAGCCTGATGTGGGACTCCGTCCCAGGATCCCAGGATCATGCCCTAAGCCGAAGGCAGACACTCAACCGCTGAGCCACCCAGGTGCGTGACACCTCTTTCTCAAAATAGACCTTTAGAATAATACCAAATCATCCGAAGTACAGCGTTTTTGACAGTGTGGCACTCGCCACCTCCCACCCGCATCAGAATCCCCTAAGAATGCTGTGTACGATGCCATTCCTGGGCCTCCATCCCAGATTCTCAGAACAAAAAGCTCAGGGGCCTAATTCTAAGAATGTGAACTTTTAAAATTTCCCCAAGTAAGACTTAAGCTCAATAAAGTTAAGAAGAATCTGGTCCAGAGGTTTCCCAGTCCAGCAGCTTTAGCCTCATCAGGACTACTTGCTCAGAGTTCCCAGTAAGACCTAGTTAATGAGAATCTCCTCAATCTTCCTGGGGTCCAGGAAACTGTTTTTACAAAATCTCCCGGAGCATTTGTATGCACATCCAAGTTTTTAGGAACCACTAAATTCAACCCTCCAAGGCCCAGGGACAGAAAGTAGCTGTGTTCCACCTGGAACAGCTCAGAAGTGTCAGAGCCTGAGCAAATATGGTGACATGCACAGCCACAGAGGCTCTTTTAAGAGGAATCATTGCCATGGATAGTCTTCAGTCTGGATAAAACAGAATGAAAATGGCCCACAGCTCTAGCACTCTGCCCAGCATATAGGACAACACTATAAATGTCTGCAATTGAATCTTCCATGAACTTAACAGTCTTTTAGTTTATAAGGATCTTTCCTGTCTAGAAACAATATTAGCTGCCAAGTGCAGCGTGCACACCAGACAACACACTACTAGTTTTACATGCATTGATTCATTTAATCTCATTACAATTATATAAAATAGGGACTGTTGTTAACTCCAGTTTATAGAGGTATAAATGCAGGCGTAGAGAGGAGGAACTTTCCTGAGTAAAAAAGCTAGAGACACTCTTTGGATTGGGTCCAAGGGTCATCTGGTCCTTAGGGACATGTCAACCTCACTGTCAGAGAACTCAGGCATGCCACACTTTGAAGCAGGAGAGCCACAGTCAGCCTTGACCCAAAGTGGATTTACTAAGTGGATTTACTAAACTTTAATGAGGGATTCCTAGAAGTCACTAAGACTCTAGTTAGGAAATTTAATAGGGTTTAATAGAGGTTAACAAGGTACATCCAACTTTCCAGCCAGGTTTTAACTTACCAGAGCTGAGTGGAGATTAACAGGCCCAGGAGGTGTAAAGGCACCTGTGTGATTTAATGGGGTTAATGAAACTGTCAGAGGTTGGCCGAGAGGGACAGAGCCAGAACACACCACTGCTAACAACTCAATCTGGTTGTGGTCAAGAGACATTAAACAGCTGAAGCCTGCCCTATCCTGCTCTGGGCACCACAGAGGTAGCAAGTAAAAGAAGGCCACAACCAACAGGCCAACTGTGGTTACTCCTGGTTGGTGGGACTTGGGGTTTTGTTTCTCCTTTGTGCCTTTTTGGTATCTAAATCGTTTATAATGGGTGTGAACATTTTCACCAAATCTATAAGATTGCAAAGCAATGTTTTAAGTGCCCTCAAAGCCCTTCTCCACATACATAGTTTTTAGGTTACATATTCCTCAAACCTGTAGAAAATAGGTAAAAACAACAAGAATACTATAATCTTAAATTGGGTAACACTTCACTTGTAAAGGGCTCTCACCCATCGTCTCTGTGGGTTTTGTCACACACTACAAAATAGCCATATACAAGGTCACACTGGGCAGTGGGAGAGACAAAGCAAATCCTCTCTTCTGCCTCCCAGATTGGCACAGTGTCTTCACTGAGCTCTTAACTCTGTGACAGGCCCAACATTTAAGCACTTTATATGCTTTATGACCATAGGAGCTGAGAACTATTTTATAGACAGGTTTAGAAAGGTGAAACAGTCGGACACCTGGGTGGCTCAGTGGCTGAGCGTCTGCCTCTGGCTCAGGTGGGATTGAATCCCACATCAGGCTCCCCGCAGGGAGCCTGCTTCTCCCTTTGCCTATGTTTCTGCCTCTCACTCTGATCGCTCATGAAAAAAATAATCTTAAAAAAAGAAAAAGAGAATGGTTTGTCCAAGGCCATCAATAAGTGGAGGGGACGAGAATCAGACACAGAGCTATCTGACCCCGAAGCCCAATGTGCCCTGCTGCTCACTCACCCAATAAGCTACTATCTCATGGGAGCATTGTTCCCAACAGTGAAGAAGTGGAAACAATCTATGTGTCAAATAAAAGGGAACCAGTTTTAAAAGTATTATAAATATGTCTACATGTCAAATAATATAACATAAAAGGACATTCATAGCAGTTTAGAAATGCTAGAAAACTATACTACATAGGTATACATGTTATATGAACATGAATATATATGTGGATATGTGGACTTGCATATTGTGTATCTACATACTATATGTGTATATGAACAAGTATGTGCAAATATATACACACACACATACACACACATCTTTATCTGCAACTAAGGCCATATCTGTAGGCATATCAAAACATCTACTTACCAGCTCCATGTATAGCCGTACTGTATCCGTATCTATATGAATCAGAGTAAGAGGGAAAGAGGAAGGAAAAAGCTTTCTGAAAAACCAAGGGAGCTTCCTGGAAGAAGAGGATCCTAAACAGACCCTTAAAAAAAAAAAAAAAAAAAAAAACATGGAAGGTTTCACAGGAGCCAAGGATGAGGGGAAGTCCAGTCAGGAGTAATAAGCCTTAGATGCCAGAGTGAGGAGCATGGACTTTGGAGTCACTAAAACTGCTATTAATAAAAAACAAAATGAAACAACACCAGGGCACCAGGGTGGCTCAACTGGTTAAGCATCTACCTTCGGCTCAGCTCATGATTCCGGGGGCGTGGGATCAAGCCCCATATCAGGCTCCCTACTCAGCAGAGAACCTGCTTCTCCCTCTCCTCTGCTGCCCCCCCCACACACACACACACCACTCGTGCTTTCTCACTAAGAAAATAAATAAATATAAAATAATAAAAATAAAAAACCACACCAAGCAATGGAATATGGCCAAAAAAAGTTTGAGTGTGCTGTGTGCCAGGTGTCTGAAGGAATCTGGAAAGGACTCTGTCCTCCAGGAGCTGGGAATTTCAGAGGAATTCGATCTCAGACATGGACCGGAAGTAATCCTTCCACTGCTGAAATCCTCAGGTCTGCGAGGCAGCCTCAGCGCCCTGCACCAGCCCTCCGGATGAAGGAGCTATGTGTAATGGGCTCGTGCTGTCTTGGAGAAGCCAGTGAGGCTCAGCAAATGGAATGAGCTTAATTAAGCTAAGGCAGCTAATGAGAGAGACTTCCTGAAGGTTCATGACTACGAGGAAGATGCAACTGTGTGAAGGGACCAGCAGCAGCGGGAGGACCCCAGTGCCCCATCAGAACCCCCTGAGGATCCTGCTTAGGGGATGGGCAATGCAGGAGTGGACCAGGCTTCAGGGGGAAGCAGTGCCATCAGCGGGGCAGGAGTCTGACTCAGCCATGTCAACAAGCAACTGCCTGAAGGTGAAACTGTACCTAATGAAGCTTATGAACCCCAAAGAATGAGGAAGGAGCTACTGACAAAACCCCAGCCTGTCTAATGGGGTTTATCTCGACTAGACCAAGCTGGACTTCACTGAGCCAATTTAGACAGTTGCAAAGAGGCTCCACCATCTTCAACAGTAAGGATGTTTATTTCTGGTCGCTAATATCATTTTCAAATGCATACTATTTATGTTTCTAGTATATTTCTGAACTATGAAAAAGTGGTCAGGATGCCCTACCTGCAGAAACTGTAGCTATTATTTGTTAAACACCTACTCAGTGCTAGACACTGTGCTAGGGTCGTAAGCCTCACACAAATCTGCAGAGAAGCTATCATCATCCCTATTTTTCCAGTGGGGAAACTGAGACTCAGAGAAGTTAGACAGCTTTCCTAGAGTCTTATGGTGAGCTGGAATTTGAACCCATGTCAGTCGGACTCCTCTATGCACCATGCAGCCCCGACTACAGAGAGAAGTCGAATACTAGCATCGTGGTGGACATGGAGGGGCAGGAAAGCTCTTGGAAGAACTCAGGATCCCAGCAGTTTTGAGGGGGGTTAGTGCAGGGGAAACGCCCTCTGCATTCCGTCAGCCCAGCGCAGGAGTGACAGAAGGAGCTTGAGTTACCAAGAGAAGATTGTTTAGTTCCACGGCTCCTATCCAAAGAAAGAGAACAAAATGGGTGATGCATTTTAGACTTTGCACAGACTTTACACAGTAGGGAAACACAGACCCCTGCTCCAAGGTGACTTTAGGGCAGACGGCCTCAGAGATCTTGGATTGCAAAACCCCAACATCCCTCAGGAGTTAGCCTCGTGTCCAGGACTCCTATCTCTGGCACTGGGTGGGTTCCCTCTCTGCTCCCCGGAGCTGCCAAAGGAAGTCAGAAAAAGTGTGCCCTGGGCTCTGGGGCCACTGCCCACCCCAGTCTGGAGTCCTTAACAGGTTTCTCCACACTGAACAGAGAGGAGGCTGTATGGCCACCAGGTGGCGCCCTCCCCCAGTGGCAGCCCCCCTCCCCCCTCCTCCCCCCACCCCCAGAAGGGAAGGCTCAGGGGTATTTTCTCATGGGTGCTGTGTTTGGTGACTGCTTGGATTCCCACAGTAGTAAAATCCTAACAGCCAAGGCAGAAGGGGAGTGAGATCTCTGGCCTTACCCCCTCGTTCTACTGATGACAACAAGGTCCAGTGGGGACAAGGAAATGCCCAAGGTCACACGGCAGGCTAAAACCCCTTCTTTTGACCACTGACTGGGTCTGGTGCTTTTCCTGCACACTAAGACACCTCCCACACCCCACCAATGGGCTACCAGAATACTACCCTGAGCCAAGAGCCATATCTCGGGGGTGGGGGAAGCCATGTTCCTTTCCCCTTCCCTGCCATTCCCTGTTGCTTCCAGATCAGGCCCTGCAGCCCAGCCCCAACTACAACAGAGGCACTAAGGATAGCTCATGATTACCACTGCCTACCCTGGCTCAGCCTGAGAGCTTTCCAATCATCGTCTAATCATTACTGGACCATAACATCTCTGTGTCCCACTCTGCTTTCCCATTTACAGAAGAGGGCTCTGGAGCTCAGAGAGGTGAAGATATCTGTCCAAGACCACTCAGCTTATCCAACCAGCTCATCTGGTTTTGAGTACAGGCCTGGGGGTCAGTTCCAACCTCCCTGTTGACCTTGGCCTTATCTTTTGTGCTATAGTCTCTATCTCAAAACACTTTGAAAGACTTTTTCCCTTTTTAGCCTGACAAGAGCTCTGTGGATTGAGGAAAGGCATCATAGCCCATCTTAAAGATTAGAAAACTGGGACCCAAGATGAATGGGCCAAGGTCACTTGACTCATGGTAGGCTTGGATCTGGAACCCAGGGCTTTACTCACTGTGGGGAATACTCCAAAGGACCCTCCACACCTCACTGCCCAACTACAGCCCTGCTAATGTCTCCCAAACTCATGGAACTCAACAGCTCAAATTGCAGGTTCAGGAGACAGAAGAGTTGGGTCTGCATGCCAGCCCTTAGTTACGTGACTGTGAATAAGTTACCTACCCTCCATGGTTGTTAGGTAATTGAGCCCATAGATGTTGCATGCTGCTGTCTGGTACACAGTAAGTGCTCAGTAAGTGGTGGCTATTTATAGATATAATTAATTAAAGCACTGTGTTTAATATTCCTGCTACATGAGCCTTAAGATGTGCATTGTCCAGCAGTTAGATTTAATTTCCAGCTGCAGTAATGTGTGAGACAGGAGAGCCTGTGAACCCACAAAGGTGGCGGTCCAGTAAAATCAGAATATGGGGCATTTCAACAGAGACGCCCATGTGATTTCACCTGCTAGTCTACATGAGGGTTGGAAGCCCACAGTATGAGGGGGGCCTAATCCAGATGTGGAGGGACCTGGGGAACACAGCACTCAGACACGATATGTAGAATTTGTTAGGACCTGAGTCACATGAACCCACTAATAAATACAGTTTTTAGACAAGCAATATGCATATAGATTGGCATTAAATTAAAGAATTCTTGTTTGTTTAATAAAGTGTAACAAAGTGAAAAAAAAAAAAAAAGATGTGCATTGTCCAATATGGTAGCCATTAGCCAAGTATGGTTATTGAATACTTGAAATGTGGTCCAAACTGAGAGGCGCTCTAAGTCTAAAACACACTCCTGAACTTGAAAATGTAATATGGAAAAAGGAATGTAAAATATCTCATTAACGATTTTTATATTGCCCACAGGTTGAAATTACAGGTTAGACATACTGAATCAAATAAATACATTATGTACATAAGTAATTAATAAAATATATTGTTAAATTTAATTTCACCTGTTTCTCTTTACTTTTTTAATGCAACTCCTAAAAAAATTGTTATTACATACATGGCTTGCATTTGTGGCTATTACAAATACTATACTTCTACTATATACTGCTGCCTTACTTTCAGAAACTCTACTACTACAGCCCACCTGCCCTGGTTTACCTGAATGATGTGGAATATTAGGGCTTTGAACCAGGAATCCACTCCCTGGCTAAGTGCCCTTGGGCAAGTCACTGCAACTTTCTGTGCCAATTAGAAATACAGGTTTCAGGATCCCTGGGGGGCTCAGTGGTTTAGCGCCTGCCTTTGGCTCAGGGCGTGATCCTGGAGTCCCGCGGGATCGGGTCCCACATCAGGCTCCCTGCATGGAGCCTGCTTATCCCTCTGCCTGTGTCTCTGCCTCTCTCTGTAGGTCTCTCATGAATGAATAAATAAAATCTTTTTTAAAAAAGAGAGAAAAAAATACAGGTTTCACACACACACACCCCACCCCACTATCTGAAAGGAGAGCATTCCTATGACACATTTTGTAAGTCCAAATGGCAAAAGCAAAGAAGCAATTACCATTAATCTATATGGGGAAAAAAAGCGGGCATTCCCAGACCCCCCCCCCTAAAAAAAAAACTTTCTAGGCTTTCCTGGTACCTTAGGACACATCTTGCTAATGGATGCATAAAATAAATGGAGCTAGAGCACCGATGCTTACAGGCACAGTTTCAAGCTCTGGTAGCTTGATGCTGGGATGCTGAGAGGAGTTCCCAGGGAAGAAGCTTGGTGCGGCCACTCTGGCTGCTGATGGGCACGCTGCGTCTTTAACACCTCACTGCAAAACAAACACTTAATGCTATTTTTGCTTTTTTCATAAAAGTGAAACTCCTCTTCTAATTTCTTTTGGTTAGCAGAAAACAGGTACTAACATAGGTCTTTCATAAAGTGAAGTAGTAGACCACAAACTTCCGAAAAGTGGGGAAACCTCTATATCCTTACCTTTCTAAAACAAGAAAACAAACCAAAATAAATCCTCAATGCCTCACAGGCTGTTGTGGCAGTGAAATGAAATCGTAAAAATAAGGGCGCCTGGGTGGCTCAATTGATCAAGCATCTGCCTTCCGCTCAGTCCTGACCCCAGTGTCCTGGGATAGTGTACCTGCTCAGCGGGGTGTCTGCTTCTCCCTCTCCCTTTTCCCTTCTCCTCCCCCTCACTCCTGCGCTCTCTGCCTCTCTCTCAAATAGATAAATAAAATCTTAAAAAAAAAAAAGAACTAAAAAAAAATCATCAAAACAGATCTACCATGTTCAGTGCACTACTTTGCATGCCTCTTCTCATTCAGTCCTCACACAGCCCAGGAAGGTGCAGCCGTGGTCTCTCCCAATTTGTAGGTGAGGACACGAGGTTCAGAAATGTTCGGTAACTTGGACAGACTCTTGTAACTTCAGTAACTTGGCCGCTGCATTGTTCTATATCCTGCGCTAGAAGTCAAAATTAAACACAGGGGGGAAAGCATACAATTCCCCGCGGTAACCTTGAGCAAGTCCCTCTGCTCCGTGGGCCTCAGTTTCCCCTTCCTGTAAAATGAGGGAAATGTTTGGATGGTGGGTAAGGATCTTTGAGGTCCCAGTGTTATGGGGTGCTTCGAACATTTCAGTGAAAATAGGACTTCTGGAACTCTTTGTAAGTCCGATAACTACCATTGTCCATTCTGTGGGGATAAATGTGCATTTCTGTTTGTTTTAATAACATTTGTAGGAGCTTTATATAGTGTCTATGTCTGCTTACATTAGACGCTGTGTATTATAGTTAAGAGTCTTTCACTATTTCCCATATAAACCTTATTTTTTATGGGTTTGGGAGAGCTCAGCTGTAAAAACTCTCTTGGCTGAAAAAAAAATTTTTTTTTTCAGACAAATTAGGTTTAAATCAGGAGGCTGGTTTCAGACACTTCAGACCCTGCATATTTTTTCTTCCTAGTCACTTTTCATTTAAAAATGAGATTGGCTGATTTCTTGGTTTCATTTCTTTTATGGGGATTTAGCACGACCATAAGCTTAACTGTTAGCTGCGTGAAGAGAATGGATCCAGAGCCTTTTCCAAGGGACTCCAGGGCCTGAAGCCTGCAGACT
Organism: Vulpes vulpes; assembly: GCF_048418805.1. Lineage (NCBI taxonomy): Eukaryota > Metazoa > Chordata > Mammalia > Carnivora > Canidae > Vulpes > Vulpes vulpes. The sequence continues at coordinate 113,964,267 of NC_132783.1, read as the reverse complement.
GGCCTTCTAATCCTAGCTCAGTCTTCCACTAGCTGTGTGACCCTGAGCTGGTCATTTCACCTCTCTCGGTGGGGACAAAAACATGCTTAGAGAAGTGAAGTTCCAAGGAAAAATGAGTGCACTCTACAAATATCAGAGGCCAGGAGAGAGAATAACATGGTGTTTTCACCAGCAGAGAGTAGATAATCAGAGTCAGGGTGTTACAGTCAGGAGAGAACCCAGAGGTTGAGAAACCTGCTGCATTCCTCACATTATAGATGGGGTCCACTCTGACCCACAGAGGAAGAGCATTACGGGTGAAGGCTGGAGTTAGAATCCAGATTCTGTCCCCAAACCCTTTCTTTCTTTCTCTACCTTACGTTGGGGGCCAAGAAAGATTTGACTAAAGGAGGCTGTATTTATATGAACACACACACACACACACACACACACACACGCACACACACACACACATATCCTGGAGGTGTTTGAGACGTGGGGAAAAGCCAGGTCTCTGAGGCAGCCAGAGCTGCCCTTTGATCCAAGCCAACCCACCTTTTACTGCCCTATGACCTTGAACAATGTCCTTCACCTCTCAGAGCTGGCTGCCTCACTTTTCACCTTGTGCAATCTTCATGAGGCATAAATGAAATAATGCATGCTAAGGGCCTAATTTCCTCTACAAATTTTAGTTGTTGCTTTGATTATTTCATGCACTAATAGGTTTTCAACATTAGAAAAGAAAAAAAATAAATAGATGTAAGAAAAGATTATATTTACTGCATGGAAGGAATAATAAAACTCTTCACAAGTATTTACTATTGTATGTGAATGAATGGTGATTATTAGGATTCTTTTTTATTTGTTACATTTATACCCGCAGTGCCTAGCACCAGGTAGGTACTCAATTAATGTATGTTGAGTAAAGTGTACAAAAAATACACCAGCCACTGAAGAAATCAGAAAAAAAAAAACTGCAGCATAATTTTTGTTGTTGTAAAAATAATACTAATTGTTTTAAAACGTAGAAAAATATAGCTAAAAAGAAAAATATAGCTAAGCAGAAGGAAAAGTCAAAATCATCCTTTTTCCCCAAACTCAGAGGTGGACGTATAAATGTTTTGATGTTCATTCTCCCACTTTTTCTCCATGAATGCTATTTAGCTAGTTTTACATAAAGCAGGTCTCAATAAACAGTCTTTAGCAACCTGGGAGGTTTTGTTTTGTTTTGTTTTCCTCTCCACTTAATATATCATGCACAATCTCCGTGTCCATTCCCATACCTTTTCTAGGGGCTGTGTGGTAACCCACCGTACTGATGGATTTATTTAGCCGGTTCTGTAATTATAACACTTTGGGGTCTTTTGTGTTTTTCACTCTTCAGTAGAATAGTCCCTGTTGTTAAAACTTTGTAACATCAGGGAGGATTCCCTTGCAATAAATTCCTGGAATTTACTTTTAAGTTGGTGACCATTCCATTCCCCCTTGGATTTAAAAAAAAAAAAAAAAAAAAAAAAGTGCTGTTCTCATTTCAAAATTGCTAACGCCCGGGTTTTCGCCTGGGGGGATTGAGAGGCAGGTTTCCGACAACCTGCGTGGACCCCAGGGAGACAACGAGGATGCCAGGGCGGGTGTCCCCAGCCGGTCGCTGGAGGAGGGGGCGCCACCGGCAGGCGAGGGGCGGGAGCCGCGTCTGCAGGCGCCCTGCGGAGACCCCGCGCCGCGCCCGTCCGGGGCTGGGCTTCCCCAGTGGGGTCCGGCCGCGCGCCCCGCTCCGCGCGGCTCCCCGGCTCTGCTCGCGGGTCCTCGGCCTGAGCCGCGGCTGGCCCGAAGCGGAGGCTCCAGCACCGCCCTCGCAGGCACGGCGGCACGGCGCACCCCCGGGGACCCGCTCCGCGCTCGCGGGCCAGGGCTCCAGGGGAGCGGACGCGGGTGCGCATTCCTCCCGTGCCTAGGATACCTCGCGGCGCTAAAAATAGGCGAGGGAGCCGGGCTCCGGGGAGAGCCAGGAGGCCATCTGTGAACTCAGCCGGAGCCCCGGGTTCGGATCCAGGTAAGGTCCCCTCCGGGTCCGAGGCACCAGGATCGGCTTGCTCCGTGAGCCTCAGTTTCCCCATGCGTGCCACGATTTCTAAGGGACTTCTCAGCTCTCGGGAAGAAAAGGAAGAAAGAAGGAGAAAAAAAGTCTTCGATTTTCCTTTTCCGCTCCTCCCCGAGGAGCCTCGGGGCCTCGGGCCGGGGACTGAAGCCGGGGGAGGGGTGTGCCGGGCGGCTCATTACCGCGAGGTGTTGCCCTAGTTAAATCGCGGGCGCGTTTGATCTGGCGGCGGGTGGCGAGAGGGAAAAAAGGGAAAGGTAGGGGGTCGGAGTGGAGAGACGCTCACACCTCCCCCACCGTTTCCTCGCACCCATAAAACACCTTTTATTAACTCCTTCGCGTCCGGAAGGGCTGGCGAGGCCGTTGGGCTCCTGCCTCGGTGTTTACAGCCAAGTCTAATGGGGCCCCATATTCACCCCGACGGCGGGGCGAGGGGCCCTGGACACGCCTGGTGCCGGCGCTGCCCGGGGCCTCCTTCCCCGGCGCACGCCCAGCCCGCGGAGGGCGCCCAGGGCCCCGCGCCCGGGGCGCGCGCCTCCCTCGCAGCGAGCGCGGAGCGGGGTGCAGGCCCCGCAGACCGTGCGTTCCCGCGCGCAGCCGTGGAGCTGTGCCGGGACGCGCCGGAGCGCCTCGCCGGGTGCCTAGCGCACCGCGGCGCGCAGAGCTGCCTGTCGGTACACGGTTATTCAGGGACACGTAAACGCCGGCGTTTGCCTGCCCCACTTTAGCCTTCCACGCATCTGCGCCTTGGCATATGCACACGCTTTTATTTATCCTCACACCCAATCATGGGTGCGCTTGTGGGGGCACAGAAACCAGCTGTCCGGCACGAGTGCCCGAATTAGCAAGCACACACACTCCACCGCTTTGCACAAATCCACATGCTGTCTCACAAATATTTGTTTAGTGCTTTGTTCCTGGAAAGAAACCTAATTGTCTCAATGTAACCACAAGCACTCACGAGCTTATTTTAGTCGAGTACAAAGTAATAGCCGCTAGGATTTGTCGGTCGAGCTCTTGCCTCGCTCAGGGAGCTGTGCTGGGCAGACCCGGTGGTTGGCCCTCGCACAGCTGCGGGGCTCCGTGTGAGTTCCTGGACCATTACACACACATCTATAAGATCCGAAGAAGCTCACTTACATGAACCTATTCCCCAGAGCATCCCCTTCTGTCGACTTGCAATGCCCTCAGATGCCATTTGCTTGTATGACAAGCCCCCTTCCCAGTAACCCCAAACCACCGCCTGCAGACACCGGTGTGCATACCATCCCACACATCAGCTGAAATGCTGACGCACATAAATCCTAGCCTGTCCTCTTTGGGCCTAATTCGTTTCCAGTTTTCCTTTCTGTGGTTTCACTGAAGTTATCCTGTCCAGCCATTATATTCTAAGAACTTTTTTCTTTGTCCCACGAATAAATCCTCCATCTGCCCCCCTTTCCTGACTTGATTTGCTGTTTGGTCAGAACATTTAACAAAAGAGAAGTCAGAACAGAAGATTCTCCACCTAGCAGAAATGATGGGGCTAGCGGATATACCCACCAAGACAACACGCAGGCTGCCTCCGATTTCAGAAAATCTTTTATTAGTCAAGAGCATAGATACTGCTTTGGCAAAGGGAGGAGGCGGTGAGTGGTCTTATAGATTTGAGGTAGAAAAAGGGTAGGGATGGGGTAATAAACACCTGAGCGCAGCAGGCATGGTAGGTAGTTTAAATACATAAAAACTTTTCAACGTAGGGAAAAGTTTTTATTTACAAAGGAAGGAGGGAAAGAAGGAAGGAAGCAAGGAAGGAAGAGAAGAAAGAAGGAAGAGAGGAAAGAAGGAAGGAAGGGAGAGGAAGAAAGAAGGAAAGAGGGAGAGAAAGTGTTTCCCTTGGAACTAAATAGGAAGTGCAGCGACAATAAAATAAAATAAAATAAAACACCACTGTTTGAAGGAGAGCAACAAAAGGCAGCCCTCCGTCTTCCTGGTTTGGTTCTCTTTCCCTGGCAAAAACTATTGATTCCTCTTATTGCATTTTCATTAGGGAAGAGAGCGCCCCGGGGGTTTTGCCGCAAAGCGGTCGGGGAGGACAAGAAAAGAGCCAGTAGGCAAAGTGGAGAAAGCATAGGGGCTTCGAAATTCGCCCCAGAAGGGTTGGAAGGGTGCGTTTTAGCGCGCTTGAGTCCCGCAGTCCCTCTCTCCTGCATTGTGCAGCCAAGAGTCGCCCTCTCAGTTTCAGGGGTGGGGGGTGGATATATATATATTTCTCTTTCTCTTAATGTATTAAAAACAATTTCAAATGACATTGCACGTGCGATCCAAGTGTGTTGTTGCAGCTGGCGACCTGCCAGCACGCAGCAGAGGCTCTGCGGGATGCGCCCCCATAAGCCCCTGGCACCCAGAGCCTGGCCCTCGCCGCCGCCTTCCTCTCCTCCCGGGGCTCCGGGGTCGGGCAGCCGTGGCGGGTCCTCGGCGCGGCCTCGGCTCACTGGTTTAACTCCAGCGCCCAGACTTGCTGCGGCCAGCCTGTGCGCCCTTTAATCCTCTTCTCGCCTGGGCCCAGGGCAGGAGGAAAGCCTTCGTGTTGCTGCTGCCAGAGGACACACACAAGAAAAGAGGCGAGAGACAGGTTTAAATTTTTCTACTCCTATCGCCCAGGCATAGAGTTGGGGTGGGGAAAAGGTTTTGGGAGCAGTAACTGGGCGCCTTTAAATAAGTGAGCGATTTCTGTTTGCAAAATAGGCAAACAGGCTCATAAATTTGCCTTTATGCGCCAGAGTTTCTGGGGGCCAGAATGGGATGGGCAGTTTCTGGAGGTTTGGTAACCAGAATTTTCTGTGCCTGGTGAAACTGATGCGCATAAGTTTGTGCTTTATGGCGCCAAAGGACGGCCACCAGTATTGGAATGGGGAGAGTGGGAATCAACAATTTTTCCCTCTTGTGGGCCTTCTCCCCCCCCACCCCCAAGTCCCACTCGCTTTCCCACCAGGATAAGCGTCTGGGCTTGGCGACTGGGTTGGGCCCCTGCTAGTGCACTAGGAGCCTCGGATGGCTAGGAAAGGAGGAACCAGTTGGCCTGGCCCACTATCCTCCTTCTTGGCTCTTAGCAAGAACCTAGCGGTGCTACTTGAAAGAGGCGGCAACGAGCAGTTGGTGAGGATACGCCCCAAAACTCCTTGCAACCACGCGTCCCTCGGCTTGCCTCTCCTCCACCCCGGTGGCAGTTTAGAGACCTGATGCCTATCTATCTTTCCTGGTCTCCCCCAAGGAGCTTTCCCTAGATTACCACAGCCCCTGCAGGGCAAAGAAAACCTGGCGGGGCTCTCTGGTCAACTCCTAACTTGCTGCGGCGGGCCCGAACACACCAATTTAGAGAAACGAGTTCCCTAGCTTGGAAATCACCGCCCTCAGGCGTCCCAGAGCCCTTGGGCCAGCTGACCCGCCCTCCAGAAAGTGTCGCCCTCACTGGAGAGGATGGAGAAAGGTCGAGTAGGGATTGCGATCTCCAAAGCCAAAAGCAGTGGGTAAGACCCGTGCCTCTTGCTTGTCAGAGTTTACACACAAAACCAACAAGGTTGCTCTCAGAACTAGCTCGCTGGGCAGTGGAGCAGTGGGACCGGATCTGGGCTGGGAATAGAAGACCTGACTTGTTTTACCCCAGCTTCACCTCTGACTCCTTGGGTAGGTGGCCTTTAATCCCTCGTCCCACTCTGGGCCTCAGTTTCCCTATCGGTGCTAGGAAGTGGCCTAGCCTGTTCAGCAAAAACTCTTTGAAAACTGGGTCCACGTGCATAAATCCACACTGAGGCAAATTAAAGTAACAAGTTTCTACAGCGTTCTTAACGTGGATTCCAGGAAAGCCCAGGAATGGATCAAGCCCCCCTTGAAATTGGGAGCAAAATATAAGATGTGTACATTTTCTCAGGTCTGCAGCTTCCAAAGGATCCTTAAAAGGGATCCTTTGAAGACTGTCTTCTTTCACAGCCTTACAGACTGTCCCACATTACAAATGAATTCAAATACGAAGCTGCCCCCGCCGCCGCGCACACGGTCCCATACTACAGCCTCAGAATTCCCCGCAGCCTCTCAAACGCGCTCGCACAGCGATGCAGACTCCTTCCTCCGTGCCCCGGGCCTGCGGGGGCTCACCAAGCCGGGCCCTTAGCCGGAGCCCACAGGCCCCCGACTTACCAGCTCCCTTTTCCGCTTGCTCTCGCGGCCGCCATCCGCCTTCTTGAGTTCGGCCTTGAAAGCTTCGGGGTCGCCGGCCTGTGCGTCCTTGGCCAGCACGTCCATCAGATAGGCGATGTAGCTGGTGGCCAGGCGCAGGGTCTTGATCTTGGAGAGCTTGGTGTCGGCGGGCACGTTGGGGATGCACTCGCGCAGCTCCGCGAACGCGCTGTTAATGCTCTCCGTGCGCCTCCGCTCCTTCTTGGGTCCTGAGCCTTTCCGCCGGCCCAGGCGGCCGCCGAGCGCCTCCAGCCGCCCGGGGCTCTGGCCGGGCCTGGCGTCGGGCCCGTAGGCTGCGGTGGCCGCCGCGGCTGAGGGCGGTGGCCCGCCGGCGGGGAAGTCTGGGGCAGCGTCCGCGGGGCTCAGCAGCCAGCTCTGGAAGTAGGGCCGCTCCTGGTGACAGCGCGACGCCGGGCCGAAGAGGAAGGGTTCGTGGAGCATGGGGTGCGTTGGGTGTGGGTGGTGATGGTGGTGATGGTGGTGATGGTGTGCGTAGCTGCCCACGAGGTTCATGTTGGAGCGGCCCCTGGCCTGCGCCGCCAGCCCGGTTAGCGCCGCCCCATGCGCCCCAGAGACTGCCTGGGCCACCCGTGGGCTGTGGGGCGGCGCTCTGCTGGACGCCGGCTTGGGGAGAGTGTGGGGCGAGGCTGCGGACAGGCGCGCAGCCCGCCGGCCTCTCGCCTGTTGGGTCCCGGGCTGGGACGCCGGGCCCGCAGACCTAGTTAACCCTTCTGCGGCCTCCCCTGCAGGGTCTGGCTTATATAAGGCCACGGCTTTGATGTCAACCTCTCCCTGGAGCCAATGGCAGGGGGGCGGGGAGGAGGAAAGGGGGTGGCCGTCCCGGGTTTTAAGCTCTGCGAGCCGGCACCGCACGGCTCTAGGCCGCCTGCGGGGACAGGGAGGCGGCCCCGCCTCCGCCTCCCCACCCCCATTTCCCGGCTAAGGGGGAGGCGGGGGCTCCGTACTTGAGGCCCAGGCCTGTCAACACCCTAGACGGTGGCTGCCACCTCCTCCCTGTGGACTCAAGGAAAGGAATCCAGAATCATCCGGTGAAAAGAAGGCCTTTACCTTGAGCCCGCCCCTCCATTCTCCAGATAGGGAAACTGAGACCTGGAGAAAGAAAGTCTCTTTTTTCTTGACTGTACAGGATTCAGAATGGGAATTCTCGCCCTTCTCAGTCCTGAGCTCCATCTACTACTCCGCTCAGTGCCAGAGCCAGAAGGCCAGAGAACCCTGCTGGAGGCAGCACAGACCGCTAATGGTTTCCCCTAAGCACTCCCAGCCCCTAGTCATCAACCCCATCCAGCTAGGGCTGTGCAACCCAGAAGTGCCCCATCCCAACTCTGCCCAAGGCATCCATGCAATCCACGACTGACCAGGGGCTGGAGAAGAAGACTTGGTGTGTGGGGGAGGAGGGGTGGAGGAAGTCAGGCTCCAAGCCCACAGGCATTTACTGATTTGTTCCGGGCTCCAGGGCCTGGGAGGGACTCTTCTCACCTCCTGGGCGCCTAATCCCATCCAAAGGCCAGATGGAGGGCCCAAAGTTTGGCTACATTGGGTCACTCCACCCAGGTCATCACTGCCTGAGAATGTTCACTTGTCTAAGGACCCCAGTGCCAAGGCTTGCACCAAGGCTCACACCAGGAGAAATCAATGTTTGGTAGTAAACACATACAGAAGGGCCGAGAACTTCCACTCGATTCGCAAGGCTGGCGCAGCCAGAGAATTACCATGCTGGTATCTCACACCCAGCAGAGCAGAGAGAGGTTCTGGCTGTGCTGACCTCCACTCTAAGCCCCTCCCAGCTAGGGCCTCTCTGGGGCGGTCTGGTTCTCTCCACAGGGGCCTTCTCCCAAGGCTCTCACGGGGACCCAGAAATCCCAGGGTGGTGGTGCCTCTCCCATTGAGGTAGCTTTGCAGCTGATGCCCTCATACCTGAGTCCCTCCATCCTCACCAACCTTTCCCAGCCAACCCCCTTCCCTAGGAGGAGCAGAGGGATTGTGCCTTTCTCTCCAAAGGGATGCCCAGCGAAGGGCAGGGTGGGAGAGGAGGAAATAAATATGTGACTGCTCCTTTTGGAGGGCAAATTCATTCCTTTGCACATTCAACATTGTTTACTGACTGCCCACTATGTGCCTGGCACACTTAGTAGTATAGAGGCAGAGGGAGGAAGGTCAACCCTCCTGGTAGGGATAGGAAAGGTGAGGCCCAGAGATGAACGATTATCCCTGGGGTTGGTAGCAAGTGGAGATGTGGTATTTCTCTCATACAAGGGAATAAATGGATGCGGGGGGGGGGGGGGGGACACTGCAGGACAAAAGTGGACACTTAGTCCTGAGCAGGTTGCACTTATGGGAGCTCTGCAGGGCAGTGGGCCCTAGAGGTGCGTGGCGGTGGGGGGAAGGGAGGGCCTGGTTTCCTGCCTGAGGCAGGCTGGAAACCCGCCACTCTCCCGGGCGCCTGGCGCCAGCAGCGCTGGGGTTGGGCTGAGCGCAGAGCCGGAGGCTCCCAGGGAGGGAGCTCTCGGCGCCCGGTTCAGCCCCGGCTCCACGGGGTCCCCAGCCTCCCCAGCCTGGAGGCGCTCTGGAGTGAGGGTGTGTGTAGAGAGTTGTAATTACCCTGTGCAGTGGGACCTCCATCCTCAACACACACCCAGGGGTTGCCCTAATACTGCTGATCTACACCCGCAGCATCTCACAGCAGCACTTGGGGGCTCAGGATTACACGTGTACGTATATGCATGCACAGAAGTCCATCTATTCATACAGGTGCCAAAAAGTATGTGTATTCTCATGGTTAACACATTTACACCCATGAGACACATTTTAATATTCATGCATTCCTAGAATTTTATACATTATCTCTCCGTCACCCACAGGGCACACATCTCGACTCAGATATGTTACAGCTATGAGCCACTCCCCACCCTATAAGCAGGCATGCATAAAGATACCATCACACAGTAGAGGCACACGAATTCTACATCAGTATCGCACAGCTGCAGGGTTTTACACATAGTCTTACACCTACAGTTGTGCACCGTTTCACGAATTTATATTTTCTTATTTTCCCCACAACTGTCTCCACAGCACAAACTGGTGAAAACTCCATCATACATCTAGTGCGTTCTCAGTGTGGAAACTAACACACCCAGGCACATAGCCACAATTACCACTATGTACACACAGGTGCTCAGACATAGATGTTTTCACCTTTGCACACGACACGCAGTCACACAAATTGCAAACCCTTAGATAGTCTGACATATACTCTATCTTACATATATAGCCACATTCACAAGTCCTGAAAATGAAGTCCAGCAATGGATGCACACTGTCACAGCACCCACATGAAGGGCAAGCACTCATACAGATCCTGGCAATTACTAGAAAAAAGTCACAGTTCCAGCACCCACCACCCACAGATCCAAATCATTCCCCCCACCTTACACAGATCACTCAGAGCCCTATGCATCCCCAAACTATCTGGCCGGGTTAGTGTGGTAGGAAATGCATTATTGATACTGGATGATGAGTCCCTTGAGGGCCCTCAGAATGCCTGACAGCCTCTCATGGGTAAAGAGGAGGGTGCCTGTAGTCCTCTGGGTTGCCAAAAATGCTGTTCTCCTTCCTGCACCCCACCCGCCATGCCACCATCCCGACCCCACCCCGGCCTGCCAAGCAGTCGAGTCTTCAGCCCAGCGGCGCCCACAGTGGGAACGCAGCCATAGGGGACCCTCTGGAGTTTCGGGTTTGGCGGCCTCCAAACAGGACGGACGCCACCGAGATCGCCTGCATAGACCGCAAGGCGCCTGGGCTCCAGCGTCGGCCTTCTGGGAGACCCCAAAGTGCTTTTGACTCCAGCCTGGTGCGTTTGGAGTGCGGCGGACCTAGTGAGTACGGTCTCCCTCTCCGCCCCAGGCTACGTGGTGTGCAACCCAGGAGTTTGCCCGAAACTCCTGTGCGCTGAGATAAGATGTGTGCGTTCCTTTCCCTCTCTGAGCCTCAGTTTCCCCAATTTTAGAACAAAGGGACAGGACTGACGGTCTGGAGTTTTAATTCCCAGCTCTGGACTGTTGCAGGGCCCCCGCCCCGGTTGTTCTCCGCGGGGACTTAGCGCTCCGCTCTGGGACCGGCTCCAGACCGAGGATAAGAAGCTGGAGACTCGGAGGGGCCTCCGCGCGGGTCCACACGCCCCGGCCCCGCCTCCCTCCCGGCACCCCGCAGTGCTCACCCGGAGAGCGCCCCCCGAAGGGCTGACCCTCGCCGCGTTTTCAAAGGCGCGCTTTTCTCTCCGAAGGTGCTAGGGCGAGAACTCTTCCCCCATCTTACGGGGTCGAGGGCTCAAGCACAGAAGGGTTTAGGAAGCGTAGTATAGGGGAGCTTAAGAAAGACTGGCTGCGGAATCCGGCGCGCCTGGGTTGAGATCCGGCGCTGTCACCCTTCCTTGCGTAAACCTTAGGATCCTCAGTTTCCTCTTCTGCAAACTGGGACACAGTAACACCCGCCCAGAGTGCTAGTTTAAAATTAACTGAAGTAATACAGGTGGAGCTCCTAGCACGATAACAGCCCACCTGGATAAACGGTGGCTCTGGTTGGGGGATTAATGCAGCGGGAAAAAGAAATGGGGTTTCGGGCGTCCAGGCGACTGCATAGCCCTGGATGGGGAGGGAGGTCCAGACCACTGGTCTCGGCCTCACGTGCTGTGTTCTGATCCAACCAAGCCTGTTCCTGACCGCACTGGGTTTTCCCTCTTTCCCCAACTACCTACCCAACAGAACCCCACTGCCATAAGGCTGGAAGCGAGGGAGACCGAGCTTTGCCAGGTGTGGGGTTATGTTGCCAGAGACCTGAATTCCTTCCCAATATCTTCCACCCGCACTTCATTCGCTGCATGATTCGGGGGAGTTCCGGCCCCCTCCAGGACTCAGTTCCCCATCTGTACAGTGGCCTGGCTGTACTCAGACGCTCTGGAGTGACTTCGGCCTGGGCCTTGGGGTCCTTCTGCTCCTGCCCCGCTCGTCCCCTCACTCCCACCCCCCACCCCCGGGGCTGGAAGGCCTGAGAGCCCGCGCCTCGGCGCCTACCGCAAAATCTTCGCCCGCCGCGTCCCGTGACCTTGACGCCACCGGCAATCCCCGCACCGGACCCCTTATCTAAATAGGGCCGTAAATCAAGGACCTGTCAGGGCCCGGGTAATTACAGGAACTCCATAAAAAGGACCCGGCCGGCCGCCTGTTTATATTAGCGCGGTGTAAAATATTCTCGCTGTCTTGGGGAATCGCGTCGCGCGGTAACGCGCCATAAATCAGCCCGCGGGCCATTTACCCCGCAGCTTGAGCGCGCAAATCCCTTAAACATTTCTGTGCGGCATCTAAAGAGTGCCGAGGACTTTCCAACCTGGCCCCACCCGCTCCCCGGGGCCCGGGGGACGGTCAGGGCACGGGAGAGAGAAAACGGGTCCGTTTATCCTATAGGCTGGTGGGGTGAGAAGCCTCCTTGACTTCGCCGGCAGGGGCGAGTCTCCCGAGAGATCCCATAGTGCTAGGACGAGCGAGCGGGGAAGCCGGCCCAGAGAGGGAAAGCAGCTTACCTAAGGGCAAACAGCCAGAGTGGCAGAGGCGCTGCAGCTCGAGCCAGAACTCTAGGGGAGGCGGGCATTGATGGCAGCCTGCGCCTCCCCTGTTTCTCCCCTTCCCTGGGATGAGGAGTGGAGAGAGGCCAAGCCACAAGAGCTGATACTCCACTCTCTCTACCTTTTAGCTTCGGGGATCCCCGAGCTTCCTGCAACTGCGCACAGCATTGTGTGTGAATGTTCTTGTGCAACAGGGCCTGTGCTTCCTAGTGTAGTCTCCTTGTTTTACAGGTGGCAAAACAAAGGCCAGAGGATGGGGTGCACAGCTGGAAATAGAAGACCCTCCGCGAATCCATTTCAGTTCACCTCCCCAACATTCTTTCCTAAAGAAAAACTAAGAGAGAGAAAGAAGGCAGGAGAGAGACAGTGCTGGGTTGGGGGGGAGGGGGGGGGGTCAGGGGATGAGGGGGAGCCAGAGGACAACCCAGTCCATCTTTACTTTTGTAACAGCCTCAAAAATACTAAATCTATTTAAGGTAAACCTGATGCGTCCATTGTCTAATGAGTAACATAAATCAAGCTTATGGAAAAAGAATATTAAATTTTCCGTGTCTTCCCTCGGGGCTGGGACCTGAGGAGTCGGGGAGAACTAAACATCTTCCTCCCCCATTCCCTTTCCCTTCCGAAGTCCTAAATGACAACGTGTTTACACAAGATTTTATGTCGTCTGAGCTTAGTCCCGGCTCCGTTTCCTCCTCTGTGTATTTTCCGCGCAGAGAGATGTCTGCTTTAGGACGCGTTCAACCTAAACAGAACCCCGTCTGATTGGAAAATGTATTTATTTGAAAAATCGTAACTCACAGTTTTGGTGAAATCGGGCCCCCAAATTTATGGGATCGTTTGGGGCGCGCGGCGATCGTAAATTTAAAAGCACCGACACACCCCCTCCATCCCCCGCCGCCTCCCGCAGCAGCTCCAGCCTGTGTTCACCGGGACACAGGGGTCCACTCTGGGCCCTCCTCCGCCCTGGGGCTCCAACCCCTCGCCTGGCCAGGGGCGCCTTACAGGCAGGTGGATTTCATTCTGGTTCCTTTCCACCCAGTCCGATTGCTTTTGGAGCAATTTAATTTTGTTTGGCCTCACAGAGATCAGTTTCAGGTGGTCAGTTAACCGGGTCCTGTTGTGCACTTCTGTTTTAGGCATATCGGGTTTTTCCTTAAGTGCTGGCTGGTTAGTTTCATAGTGCTGGGTTGCAGGTCGCTTGCCTGGACCCCAACCAACTGATCAGTTCTGTGCCAAGCCCTTCTATGACTAGAGGTTTATCTCTGGTCAGTGTCATGAAGGTCAGTTTCACCGCCTGAATGTTACTTTCCAGGTCAGAGAAATTTTTTCTTTTTTTCAACCCAATGTAAATGACTTGGGAGGATGGAATCAATCTACTCCACCTTCTTTTGGATCCTGCAGCTAGTATACCCTGGCTCAGGACTGGGAAAAGGCTGGAGCTGGGACCATGTCCCCAAGGACTGATGCCACCAGCCCCATGGGCTGGGAAATCCTGTAATCCAATCAGAGCTGGATGCACGGGGCCTTCATGAGCAAGTCTGCTTTTTCGAGAAATGCAAGGCTGAGCCATATCTCTCTGTCTTTTGTCTTTCTTTCTAGGGATCATGCACTTCTCTGCCAGTGTCCCCACCCCACAGAACGGGGGCAAGCTCTCAGCTCTAAGTTTGTTTGTCTAAGCACAGCTATCTCAGAGAGAGGAGTTTGGGGATTTACTCCAAACTTTGTGCGCACTGGAGCAATGCAGCTCTGCGCAAGAATGGTGGCAAGGTGGTGCGGGAATCTGAGGTTGTTCAGTAACTCTTGCCAACCTATGGATTCCACCGCAAGCCTGAATCCTCAGCCACAACCTGGCAGGAGTGATCTATACTCAGTAGCATTTAGTTTAAAGAAATAAAATCGGTTTCAGTAGAAAAAACCCAGTCAGGTCATCCTAGTCTGTTCTGGAAGATGAAGAACTGGTGGGAGATAGAATGGGTGGAAATGATTAGGCGACAAGGAGTTGCTCTCCTATTGCCCTGCCTTAAAATTTGGGGCTGAGGGTAGAAGAGGGGCGGCTCCTCCTTACTTGGGTCTCAGTTCTCCCAACCGAAAATGGAACGGGATCCATACTTCCTCCAGCTGCAGAGAGGATTGGGGCAAGATACTGACTTCTAAAGTTGCCAGGAGGCCAAAGTATTAATCTTGAGAAATATGTGCTTGTCTGATGGAGAAGTCCACAGGAGCCCAAACGTTTGAGCAACTGGGTTGGGAGGGATGGATCAATGGCTGGCTACACTTACCGGTGAATATTCTGGCTTCCTCAACTCTTGCCTTCTTCAGATAGGCATTCGGAAACTGAGTCTATGGGCAAGAAACTGCATCATTATTAGTCTTATTATTTTAAAAGGGGCCAGGCTACATCCGTCATCTTTCACATAATGGTCAATTGTAAACACACTTTAAGAGAGAAACACAAAAAAGGGATTTAATGTTGACACTGGGAAAATGCTTAGCTCTGGCGTTGCTGGGGAATTGGCAGGCTCTCCTGTCCTTTGGGAGAGAAGTTAAGTGCTTAGTGTTTTTTTGCTTTTTCCATTGAATTTTTAAATCTCTCAGGGGTCTTCTTTGTCTCTTTAGTTTAACCAGAGAAGTCCTTACTGAAAAAGTCAGAGGCGGATAAAAGGGCCTTGGCTTCGGGAAGGAGAAGGGGTGGGCAGGAACACAGCACCTCACCCAGTGCCTGCGTCTTTCTGCCCAATGGCTCCCCTCCCTGCAGCAGAACATGGTGATAGAGCCGGGAGCTGAGCAGACAAGTGAATGGTGTGAAAAGCAGAAATCAGAAAAAAAAAAAAAAAAAGGCATACCTGGCGACTGGAGAAAGAGGAAGCACACTCATTTTGAAGTGTGAAAGCCAGCTCCCTTCCAAAAAGCCGATTTCAACCACCTCTTCCCAGTGTGAACATCACTCCCTGGCCATGCGAACAACCCCAAACACCCCGTCACCTCACCTACACACACCACCTGGCACAAGATTGTCCCTGTTATCTTCCCAACACCACTCGGAGCATGGAGCCAAGAACAAGACGTCACAGTGTAACTCACCCCCCAAATTCAAACCAACTGATGGTAGTTATTAAATTCATTTTCGTCCATGCAAGCAAGGCCCTCTGAAAGTCTATTTTAAAAAGAACGGCAAAGGTGGCAGGGAAAGAGAGAACAGAAAGGAAAGCCTGGAAACCAGAGCAGAAATTAATTTAATTACCTCCTCTCCCCTGCCATAAATTCCACAGAGGAAATCAAATCTTTCTGTGCATGTGTATAAAAACCAATCAGTCTATTGAGCTCGCCAAAACCCATTATGTCTCGAACTGGGTATCCTAATTGAATGAATCTGACTGTACCAGGCAACCAGGAGTCAACCCAGCCAGGTTTTTCCGAGGGCCTTTGCCATGGAGCCAGAGAGGATAAACATGGATTGGAACCACACACTAATCAGCTTGCTTGCGGAGAAAGGGAACTTTCTCAGCCTGGGTGCTTGCTGGCAGATGCATCCTAACATTTTGCGTCAGATTGTAATGGAATATTTCTCATAAACAGCCAAGTGTCTCTCCCAGCCACTCACCTGACATGTTTCTTGTTGTTTAACTTCAGATCTGACAGATGATGATAACCTGGAAAAGAGAGAGGTTACAAATGCCGAAGGCTGTGGGGCTGGGCAGTGTAAAGGGCGCCTGCTCCAGATCTGGGACAGGGCTGTGATTTGTAGGGCCCGGAAAAAGCTGTTATGCAACCAGAGGCAAGCAGGGTGCTGGTGCTGGAGGGAAGCACAGCAATGAGAGCTTGGGCTGCTCACTCTAAGGCCATGTGCCACTTGTTTAGTATGCCCTGGTGTCAGATGGGGGATGCCCCCTCCTTCTCACTCCCCCCCCCCACTGCCCCATGCCCAAGGGCACACTGATTTATAGCACCTGTTAAAAACACATAATGTATGCAATTAGTTGTGGCACTAGAGAGAAAAAAAAGGAGTTGACTTTATTCCAATAAAAGATAAATGGGTTGGTTTTCATGAATTTAGTTCATTAATTTAAATTTCTAGGACCAATTTTTTAAAAATCATTTCTGCTTTCTTTGCTACCTGGTGATCACCTGGTGATTAGTTTTCATTGGCATTGCTTCTCGAAGTTGAGAAGCACACCCTCAAAATCCCCTGGTTGAGCATGTTTCCAAGGCAGGGAATCTTGTAAAATTGGGGTGGGCACGGGATGTGCATTTTCAGTAAAGCTCATTCTGATGCAAGAATCATGCTTGGAGAAGACAACATGTATGAATACGGCCAGAGCTCGAGAGTAACCTACTTACCAACAAATATACTGTCAGCTGTGTGACTCTAGCAAAGTCAATATAAATGCACAATTAAATGGGATACATGTACATTGTGGAAATTTAGAAAAAAATCGAAAAATATAGGAAGAAATGGCAATTTCCTTGATCCTAACCAGCTATTCCAACTCCCTGGACTGTAGCTTCTCCACTGAATCCTAAAGGTTCCAAAAAGAGACAAGCCTCTTGTCTTTACCTGTCCTACCTTGGCATCCAGCACACGTGCGACCTCCAAAAAAATATTCCCTGAAAGAAATAATTGATTAAATAAAGCTGTGGCTTAGATGATCTCTAAAGTCACTTTAGAGATCATCCCTAACATTCTATTTTTCATTTTCTGCTCTAGGGGATAAAGTGTAATTGCATCAACTCAGATATATTTGTCACTGGGACTCTTGACATTTAAGCATGTATATGCTTTTTCTCCCGTGTCTTGTCACTTGATCTGACAGCTTTCTGCTTGCTCTGTCTGATATTAGTTTAGGGCTGTTCCTGCCCAAGGCAGCCCAGCTACCACTGTGGGCTGGAAGTGAGTCAAGCAGTCCCCACCTTGTACCAAACAGAACAATCAGAGTGTACTTTTGAAGACTCCAGCAAAACTGCACAGCCAGCCCAAGAAACAGGATAGTGGGCTGTTTGCAGTTCACAAGCATACAATTCTTTCCTGAAACCATGAGGCAGACCCCTCCCCTCTGTCATAGTACTCTAACCACCCCCCAACCCACCCCCCCACAGCTGCATTAAGCTCTCACTGTATGTCATGTGCTTTACACACATCTCTCATTTAATCCTTGCAGCAAGGCTGTTGTTAACTCTATACTATAGATATGGAGATAGGCCCAAGGTCACTCAGCTAGGACAATGGAGAAGTAGGATTCAAGTCCAGGTCTCCATTGACCCCAAAGTCCTTCCTTTAATCACTATAATCATGTGTCTGTTGGGGGTGGAAGCAGTATAGTTAATATTCTGAAAATATTTTTATTTCTCAAAAAATATTCTAACCACAATTAAATATGAACCTGCCACCTGAGCAATGCAACTTTGTTTTACTCCTTCCCCCTTAAATGCCATATACTAAGAATCCTTCCTGATAAGAGTTTGTGTTCATCAGTTTTAATAGTAGTTGCATCTAAATAGATAATTCATCATAATGAGGTTATAAACCCCATTAGGAGAGGAGTCGAATATCTTGTATTCACTGATGTATCCCCAGCACTTAGCAGAGTACCTAGACATAGAAATCACAAACTAACTAAATATTTGTTCACTGAATGAATGGTAACTTGCTTAATATAGACAATCCTGAGGAAATGCCTCTGGCACTCTGATCATCTAGAAATTATTCATATAGTACAGCCCCATCATTCAGTTGATGCTCAGCAACATGTGGTTGAAGGAACAATTTTTTAGGAAGAGAGCTGGCATATGGAATTTTTAAAATAAAGTCTCACTTAAATTAGTAAAATGGAAGTAAAATAGATTCTGCACCTTAATTAAGTCCCTTGCTACTCTTTGTAAGGTAGGCCATGTTTTCTGATCTCAGCTCTGCCCACCCCCCCTCATTATGTGATCCCAGGCCCCAGATCCTCCCCTGGGCCCATTAAGTCCCAAAGATCTATGCATCTTGTAAGCTCCTAAGTCATGTGTCCACCGCCAGAGCTAGCACAGGAGTCAAACTCCAGCCGAGCGTGTTGGAATGATTTGATTCTATAGGCCATACTCATCATACTTGGCACTACTCCCATTTATACTTTTAGAATGAATTTCTAGGGGAAAAAGTGAATATAATATAAGAAGTAAAAAAAAAAAGGCAGGAGACAAAATTAAATGCATGGGCTTTTTCCCCCCTTCAAAATAAGAAAGGCTTTATTTTTAAGACAAAACAAATAACATGAATCCACATCCAAATGCAAGTGACAGATTTCACTAGGTTTTATAAAAGAGAAAGTTGCATTCAACTAGAAACGAGAACCATCAAATAGACATATGCAAGAAGACATCCCAAAACAATCATTGTTGATGGAATTGTTGTAATTATGGATAATATAATTTGCTTTTCCTCCACTTTTCAAACTTACTGTAATGTTGTATAATTATAATTCTATGATTTTTTAAAAAATATTTTATGTATTTATTTGAGAAAGAGAGCAAGAGAGCACAAGCAGAGGGAGAGGGAGATGCAGACTCCCCGCTGAGCAGGGAACCCAAGTGGGGCTCCATCCCAGGACCCCAGGATCATAATGATCATAAACTGAGCTAAAGGTAGTTGCTCAACCGACTATAATTCTATGACTAAAAATAAATTCATACTTCAAACTAAACATATAAAATAAAACATAATTCCTATGAGAGGAGACAGTCAATAAGAAAAGCACCAAGGTAACTTGGGCAATAAAAATAATAATGACCACAACCATAATGTTTATTTGGCATTCATAATGTGGTGGGTATTGTATTAAGAATGTTACATGGATTTTCTCATTCATCTCAAAAGTACTTTATCAGAAAAATACGGTAATTATCCTCACCTTGCAGGTAAAGAAATCAAGGCACAGAACATTTAAGTAACTTGTCCAAGCTTCCCCAGTTAGTAAGAGACAGAGATGTGATTTGAACCCATGAATTCTCCAAACACGTTTACGGAAGGATAGAAAAGAGAAGAAAGTAGAGAGGAAGGGAAACTGTCCTGAGGAGGAGAAAAATTGTCCATTGGTAAGAATGACATGGAACCAGTGAACTGATGTCAGAGATACCTGTTGTTAGCCTGCTTTGCTTGGAATCACCTAGGAGGCTAATTAGAAATGCAGACTCTTAGCTGCACCTTAGACCCACTGAGTCAGAATCTGCATTTTAAAAGCATTCCAGAGGGATTCGTAGGCACAATAAAATCTGGGAAGTGCAGTGAATACAGAATCCATTTGAAAAACCAAGAGAGAAAAAATTCATTTGTGTTTGTCTGGGTTCCTACCACCTTATCAGAAATGAGGGCATAACTGCATGAATCAGTGTTTTTCCAATGTGGAAATGATGCCTATTTCCTTGATTGGGAAAACACCTTAATAGATTGCAATCAGAGATTGAAAATAAGAAGCAGAATAGAAAAAAAAAAAAAAAAAAAGAAGCAGAATAGAATGGAAAATCATCAGGGGCACCTGGGTGGCTCAGTGGTTGAGCATCTGCCTTTGGCTCAGGCCGTGATCCTGGGGACCTGGAATTAAGTTCCCGCCTCAGGCTCCCCATGGGGAGCCTGCTTCTCCCTCTGCCTATGTCTCTGCCTCTCTCTGTGTGTCTCACATGAATAAATAAATAAAATCTTTTAAAAAAAGAAAAGAAAGAATGGAAAATATCCAGACTGTATATCATGAAGGAAAGGTAAATGTTCCCACATGGAACTTTTTTTTTTCCACATGGAACTTTTATATCAAGTATATGTGGGGATCCCTGAGTGGCTCAGCGGTTTAGCACCTGCCTTCGGCCCAGGACATCGTCCTGGATTCCCCAGATCGAGTCCCACATCAGGCTCCCTGCATGGAGCCTGCTTCTCCCTCTGCCTGTGTCTCTCTCTCTGTCTCTCATGAATAAATAAATAAAATCTTAAAAAAGAAAAAAGTATATGTGTGTTCTGGGTCTTGGGCTGTGGTGTCTATCTTTGCCAAAAAAAGTTTTAGCAACCTGCCCTCACACTATAGCTGGAAGCAGCCATGAAATTCCAGGCTGACATTTAGAGGTGTGGTGGATCTACTTCCCATTTCTGATAAATGTAGGAACTCTGGCCAAAAGAGTTGGGTGGCTGGAGGGGGGGAATGAACCTTTTAGAAATTATCTTTCTTCCTGTCCAGCTGCAGAAACATGGGTCCAGAGATGGGAGGGACTTGTCCAAGGTCACACAGCAAAACCGAGACTTGTGCCTTTGGAAAAAGTAGCCTCACAATGTCAGGCCTTTCGTTCCCTTTTTGTCCCAACCATGGAAGGCCGGAGTGGCTGGACAGGGATCTGGCCAGGAGGCCAAGCAGCCTGGGGGACATGACTCTGGAATGTGTTGGGGAAACAAGACGCCTTCTCTTCCAGGCCCGACAAGCCAACAGGCCTATGTGTGGCCAGAAAGGGCTCTGGTTATCTGCTGCCCGCCTCTGTTTCGTTTGGTCTGTCAACTCCAGCAGCAAAGTGCCCCAAACGTGTGAGGCTTGATAAAGGTGGGAAGGTAAGAGGGTGGAGGTGGCAGGACATCAGGGACCAGAGTTTGAGAGATGTTCCAGAACCTCTGCTTCTACATTTCCTCTCAAGAGGCTGGGAAAGTCAGTCAGACCCTCCCATCCCCTTCAAAGCCTCCCCTCCCTCATGATTGTGGCTAAGACCCTGAACTTCCCTGTTGTCTGGGTCCTCTCCATCTCAAGATGCAGCAGGATAAACTCTTGAAGCTTAAATGCTGAATCAGAGGATTTGGAATTTTAAAAGAAATCTACCTTTTCATTCTTCTTTTTGCATATTTTTTAACTCAAAAAGTAATACAGAGAATTTGGGAAAGAGAAGAAAACACAGATCATACTACCTCCCTCAAATAACTGTCACCATTATGATGTGAATGGTTTTCAAAATGGGGTCATAATCTATCCCATTTCGCTTTTCTCCCTTAGTGATGGATTGTGAGTTTTATTTTTACTTTTTATTTTCTGGTCAATGAAAATCATTTGCTTTTTTATATTACCTGGATATTGGATGATAATAAAGAATTGTCATTAGCTTTTTTAAGTGTGACAATCACATTGTGCCTATCCTTTTTTTAAACAATCCTTCTAGAGATGAGCCGTTTCTGAGTCCAATGATGTCTGAGGTTCCCTTCAAAATAATACAAGAAGGGGACTTGAGCGGCCGTGGAAATAAAACAAGACTGGCTGTAGGTAATTGTTGATACTCTTTTATCTACATTTTATTTATTTTTAAAAATATTTTATTTATTTATTCATATGAGAAACAGAGAGAGAGGCAGAGACATGGGCAGAGGGAGAAGTAGCCCCCCCACCAAGGAGCCTGATATGGGACTTGACCCCAGGACCCTGGGATCATGACCTGAGTCAAAGGCAGATGCTCAACCACTGAGCCACTCAGGTGCCCCTCTACATTTTAAATAAGAGGTTTTATCAATATTCTTCCATAATATTAGTTTTTTGCCTATTTGGTCACAGATCCCTTTGAAAATTTTAAGCAAGCTATGGATCCACTTCCCAGAAAAATCCACATTCTCCTATCATACCCACAATTTTAGGAAGTTCACAGTCTCCTGAAACCCAGTCATGTGTCCCAGGTTAAGAACTCCTGAATTACAACATGATTGTTCTTTAAGATTGCATAGTGTTCGGGTAGATCTATCATCATTCACTTAACCAATTCCTCAGTTTGGGGAATTTTTATAATAACTAGAACTATTGGGCAGCCCTGGTGGCTCAGCGGTTTAGCGCCGCCTTCAGCCCAGGGCCTGATCCTGGAGACCTGGGATCCAGTCCCACATCAGGCTCCCTGCATGGAGCCTGCTTCTCCCTCTGCCTGTGTCTCTCTCTCTCTCTGTGTCTCTCATGAATAAGTAAATAAAATCTTTTAAAAAATAACTAGAATTATGTTTAATGAAACATGACATGTTTTTGCATGTATATTCCTTATGACAAAGTCCTAAAAAGTATCAAAGGACATGCCCATTAAAAAAAGCTTTTCTTACAGAATATCACATTGTTCCAGAAAGTCTAGTTCCTGCCTTTTAAATTTGATAGTTCGTATCTTTTTTTTATATTTATTTATTTATTTATTTATTTGAGAGAGAGAGAGAGAGAGAGAGAGACAGAGCAAGAGAGAGAATGAGCAGGGAGGAGAGGGAGAAGCAGGCTCCCCGCTGAGCAGGGAACCCAAAGTGAGGCTGGATCCCAGGACCCTGGGATCATGACCCAAGCCAAAGGGAGACACTTAACTGACCGAGTCACCCAGGTGCCCTGATAGTTCACATCTTTTAAAATCCATCTCCATCATTGGAGTCAAGACGTCTGGGTGCAAGCCAAGGCAGCAAGCTGCATGTCAAGTCTCCCTGCCTCTCTGAGTCTGTGTTCCCACCTGCAACTACAAGGTTAAACCAGCTGACCTCTGGATCTCTGATTCTCCTGATCCTGGAAATTCTGGCAAACTCTGTGTGGTCTGCACAGACCCTGTACTTCTGCCTTTTCTCGAAGGTTGGACTCCACATGCATCTAACTGAACTCATTCCCCCAGTCTGTCTGACACTCCGGGTGCTCTTCCTAAAACCTCCGTAGCCCATGAGGCCAGTTTTAGTGGGGTCTGGAATCAGACTTTTAGGGTTGGAATCCTGCCTCCAACCAGGGTGAACTTTGGATAAGTGGCTTAACTTCTGTGCCACAGCCTCTGGGTGTTAAGTATCAGTACCTCCCTGACAGGGTCGTGAGGATTAATTGAGCTAATACATTGTAATATGCTTAGAACAGTGCCTAGCATATAGGAAACACTCATCAAATACCTGCTATTCTTATTATGTCTCTTGCTTACCCAGCTGCCTCTGAGTACTTTCCTTTGCCCACAGGGTGTTTGTAAGGACTCTCCAGCGTGGAAAGCCAACCTTCTCCGGCCCCTGTCCACATCCTTCCTTAGAGCCTGTCTGCCTGTGTCCCCTCACACATCTTGTTAAGCCCAAATGAACAACCACCACTCTCCCATCCCCATTGTACCCTAACTGTTCCTTCTTGGTGCCTTGGCTGGAGTTTCTCCCTTCATCCTGATGCATCTCCTCCTTGAGCCCTCCAGAGGAAGGTATAGGGCTCAAATGTAGTCGTGCTGGAGCCCAGACTGAGCCCCTGGAAGTCTCTGTTCATACATGAGCCTTAGTTTCTCCGTCTGTAAAATGTGTTGGAGGTACTGAATGGTCCCTAAGGCCTTTTTAGTTCTGAAAAGCTCACTGGTTCCAGAACAAGGCCTGGAAGGTCATTCCCTTGGCTTCTCTCTTCATTTATGCACACTTTGCATCCATTCCTGGAAGCCCTGTGTGTCATGCCCCAGCTTCCATAGCCCACACACCTCACTTACAGTCTGTTATGTCAGGGCAGCACCACCAGAAGCCATCACGTTGTGGCCAGAATTTGAGAGTCCAGGGTCAGGAGCCTACAGAGCCAGAAAACCTCTTCCACCCAGCCTGGAGACCTTGGCTACATCATCTGCCTCCTCAGACACTCCCTTCTCTCACTTGAGGGGTGTGACATATGTCAGAAGTACTTGACCCTTCAGAGATGGCGTGATGCAGATTTGGGGCTGTGGAACCGAAGAATCATAACTCAGGGTGACCTTGGGCTCAGCTCACCAAATCCCAAAATGACGGGTCTGGGTTTTCCTAAGAGACCCTCAGGCCCAATATTCAGGCCCCAATCTGTGGAGGTCACATATTTGAAATGTCATTTCCAATGCCTTCCCTTGAGTGGCCTTTATTGGAACACTCATAACACATAGGCTTTGAAACAGAAAGAATTTGTTTTTTGCTTCCTCTGTCCCTTTTCATTTGTTCTGTAGGGCTACTTATCCTGACCCTGTATGAAAACTGGGGCAGAGCCATGAGTTTTCTAGTCCCTTTAGGAAGCAAAAAGTCCTACAGCCCCTTCCAGTCACTAAATATCCTCTCACCTCAGTTTCCCACCCAGACCACCACATCTGCACACTGGGCTGGAAGCCTGCCTTCTCCCCGTAGCCCCCAGCCCCAGCCTGGGCGAGTGGAAGGTCAGGTGAATCCTGTATTCAAGGAGGAAGCTTATTTGGCTTCCCCCTTTCTCTCCTGCCTTGTGCATCTCCCCTCCCAGCAGAATTTGCTAAGCTTGATTTCCGACCCTCCAGGGCTGGAGCCTGGAGGAAGAGAGTTGCTACCCTGTTGCGGTGGCCCCGCGTGGGGGCGCTCTGGACCAGGCAGGCAGGTAAGGTAGACAGGGTCAGGGGGCCTTTCTGCGGTTGCTTTGCCCTCCCTGGAGCTCTTTACCTGCAGGAACTTTGCAAGGCGGATCTGTCTCTGTGTTTGCAGGCAGCTTTCTCCTTCCTCAGCCCCTGGGCATCCAGCAGGCCCTCCAGCTCCTTTCAGCTTGCCCTCTTCCAGGAACCCCCTTTGGACAGACCCTGAGATAAGCTTTCTG
This sequence comes from Vulpes vulpes, assembly GCF_048418805.1. Classification (NCBI taxonomy): domain Eukaryota; kingdom Metazoa; phylum Chordata; class Mammalia; order Carnivora; family Canidae; genus Vulpes; species Vulpes vulpes. The sequence continues at coordinate 113,939,816 of NC_132783.1, read as the reverse complement.
GCATTCTCTCTAGAGGTCCCATGTGAGTCCACCAAACTGCACAGCTCTTGCTCCCATCCAGTCTGAGAGCTAGCTTCCCAGTACAGCCACCACCCCTCCATTCCACTGTCAAAGCAGTTGGCCAGCACTAAGTTGGCCCATTCGGTGGGATGGCCAGAGGGCAGTCAGAGGGCAGGTGTTGTGTCCACTGAAATGAAGGAGACATATTTTGAGCCCTATGAGTAGTTACTCATAGTACCACCCCTCTGATGTGGGCTAGACGGGGGAGGCATCCTCCATGACTCTTTTTTGAGGCCAGGGAGGACTCAGGGAGCACCACCAGCCCTGCAGAAACTGCCCTCCCCACTATCCTCAACTACTTCCAGTCCTTGAAAACTACCCACAATGAGGGATTGAGAACATGGTCTTGTCTACCATGGTCTTATACCTTACTCTGGAATGTGGCATCTATTTTATTGGGCCTCTCACTGCCACTTTCATGTTAATATCCTGTTACACTTATAACAGCCACTGTTTATTTGATGCTTACTATACACAAGGCAGGCTCAGGGCTGATCATTTGTAGTGAATATTTGCTTTTTTTTTTCCCCTCCCTAGCTTTCTGTATCCAGTTCTTCTTCTGCAAACAGTGCCCTGATTTCTCTTCAGGTAATCCCCTCTCCCTCCTTGTGTGTGGGCTGTTGGGACATTCAATAATGCTCTGGGTGCCCTGCCCAGACTCCCTTCCTGGGCTAGCAAACCCTCCCCCTGATGCAAATGCTGAATGCTAATGGCTCTTAGCTGCCTCATTCTCTGGACAATTACCCCAGGTGAATTACCTGGCGCTACCTGAGAGGATGTGCTTCTCCCCCTAGGGTTGGCCTGCTGTCAATGACTGCCTCCTGGAGGGTAAACCCAACCCCAGGGCCTCAAGTGTGGACAGACTATGGTACTGACCATGCTCCAGCCTGCCAGTGGGATCAGACAGGGACTAGACTTCTCCTGAAACCACCATCTTTGACCAGCTTCTTCCCTCACCAGTCCTGCTGCCTGCCAGTTCTTTCTGCCAGCACCACCTCAGCAGACAAGTCACGCAGGAATCCTGGTCTCAAGCTCTGCTTCCAGGGAACCTGACATAACCCAGGTAGGAGCAGGACCCAGGGCAGCAAGGCTCCCAGGACTCTGAATAAAGGACGGGGAGAAAAGAGGCTGGAACCCTACTGCTCCAGTGGTGACTCCCTGGCAAGGTTGTCTTTTATTCCTGCTATCTCATTTCCTGGTTCTTCAGTTTTTCTTTGGATTCTGAGTATTCCATGACCTTCTATCCTTTTTTTTGGTTCACTTTTTAGCTAGACTCTCTTATGTCTGCCACTGAAAAACTCTATACATAGAACATTTAAATGCACGAGCTCAGCTCTCCAATAACCCTCAGCGCCAGGTGTTAACATCCTTCCCAGGTCACAGACAAGGAAGCTGAGACTCAAAGTTTAGTCACTTGCCTTAGGTTCCACAGCTAGTACATGGTATTACCAAAGTTGGGTTCTGAGCTCAGGTCTAACACTGGAGGTCTGCTCTTCACCACTCTGTTATCTCCACAGGGGAGGGCAAGCTGAGGTGGCCCACAGCCCTGGGATACTCCCTCTGAGTTAGGTTTGAATGCAAATGAGCCAATCACATTGCTCCTCCTGGCAGGGCGGCTCACCAGCTAAGTACTCCTTCCTGCTCTGGAGCTAGGTTGCAATCCAAGCTCCACCACCTGCTAATGGTGTTAATTGGGCAAGTTACCTAAGCTCTCAGAGCCTAGGTTTCTTCATCAGGTTGGTGGAGACCATAATGCGTGGACAGGACTGTTGGGTCAAAGGGGGTCCTAAAAGGGAAGTGTTAAGCTCGGTTGACCAGCACGTAGTGAGCACTCAATAAATAGTAGCTGTTAGTATTGTGGTGTTGTCACTTCCCGGCATACGGGGGGATGGGACATATTTCAGCCAATGAAGGGCCAAAGGAGGCCCCTGGCAAGGACGGTTTCTTGGGATCCCAGTGTTCTTCTGGGCGCTCTGTCCTTACTGCAGGTGCATCTGTGAGACATCCCTCCAAGGGCTTACACTGTGTTATGGGCCAGCAGACACCAGCTGAGCTGAGCAGACCAGGTGGGGCTGTGCTGGAGGGCAGTGCCCTCTCTTAAGGGGGCAGCAGTGCTCAGTGCCGGCTGGCCGTGCCATTTGGGAATTTGAGCCCAGAGTGGCCAAATCCTGGAATTTTCAGGAAAAGCAGGAATCTGGGCTATTATATGAAATTTCCCAATTTTAAAATGTTTTAACTTAAAACACATTTTTTTAAACACATTTTAAAAAAGATTTTTATCAGAAAGAGACAGCACAAGTGGGGCGAGGGCAGAGGGAGAAGCAGACTCTGCTGATCAAGGAGCCCTATGTAGGACTTGATCCCGGGACCCCAATCATAACATGAGCTGAAGGCAGACACTTAATTGACTGAGCCACCCAGGCACCCCTTAAAACACATTTTCAGTGCTGATTGGGCCAAACTAAACCCATCTGTAGCAGATGTGGCCTCAGTTTGCAACTCTGGGTTGAAGGTTTTGGTGGGTGGTTGGGTAAAAGCAAAAGTTGCTCTCCCCCCAAACCAGCAGAACCCATTTCCAGAGCCTGAGAATTGGGTAGGATCTGGGGCTCCTTCTGGTTTTGGCTGTTACTGGTTTTCAATGCTAATTCAGAAGGACGGTCTGACTTCATAGTGTGAGTCCAGCCCAGGTGACTAAGACCCATTCCCTACTCTTGAAAGGGTGAGATTTCATGTTCACCAACAATGCAGAGAGAGGAAAGACGGGATGTGTGTACACCCATGTACATATCTGTGTATGTGCACACACTATGTGCATATGTGTGAGGCGATGTGTGTTGAAGAGGGATGGGTATGGAATGGTCCAGCTCAAAGCTCAAAATTGGAACCCTGAAGTTTTAAAAGTAGCTATTATTTTCATTTATTTCTCCTTGTAGAGGCAAGAAAGAAAATTAAATATTTATTGAGCAAATCTTAAAAGAAATAAGATAGAACTAGTTTTCTGTCCTAGAAATGTCTGTGATATATTTCAAGAGAGAAAAATAAATTGCAGGGTGGTGTATGAGATGATTTGATTTTAGTAAAAGCAACAACAACAAAAAATCCCAAACGGACCATATGCCAGGGTGTCAGTCTGTGTGAGCAAGAGGAATAGTGTGGAATTATCCCCAGTGGGCTCTTCGCCCTTGGGGGTAGAGGCAGGGAGGGTTTGGATAACAACCTGTCACATGCACACATTTGCGTTCTGTTGTTTTACTTACTTTAGTAAGCCTGCACTACTGTCATAACCTGAAAGTCATATAGTTAAGAACAAAATTTAAATATAATTATGTGTGCACCTACCAAAAAGACTACATCCACATTGTAAAGTCATCTCAGTTTCTCCCATAATTATATTTGTCAGTTACACCACCATACATGTCCACTGGAAAAAGTCAATGGTAAAAAAGAAAAAATTGAAATCACTAGAATTATATATTACCCATTAACATTCTGGTGAAAATCCCCTTGACTTTCAGCTCATGAGAATAGCTAACAATTCCCATGTGCCAGACCCTGTGCTGACACTTGGGAACCACAGTGCCAATTCTCACTCCATGATGCAGGACCTGCCAAGTCACACTCGGGTTGTGGTGCGTTTACGGGCTTCTTCCTCCAGGAGATTCCGAGTCAGTGGAGCTGGACAGAACTGGGAATCTGAATTAAATAGGCTCCCTGGGGAATCCTGATGCAGGTGCTTTTTGGGCCAGCTATAGTCCAACCTCTCATTTCCAGATGGCAAAACTGAGGCCATAGTGACTTGCCCAGGGTCACCCAGCTCTTGTGGCAGAGCTCAGACTTGAGATCTCCTCTCCCCCTCCACACACACACCTCCTTTGGAGCTCTCCTCACGGGGCTCCTGCAGCTTTCTTCATGCCAACAGATGTTATTGTTTTCTTATGCCTCCAATTAAACAAAAAATCCTGTCAACAGGCAACAGGCCTAAAGCACAGAGACGTTAACCAGACTCACAACCCAACCCAGCCCGCTCCTGTGGGTAAAGCACATAAAGCACATTCCCTCCCCAGGTCTCCTTTGCGGACTCTCGCAATAAGGGGCCCCACCGAGGCACCATTCACCTGCATGGTGGCTACTGCAACCCCCGCAGATGCTGGGAGCAGGAGCCTGTAGCCTGCCACCATGGCAACCTTGTGGCAGCCTTTAGGCCCACTGAGATAGCTTGGGCATCAGGAAGGTCAGAGCTGGGAACACTGAGGCCCAGAGGGTGAAGGGCCTGCCTGAAGTTACTCATGGGGTAGAGGCAAAATCTCCCACCAGTTTTGTATCATTTCAAGGTTGTTAAGGAAAGTGGGACAGGACTGACAACCCTGGGGGAATGTTCCTCAGGAACAGGGCCTGCAGGAAATGGGACCATTGCTAACATAAGGGCTGAAGCCCTTCCTGCATCTCTGCTTCCATTCCTAGGAGCAGAGGCATTGCAGGTAGGGGGCAACTGTGGCTTCCCCAGTCCTGTGGCCTGCCTCCCGAATCCTGTGCGGGTCCAGGACCTTGAAGGGATGGCATGGGCTTGCATCTCAGGCCTGGGAAGCTCTTAGCAAATACCAACTACGTCAGACTGTGGATAGGGAAACAGAGGCCCAGAGATGGAGAGGTACCCATCCAAGGTCACACAGACTCAAATTTTGTCCTCTGAGTCCCTAAAAAGTGCTCTTTCCACAAGGAAACCATTTCCCAGCCCGAATTCCAACTTGGGGAGCCATCTCCCCAACACTACCCAGCCGGCCCTGCAGGCAGAGGCTGCACCTCTGTGCATCAAACACATGCCGCTCATCCCTGCCTCATGGCCTTTGCACTTGCTGTTCTCTCTGCCTGGAATGCTTTTCCTCAGCTCCAGTCTAGCTTTCTCTTGTCATTTACGTTTCAGCTAAAATATGATCTCTTCAATGAGGCCTTCCCAGTCCACTCCATCTAAACGTGCTACCCTGTCCTTCTGTTTCATTGATCTATTTTAATTCTTTTTTTTCTTAAAGATTTTATTTATTCATTCATTCATGAGAGACACACACACAGAGAGAGAGAGAGACAGAGAGACAGAGACACAGGCAGAGGGAGAAACAGGCTCCATGCAGGGAGCTCGACATGGGACTCGATCCTGGGTCTCCAGGATCACTCCCTGGGCTGAAGGCAGCACTAAACCGCTGAGCCACCCAGGCTGCCTGGTCTATTTTAACTCTGCCTAGAATTTACCACTGCCATTAAAATGTTTTTTAAGGGGATCCCTGGGTGGCTCAGCAGTTTAGCTCCTGCCTTTGGCCCCGGGTGCAATCCTGGGGTCCCAGGATCGAGTCCTGTGTCAGGCTCCCGGCATGGAGCCTGCTTCTCCCTCTGCCTGTGTCTCTGCCTCTCTGTCTATCATAAATAAATAAATAAAATATTTTTTTTAAAATTTTTAAATTTTATTTAAATCCAAGTAATAACCATATAGTGTATTATTAGTTTCAGAAGTAAAATTTGGTGATTCATTGGTCATATATAACACCCAGTGCTCATCACATCACGTGCCCTCCTTAATACCCATCACCCAGTTATCCCATCCCCCACCCTCCCCCTCCAGTGACTCTCAGTTTGTTTTCTATAATTAAGAGTTTTGGGGGGTGCCAGGGTGGCTCAGTGGTTGAGCATCTGCCTTTGGTACAGGGCGTGATCCCCTGGGATTGAGTTCTACATCAGGCTCCCAGTAGGGAGCCTGCTTCTCCTTCTGCCTACGTCTCTGCCTCTTTCTCTGTCTCTCATGAATAAATAAATAAATAAAATATTTTTCAAAAAAAGAGTTTGTTCTGGTTTGTCTCCCTCTCTGATTTCATATTATTTTTCCCTCCTTTCCCCTATGATCCTCTGTTTTGTTTCTTAAATTCCATGTATGAGTGAGATCATATGATAATTGTCTTTCTCTGATTGACTTATTTCACTTAGCCTAATATCCTCTAGTTCCATCCATGTCATTGCAAATGGCAAGATTTCCTTTTTTGATGGCTGAGTAGTATTCCATTGTATATATACACCACAGTTTCTTTTTCTTTTTTTTAAAGATTTTATTTATTTATTCATAGAGACACAGAGAGAGAGAGAGAGAGAGAGAGAGAGAGACAGGCAGAAGGAGAAGCAGGCTCCATGCAGGGAGCCCGACGTGGGACTCGATCCTGGGTCTCCAGGATCACACCCCGGGCTGCAGGCGGGGCCAAACCGCTGCGCCACTGGGGCTGCCCTACACCACAGTTTCTTTATCTACTCGTCTGTTGATGGACATCTGGGCTCTTTCCATAGTTTGGCTATTGTGGACATTGCTGCTATAAACATTGGGGTGCATGTGCCCCTTCGGATTTTTACTTTTCATTGGCCTCTGTCTATGCCTGCTTTCTAGAATATAAGTTCCATGACAACAGATATCTTGCACCTCCCTCAACCCAATGGCAAACACAGTGAGTGTCTGCACGTAGTAGTGCTCAATAGATATTTATTAACTTAATGAGTAAATGAAAGAATGTCCTGGTATGTGGTGAGCTCTCTCACAACAGTAGGAAGCAAGTGGAGGCTGGATGTTTATCTCTGGGTGATGCTCTAGAGGTGGCATGCCTTAGTCATGAAGGGAAATTAAGAATCTCTACCTCGGTACTTGCTTACTGTGTGACCCAGAGGAAGTTACCACACTTCTCCGAGCCTCACTTCCTCCATATGTAAAATAAAATGATGGCAACAGTAGTGCCTAATGCGTAAGGCAGTTGTGATGATTATGTGAGATGCTGTGCTAAAGAGTTCAGCCAGAGGGATGCCTGGGTGGCTCCGCGGTTGGGTGCCTAGGTTTGGCTCAGGTCGTGATCCCAGGATCCTGGATTGAGTCCCACATTGGGCTCCCTGCATGGAGCCTGCTTCTCCCTCTGCCTATGAGAGTCTCTGCCTCTCTCTCTGTGTCTCTCATGGATAAATAAATAAGTCTTAAAAAAAAAAAAAAAGAGTTCAGCCAAAGCCTGGCAGATAGTAAGTGCTCCATAGTGAGTCATCAATAAAATTCCTTCCCTGGGGGTTCAGGTGTAGCATATGGCTGGATGACCCGTTCTAGCTGTGAGTCCTTCTGACTCTTTGACACATGAACTCTTGGGTGACACATGCACTTGCTCAAGCATCCTCAGCTATGTCTCCCCAGCTCTATCTGCACTCAGCACCTTCTCTGCATCCTCCCTGAGGCCCGAGTCTCTGGGGCCAGGCACAGCCACAGGGCTTCCCTCATGTTGCTGGCAGTGAAGCGGGAGACAGAACATGCCCGAGCCCAGTTTTCAGGGGTGTGTCACCCGAGTCCCCAGGGGACACAGGAGGACAGGAGTTGCATTTCTGCTATAGGCATCAGGGAAGGTTTCTCTGAGGAGATGGGACTTGAACTGTACCTGACTGGGTGGGCAGGACTGGAAAGGAGGGAAAGGAGGAAGGAGGTAGTGCAGGCAGGAAGAGAGGCAGAAGTAAAGGCCTAGAGGAAGGGGTGTGTTGACTCATTTGCCCCTTTGTTGATTGGAGTGTTGAATGATCACCTAATGCACACTGGACCCTGGCTGGGCCCTGAGCAGGGCAAGACATCCCCCCCCGCCCCAGTCATAGGAGAGTTCAGCCTAGTAGGAAGACAGACAAATATGCAGATGAAACAGTATAAAAAGAGAAACAAGATGCACAGGACCTCCAGGATCTGGGGAAGTTTCTGGAGGAAGCAACATTTAAGCTAAGTCCTGAAGTCAAACAGAGGACCAGACAAGTGTTCCATGCAGAGGGAACAGACAGTACAAGGACTAGCAGCAAGAGAGAGGGCTTTGAGTTCAAAGACCTAGAAGGCATTGTGAGGCTGGAACTCCATAGAGGAGGGCGAGCCTGCAAGGGGAGCATGGCGGGAGGCAGTTCAGGGAAAGCCTTTAGCCTTTATCCTGATGCGGTGGGGAGTCCCTGATGAGTTTAAAGCAGAGGCGGTACAGATCAGCCCAGAGCTGCATTTGCAAAAAGGTCACTGTGCTGTGCAGAGAGGAGCATGCCAGGTGTGGAAGAGGCAGGAAGGAGACAGGTTAGGTGGGACGCTGTCACCTTGAACGACACAGCCAGCAGGGAAAAAAGAAAATGTCATGGAGGGGGCAGCCTTCAGTCATGGGACTAGGCTCCATGGGGGTCTAGGAGCTGGTGGGCCAGAATGAGAGGGGAGCAAGGCAGATGGATTACCAAAGGAGAGGCCCTCTAAAATTTTGGCTTGGAGATGCTTAAGAGACATCATTTCTCAGGATCCCCAGTTGACTATGGGGACAACTGGAGGGGAGCCTTATAAATGACTGGGAGTTCAACAACCATGTCCTGATGCTTACCACACATCATCCAGCATGCTGGGTGTTGCAGGTGTGGTGGTTTGCAAGACAGAAGAGGTTCCTGCTTATATTCTGCTGGAAGAGAGGGGCGATAAACAAACACACAGGTCACATGGCTCCTGGTGAGAAGTGTTTCAGACAACAATTAAGCAGAGTGAGGCTAAGTGTGAGGGGCAGAGAGGGATTGCAGTTTCCTATAGGATAGTCAGGGAGGGCCTCCTTCATGAGGCCATTTTTCTTTTCCTATTTCACTCTTTAAAAAATAGCATTATAGAGATATAATTTGCATATCATACAATTCACCCTTTAAAGTAGGCGATTCAGTGGCTTTTAGTATATTCACAGAGTAACTATCATTGCAATGTAATTCCAGCACTTTTTTTGAGATTTTATTTATTTATTTGTCAGAAAAAGTGAGAGAGCACAAGCAAGGGAAGCAGCAGGCAGAGGGAGAAGTAGAGCCCCACTGAGCAGGGAGCTTGACATGGGACTTGATCCCAAGACTGTAGGATCAGGACCTGAGCTGAATTGAAGGCAGACCCTTAACTGATTGAACCACACAGGTATCCCCCAGCACATTTTCATCATACCAAAACAAAACCTCACCCCAGCCCCTCCCCCTATTCCTCTTTACCTCCAGTCCCTGGCAACCACTGATCCACTTTCTGTCTCTGTGGACTTGGCTCTTCTAGACATTTCACATAAGTGGGATCGTGCAGTATGTGACTGGCTTCTTTCACTTAGCATGATAATTCATTAAATAATTAATAATACAACTTTTGGGTACAGACCTGTAGGACATGAACAAGTTGGCTATGCAGATGTTAGGGCAGAGAAGACCATGGTCAGTGAATCCCAAATTGCCCAGCAGCCATAGAACATGAAGCACTTGCTCCAGCCCAGCTGTCCTGGGCCCTTGTGGGGAAGGAGGTTTTCTGGGCAGGCAGTGAGGACTGGAAAGTCTGGCAGCTGAGCTTGGGGACATCTTGAAAGCCTGCTATATATGTAGGCTAGACCTAGCCTCGCCTGGGTAGGTGGGTTGTAGATGGCCTCTGATGCCCCAGGAGACTTTGAAGGGTTCCCTGGGCCCTCAGTATCTTTATCTATAAAACCAAGGTAATTTGGGTCCCTGGGTGGCTCGGAATGTTGTGTGTCTGCCTTTGGCTCAGGTCATGATCTCCAAGTCCTGGGATCAAGCCCCACGTGGGGCTCCTGGCTCAGTGGGGAGTCTGCTTCTCCCTCTCCTTCTGCCTCTACCCCTGCTTGTGTTCTCTCTCTCTCTCTCTCTGAAATGAATAAATAAATTTTTTAAAAACCCAAAAAGCAAAACAAAAAACCAAGGGAATCATTTGGGTCCTGCAATCATATGGAATTTGAATGACACCAAAGGACTGAAGTGAGCCTGAGTGGACCAAAAGCCTCGAGGTGGGAGGAACGGGTGTTACTGTGATGGCTGAGGCACTAGGTGTGTCCTGGGTCTGTACCAGACCCTTGGGGATCTGGATGGCCTTTTATGGGATTTTTGCATAGCCAGAGGATGAAGATTGGAAGAGATTTCTTTGTACACCTTGGCAATTCTGGATCTTTCTAGGCTGGGTCAGAGATGGGGCCCAGGAAGGCATGCTGATGCCCAGACCCAACTGTGGCCTCTTGCTCATACCAGTATGAAGGAACAGAAAAAGGAAGGGGTCTTGGGTGGGGTCTCAGCTCATAGTGACCTTTGGCAAGTTACTTCTTCCCTATGATCCACAGACTCCCCAACTGAGGACATAGACAGCATAGTCCAGAGGATCCGTCAATTATAACACTATAGGACTCCAAACCTCTAGAATCACCATGGAGGAAAAGTGCCTCAGGGTGCGGGACTCAACATAGAACACATGGTTGACACATGGTCTGACAACAAAGTACAATTTTTCTCTTAAAATGATTTAATTTTTTTCATTTGTAAATATTTTAGTATATATCTCTGAAATGTAGGGCTTTTTTTTTTTAAAGCAAACTGTATTACCATTATAACATCTGTGTCAGCCAACTATCACCACAATAATGCTGAGTAACAAAACATCTACACACAGTGGTGTAAAAGGCAAGTTTGTGGTTGTTTCTGGAATGTCTGTGGGGCAGCTGGGTTTAGACGAAATAGGTGGAACTTGGCCCCAGGCTGCTTCTGGGCTCAGATCTGTTCTATGTGTCTTTCGTTCTTGTGGGGCCAGAGAGTCAGGCTGGGACGTGTTCTTCCTCCGAGGGCAGGAGCTCAGGAGCAAGCCCATCCATGCAAGCACGTTTCAACCTACTGTTTGGTCCGTTCACCAGCATCCACTGGCTAAAGCAAATCCTGTGGCCACTCCTAGATTCAAGGGAGGGAGGGGTAAGGAGAAGGGAGAGGGGGTAATAGACTCTGCCTTCCAGTAGGAGGAGCTGCAAAATTCCCCCAAGTTTTCAGGGAAGGGTGAAGAATTGGGTCTATTTTTGTGATAGGCCATACCCAGCATCCTCCACAAGAGATGAATGAGGTATGTGCAGATGGATGTTTCTTTATGAACTCTAGATTCATTGCAGTTATTTACTATATTAATACTCCTTGTTCTCCTCCTATCTTTAGCCAGTGAGAGCCTCTTCAGTTTCGCATGACCCCAGTAGACTCTGAGAGCTCCCTTGTTCTTTAATATTGATTATAAGACGTTCCGGACTCATCTTGCACATTTCCTGCTCCAGGCCTAGAATCAGCCTATTAATTATTTTTAAAAGCTGTACGTTTGTAAAGTTTAAATGTCATGGCATTTTTTAAAGTACAGAATGTACAGCAAACTCCCTACTTCCCAGCCCCCAGTCCCCAGGCTCTTCATTCCCTTCCCTACAGGCAGCCACAACTGTCAATGCTCTGCTGCTCTTTCTGGAGGTATTCTATGCCTAATGAAGTACATGTGATAGGCATCTTATTTTTTAAACACGAGAAATGAGTTCATGTTTTATTTTATGTCTTACAATATGCAATAATTTCATTTCACTATACATAATAGTAGTGGTTACCATTTGTATCACATCTACCATGTGCTAGGAGAGCTAAGGTCCAAATGAAAATCTGCTCAAAATCAGAAGGCTTTAATCACACCCTGTCCACCATCTCGAAGTCCAGGGGTGTGTCACCCGAGTCCCCAGGGGACACAGGAGGACAGACGCATCCATTGTACAATGATCATGTTTGACGGCATTTCCCAAAATATGGTAAACTACGTGATTTTATGTTACAGTACAAAGTGACCATAACAATTATTTATTTTTTTTTCATAACTATTATTTAAATGGTTATGAACCTATTCGAATTTATAAGAGACAAGACAAGGATAACAAGGAAGCTGCAGTGTCCCCTGATTACTTAATGGAAGCTGTTGTTCCGTTACTAAAGCTGTGTTTGGGGCCAGCTCCTGGCTGTTTCTGGGCAGAAGGAACTCTCATTTTGAATCAGGTCCCCATTGCTGTCTTTCCAGATCCTTCTATCTCTCACATCTCTGCTTCTTCTGCCACTGCAAAGACCCAGCCTCCAGGGGGAGTTCTGAAACTTTGATTCGAATCAACACATCCCCGAGCATTATGGGCTCTTGGGTGCCATCAATGCCAAGCCCTTCCTTGTAGAGAAGGGGACGCTGAGCGCTGAGTGCAGGGGCTGGCCTGAGGCCACATGGGGAGTTACACAGCACAGCCATCCTTATTCCACACCAAACTGTGCCAGAAGTTGAGTGTTCCTAGGGACAGGGGACAGACACAGGGCTCCGACCCCTTGGGAAAGGGGGAGGATACCTTCCTTCTGAACTCAATCAGAATTAAGGGATTTTAAGACAGCTTCACAGACAGAAGAATAAAAATACATGTTCAAACAGTACAACAAAGTGAAAAGTAAGTCTCCACCAGTAAACCTCCCTTCCGCTCCTCCCTGCTGGTCTCTTGGTTTCTTTTTTTAAGATTTTATTTATTTCTTTGACAGAGAACACAAACAGGGGGAGCGGCAGGCAGAGGGTGAGGGAGAAACAGGTTCCGTGCTGAGCAGGGAGCCCAATGCTCAATCCCAAGACGCTGGGGTCAGGACCTGAGCTGAAGGCAGACATTCAACCAACTGAGCCACCCGGGTGCCCTGGTTTCTTGGTCTCTTTAGTATCTTTCCATAATACTCTGAGTAGACTCAGGTACAAGTGTGTGCATAAAAAAGCTTAAAAAGGTTCCTTAAAAAAGGATGTAAGAGAGTTTCAGTTTGGGATGATGAGAAGGTTCTACAGGACAGTACAATGATTTCCCAGCCATGTGAATGCCCTTCATGCCACTGAGTCGTACACTTAAAAATTATAAAGTGATAAACTTCATATGTATTTTACCACAATTTAAAAAGTAATAATGTGTTTATTGTCCACATTTTCCTCCATCTTTTCCAAAATAACCTTGTATTTAGGAGATCATTCTGCCATCACCCCATGAAATGATTTGTTCTTGGCCGTCTTGGTTAAGCTGGGAGCTATGCTTCCCTAAACATCCCTCCCTGTAAGGGGCTCCGGTTAGAGTTGGCAAAAAGAAGAATTTGTGGAGATCTGGAAGGAAATGACACAGTGAGCATTTCTCTCCCAAGGCTGAATGACAAGTAGTGGCCCTGCAGAGCAGCAGGGCCCTGGACAGTGAAGGTGCATTGTAGAGGTACAGCCACCAAGCACAGCTTCCCAAAACCCTTCCAGCCACATAGAGCCAGCCAGCCCTGGCTGGCTCCTCAGATCCACCAGTGCCCCTCCTGAATTCCCAACCCCCAGTTGTGTCAGGATGTGATTCCCAGAACAAAGCCCTTTTCCCAGAAATCGCAGTGGTTTTGTTTCTCTGAGGGAACACTGACTATCTCACCTATATTCCACCTCATTTTTTTTTTAATTGTGGTAAAATACAAATGACATGAGATTTACCATCTTTTTTTTTTTTTTAAGATTTCTTTATTTATTTGAGAGAGAGTGCAGGAGGAGGGGCAGAGGGAGAAGGAGACAAGCAAACTCCCCACTGAGCAGCGAGTCCAGAGGGGTCCTATCCCAGGACCCTGAGATCACGACCTGAGCCGAAACCAAGAGTTAGACACTCAACCAATGGTGCCACCCAGGCACCCAGCCCTTTTTTCTTTTTCTTAAAGTAAGCTCCATGTCCAGCACAGAGCCAATGTGGGGCTTGAACTCATGACCCTGAGATCAAATGTCAGACGTTTAACTGACTGAGCCAGCTGGGTGCCCGCATCTTAACTATTTTTAAATGTACAATTCAGGAGCACTAGGTACATCATGTTGTTGTGAAACCGGTATCCCAAACTCTTTTCATCTTGCCAAACTGAAACTCTGTGTGGGTTCCCTCCTCCCTCAACCCCCTGGCAACCACCATTCTTCTTCTGAGTCTACGAATTTGCCTTCTCTAGGAATCTCATAGCAGTGGAATCATACAGCATTTGTCCTTCTGTCACTGGCTTATTTTAAAGAGCATAATGTTCTCAAGGTTCATCCATGTTACAGCCTGTGTTAGAAGTTCCTTCCTTTTGGGGCACCTGGGTGGCTCAGTGGTTGAGTGTCTGCCTTCGGCTCAGGGTGTGATCCTGGGGCCCTGGAATCGAGTCCCACATCAGGCTCCCCACAGGGAGTCTGCTTCTCCCTCTCCTATGTCTCTGCCTCTCTCTGTGTGTCTCTCATGAATAAATAAATAAAATCTCAAAAAAAAAAAGAAGAAGGAAGAAGAAAGAAGAAGAAGAAGAAGAAGAAGAAGAAGAAGAAGAAGAAGAAGAAGAAAGAAGAAAGAAGAAGAAGAAGAAGAAGAAGAAGAAGAAGAAGAAGAAGAAGAAGAAGAAGAAAGAAGAAGAAGAAGAAGAAGAAGAAGAAGAAGAAGAAGAAGAAGAAGAAGAAGAAGAAGTTGTTGTTCCTTCCTTTCTAAGGCTGAGTCATGCTCCACTGTGGTGATTCCTACACGTTGCCATTGGTGTCTACGGCAGACACACAGGCTCCTGGCACCTCGTGGCTGTTGTGATGGCATCTGCTCCTGCATCTGCTTGCTGCACAGGGCTCCTTGGGAGTAAAGCATCAAGCTTAGGGACACAGGCTTTAGACCCAGGGGCACCAGGTTTGAATCCAGTCTCCCAGTCTCCCCCTCTGGGGACACCCTCTGGGACCTTGGGCACCTAGTGAGTGTTTTATAAAGGAGAACCTCCCCCTTGCTGCGGCCATCTGTGGCAGAGCCACAGCTCACCTCTTGGGTCATCCAACCCTCAGCAGCAGGCTCCCTGCTATCTCCTTGGGCTTGGGATGTGGGCGACCTAGATCTGTCTCTGGCAGCCTTCCCGTCCATGCTGCTGCCACGCAGGACATGGGCCAGCCCTTCCTCCCTCATCTGGCCCTTGGCACACACGGCCATGTGTGTGCACACATGGGGCCCATGAGGGCCCATGGGGCTAGGTCACCTGTGGGGTCACCTGCCTCCAGCTGCAAGAGCAGAAATGTTTTCTCAGCCCACTGTTCTCACTTTTGCTTTTTCACATTGTGGAGTTCAGGGCGCTGGACTGGGGGCCGACACAGCCAGCCTTTCCTCTCACACGGTGCCAGCCCCTTCTGCAAATTTAGATGAGCCCCTTCCTTCTGTGGGCTCCCTCTCATCTCTGTAAAATGCAGGCGTTAACTGGATGGTCTCCAGTGCTGCACCCCGGCTCTGGTTTCCTCTGGCTCCTTCAGTCAGTGTTCATTTATCCATCCATCTGTCTGTCCGTCTGTCCATCCTGCAACTTTTCTTTAGTTATTCGTCTTATTGGTGCTTCTGCTCATCTCTTTGTGTCGTGCTTGCACATGGCAACATTTTCAGGTTAGGGCTTAGCAAGCAAAAATCCCTCCTGCTCGTGTCCTCTGGATCAGTAGTTTTCAAATGGGAGGGAGCGGTGCCCCCAGGGACATTCGAGATGTTGTCACAGCTTGGGTGGGGGAGGTGGCACTATTCCTGGCAACTAATGAATAGAGGCCAGGATGCTGCTCTGTGTCCTGTGCTGCACAGGACAGTCCCCATAGCAAAGACTTATCCAGCTTATAATGTCAGCCATGCAAGGTTGAAAAACCCTGCTCTGGGTAATAATGCTGTTGATATTTGCCAGGATATTTTCCCCACAATGTCTCTGAATACACAAACATAAATGTGCATATTTTTCCATTGAAATGGGTTCGAAATACAGTTTGCTTTGTTCCATTAGTAATATCAGCAATGACATTTAGTTAAGAGCCCGTTAGAACTGGGTTGTCAGTTAGGGCTCGGCTGGACCCAGGGCTACCCCAGGGCT
Organism: Vulpes vulpes; assembly: GCF_048418805.1. NCBI lineage: Eukaryota > Metazoa > Chordata > Mammalia > Carnivora > Canidae > Vulpes > Vulpes vulpes. The sequence continues at coordinate 113,924,045 of NC_132783.1, read as the reverse complement.
CTCCAGCCTAAGCAGCACTTCTGATAAAAGTATATGTTGATTGGTTGTTTGTTTGCTTGCTTTATTCTGTTTTGTTTTGGTGGCAGTGGGGGCAGGTCCAGAAGAGGGGAAGCCACTAGCCTTGTGCTACAGGGTGGCAGAAAGATTCTGCCCAGGCCTCGGGCTGGGATCCAGCCATGTCTTCCCCAGCTGCCCTGAGTTCCCCATCTCTCCGCCCCACCTCCCCACCAAGTTGGCCTGGCTCTCTGCTAGGCTTGGAGCAGGCCCTGCCTTATCTCCAGACGCCTGTTATCTGCACACCCATCTGTGGACAAATGGCCGGCCCGGCTGGCTCCTGGTCACCCCTGCCTGGAGGGGGCCCTCCTCTCAGACCTGCGTCTGGCAATTTGGGCTGGAGCCCAAGGTGGGGGGTCTCACAATGGAGGAGGCCCAGCCCAGTCCCACCCCTGGGGCTTTCAACTCCAGAATGATGGTGCTGGGACATTCCATTCACAGGACAGGAATCAGGGCCAGGAAACTCATCCCTTCCCACTGCCCCTTCACTCACTTGGTTTTGCAGCAGGCCTTATAATGTAGGTAGGGGCTGGAACTGTGATTCCCATTGGACAGTTGGGGAAATCAAGGCTCAGATCGGGGTGTAACTGGCTGCAGGTCACACAACAAGGCAGAGGCTCTGCTGGGAGTTGAACGAGGCCCCCTACCTTCTATCTCTCGGCCTCTGCAAAGGAAAGCCCACAGATACCAGACTCCTGGCCCAACTTTGCCATGCAAACCAGGTGGCTGAGACACAGTCACTCCTTCCTTTGGACTTCATTTCTGTACTTTGCAAACACACAAAAGTGAGGGCCTGCTCCCAGCTCCTAGGAGGCAGGTGAGCAGTAGGGAGAGTGAACCATGGGCTCTGTGCCCACCCTGCTTGGGTTCAAGTCCCACTTTCCCCACTTATGCTCAGCAGAACCTTGGAAAATCACTTGCTCTCCCTCTCTTTGCCTTGGCTTCCCCATTTGAAAAATGGGAGAATAGGAGCCCTTATGTCACAGGATTGTTATGAGGATTAAGTTAACCTACACACTAAGTACTTAAGTACTTAGCACAGTGCTGGGCCCATAATGAGTACTCACAAGTAAATGTAGGTTACTGTTATTTGTATTAGCCGTCAAGTATAGGAGGAGGACCCAGAATAGTGCTTGCAGTAGCTGGGTTGACTCTGTGACCTTGGGCGGCTGACTTGACATCTTTGAGATTGTTTTCTCACCTGCAAAATAGAGGCAGTGAGGGGCCTGTGCGGTTGAGGTTCTGGAGAGGAGCTTGGCACAGAGCATGGCCCCAGCAGCCAGGGTGGGGCAGGGCACTGCCTGTGACCCACGGGGAGGGGTGTCTGCAGGAAGACAGAGACAGCCCGTAGGCCTTTGTTTACAGAGCCCATCTCTCCTCTGATGGATGCAGCCGGCAGAGTCTGTTTGCAAGTTCCTCCTGGAAACATGAATCAAGGTCTGTTTGGAGAACGCGCGCGCTCCTCTGTCAAACATTCCACCCATTCTGGGGCCACCAAGCCCCCGGAGCCAAGAGCAGAGTGAGTCCCAGACTGTACCCAGGGACAGAGCAGAGGCTGAGACACGGAGCCAACCTGGGGGAACCGGACAGCCTGGGCTCAGTGACCCCCCCACCCCCGGACAGACACCCTGCCTGGCCTCAAGGAGCTCTCTAGAAAGCAAGATAAGACCTGGACCCAACCAGAAAACAGGGAGGGTGAGATAAGGACCCATCTGCTTCTACTCTGGTCCCCTGTGATCTTTCACAGCAGCACCAGGGTGATCTTCTCAAAATACAAATCTCATCAGCTCTCCCTTGCTCACCAGCCACAAGTGGCTTCCCTTGCAGCTGAAAAAAGATCAGGTTTGGGCAGCCCGGGTGGCTCAGCAGTATAGTGCCCGCCTTCGGCCCGGGACGTGATCCTGGAGTCCCGGGATCGGGTCCCGCGTCAGGCTTCCTGCATGGAACCTGCTCCTCCCTCTGCCTGTGTCTCCGCCTCTGTGTGTGTGTGTCTCTCATGAATAAATAAATAAAATCTAAAAAAAAAAAAAAAAAAAATCAGGTCCTTACAATGGGGACCTCCCCCCTAACCCCACCACTAGGACCTCTGCTCCCGCACCCTCATCTCCAAGTCCTGCTTTTCCCGCAGCCCCTCAAGGAGGCCTGCCACGCTCCTGTCTTGGATGCTTTCCCTAGGCCCCTCGTGCCCCTGACGCCCCCCCAAGGCCTCCCTGACCACCCCGCTGGCCCCCATCAGACCTGGGAGTATACGTGTATTTGCTGGCGCGTGTAGTGCCCATTTCCACAGGGGTGGGGGCAGCGTCCGTTCTATTGCTCAGCGAGCGCCCAGCCCCTGGCGTGATGCTGCCTGCCACGGGGGAGGCTCCGAACAAACAGCTCTTCAGTGAGAGAACGACTGACTGTGGGAAGAACTGATCTCTGAAAATGGATGATTGTAACCAGTTGGGGGATCAGAGAAGTCTTCTGGGGAGATGGCAGCACAGCCAGGGCTTGCTGAGCAGGAAGGCTGACCCTTCCCGGGAGATGAGGAAGGAGGAAGGGCAGGGCTTAGCTGCTAAGCAGCGCTGCGGGGGAGGAGGTAGGGGCCCACTTCAGGGGAGGCTGCACCGGGCAGGCGGGGGGGGGGCCGGGGGGGGGGGTACAAGGGCCGCCAGTTCAGCCACCTTGGCCAAGTCACTTCAACCCTCTGAATCTCAGTTCCTGCATCTGAAAAAATGGGGGTGATGATACGTATCCAGAGACAGAGCATGAGAGGAGCAAATGGGGCGATGCATGTAAGCCCCCAGTCCGAGGTCAGTAGGTGGAAAGTGTCACCACCACAGATTTCCAGTTCACCTCCATAGCGATCTCAGGGAGGAGGTGTCCTCTCTGCATCATTCTCCCGTAATAAATTAATTGGATTTAACACTACATATATCTTAAATATTGAAACACTGTCAGATTTACAGAAAAGTCACAAGTACCATAGTACATAGTCATTTTCCCCCTGAACCAGTTGAGAAGAAGTTGCTGATACGATGTCCCGTCTCACCTTTTGATTTCTTTCTTTTTTTGCCCCTTTGTGTGTATTTCCAACAAACATGGACAAGCTCCTACCAACCATAATATAACCATCATTGTTGGGACACTGACACATTCCTAGCAGAGAATCTTCAGACCCCATCGGAGATTCTGCACTGGGCTGGACTGTCGTGCAGCGTGTGGTTGTCACCACTTGGTCCCCTTGTTCTCCCCGAGGGATGAGGGTGCTGGGCTCCCGGCTGCCTCTAGGTGGCACACAACTCTCTGAGGAAAGGAAGGGAACCCCGGTGAATTAATTCCAAGGGAAGGAGGGATTGTTTTTTTTTTTTAGAATACAAATAGACGTTTATTGTACAAAATTGAGGCCTTCATATTTAATGGTTCAATAAGGCTAAACAAAAACTAAGTTATTTTTTAAAATTCACAAAAATTTCTCTTTCACTCCCCCACATCCCAAATTTAAAATGGCCTGACCACATGTTATCGAAACAAACACTTTAAATAACACCGAGTCCTTTAAAGACAACTATGCCATATGTTATTTTTTGGCATATGTGATCTTCATGGCATGGGACGGTGTGATTTTAAATCCCTGTAAAGCATCCCCGGCAGCTCCAGCCTGTCCATCATTTTCAAATTCAACAGAAGCAGTGTCATGCCTTCCGGGTACTAAACGTACTTCTTTGAAGCCCCGAAACTGATTAAACAGCATAGACAACATCATCTCATTAGTCTCTTCTGGTAAATTGTTGAGGAATAAAATATAGTTTGGAGGGTACTCAGGGACCTGAGGATTTGGTGTTGAATTTCCTTGAGTATTTGCTACATTTGATGTTCCCTGACCAGGCTTTTTGTTTGCAGTGGTCTCAGTCTGTTCCACAGTTTTTGCTTTTTTCTTTTCCTTCTTCTTTTCCTTGTCAGCAAAGTGCCACGCATTTTAGATATTATATCCGAATCTGTTTTTGCATACTGGATTCGCATTGGTTTACCATAAAATGGAAATCCTTGTAACTGTCTCAAGGCATTTGTGGATGAGCCCAGTTCCTTAAAAATAACAAAGCCTTGCCCCCTCATCTTCATGGTCTTTAAAGCTACAATATCTACCACATGGCCAAACTGAAAAAACAGGGCGTATAGGGATCTCTTCAATTCTTCTTTTTAAATTTTGTCATTCATATTGTTAATGTAAATTCTATGATTTGGTCTGATATCCATGTTTGCAGTTAAACTGTTCAAATTGCCTGAGGCCTGCGCTTGGTCCCGTACCAGGAGGGATAGTTTTACATGGATTAAGCCCTGTCTGTACGGGTGGGTCCTCCAAAGGAGTCAAATTTTACCCTCTGTTCCCACTAGGAGGAACCAGCATTCATTCATTCATTCATTCATTCATTCATTCATTCATGTATCAAGTACTTCCTGGTGCCTCCTGCTGCTGATAGCTAAAGCTCATGTGCCTTCTGAAGGTCACAGCACAAAGAAGACAAGGGCAAGGTCACTGGGCTCAGAGCTCCGACCAGGCACAGGCCCAGGTTTTGCTCCTGGCTTGCTGTGAGACTTTGAGCACCTTTCTAGGATCTAACAGTTTTAAAAAATTGCAGATGTCAGCTTGGCTAGATTAGGGTTCTGTTTCATCACTCCATGCCTATCCCCCTCCATCTTGAACCTATCTCTAAATTCAACGGACACTCTGCTCCAGACTCCTCCTCTTTCCCATAAGAAGGCAACCAAGGTGTGGATTCAAGTCGCTCACAGGCAGGTGAGAAGATAGTTTGAAAGGACCTGGGGTGTTAGCATGGTTGGAGAGGGGCTAGCACCAAGCAGGAAAATCTCCAGCCCCAGGAAGTGAGGGGACAGGGAGAGGGAGTTAGGAGGCTGGGGGCTATCTTCCCCCCCCCCCCCAGAGCAGAATGGTGCCCCTATCCCCCACTCTTCAAGTGCTGTCCCGTGGCTGGCTTAGCAGGAATCTCTTGCCCAGTTGATAACTACAGCAAGGGGTATACAGAGACTGTCTTCAGGTTCCCCCTTGACCACAAACTGTATCCCCTATATGATTTACTCTGCTGTGCCTCTGTTTCTACATCTGTTAAATGGAAGCCAAACAAAACCTTTCTCTTGGGGAGATGTAACCATACTGTTGATCAAAATGCTTCCATATGCTTCTGCTCCTGAGAGCAGGACAGCTGGAAGGAAAGTGTGAGGTCTCAGAACCTTGACTCAAAGGAAGATCCTGAGAGGGAGAGGGGACCCACAGGGTGCTCATCACAGATAAGGAGCCCTGTGGTGCTTTCTGCATCACCTATGCTGATAACTCTTCAGCCACAGACAGCAAGCTCCCTGCAATGTCCAAAGTACTGCCTTATCCATGACCTCGTGTGACTTTCATCTTCTACCTTGAGGGGTGGGATGGGATACTGAGGCTCCGGAAGGGAGGTGTGACAATGAGCTAGCAACAGAGTCAAGCTGTAGAGGAGAGAATCAGGCAGTCCTGGGTTTAAGTCCCAGCTCTGTCATGCCCAGGCTCTGTTACTTTTGGCAAATCACTTCACCTCTCTGAGCCTCAGTTTCTTCACTTATTCAATGGAGATAGCTCAAAATCATTTGGAGGGTTAAATTAAATAATGTTAAGGAGGGCACACGATGAGATGAGCACTGGGTGTTATATGTTGACAAATTGAATTTAAATAAAAAATAAAATAAAAATAAGTAATGTAGCATGAGATGCAGGGTGCCATCCTGGTTTTGATGATTACCTGAGTGAGAACACACCTTTCTTGGTTCTAAGTGACCATCTATGGGGAGTAGGGCTTTTCTTTTTCCTTTTTTTTTTTAATTTTATTTTTTTATTCATGAGAAACACAGAAAGAGACATAGGCAGAGGGAGAAGCAGGCTCCATGCTGGAGGCCTGATGTGGGGCTTGATCCCTGGACTCCAGGGTCACACCTTGGGCCAAAGGCAGGCACCAAACTGCTGAGCCACCCAGGCATCCCCTGATTTTTCTTTTTCCCATCCTACCTCTTACTGATGTTTTCCCTGGCCCCTCCCCTCCCCCTGTCATCTCCTATCACAGTCTCCTGATGACTTCCTGGTTCCACTGTAAGCACCATGATGTCAGGGATCTGGTGTGCTTCAGTCTATCGGGGCTGCCCTAACAAAGTACCATGGCCTGAGTGGCTTACAAATGTCAGAAATTTCTCTCTCACAATCCTGGCAGTCAGCGCCTTGCCCTGAGCACTGGTGGCGTTTTAAGCGCTGTGTGCCAGTCCAGGCTAAGCTCTTCCTCTGCTTCTTCTCACTCCTCATAACCCTCCAAGGCAGAGGTTATTTTTCTCACCCCCATCCTACCAGTGATGGGACTGCAGTTCAGAAAAGGGAAGAAACATGCCCAGCAGGGATAGGTCAAAGGTGAGGCAAGAGAGGCACCCAGGGGATTCCCCGGGTGGCTCAGCAGTTTAGCGCCTGCCTTTGGCCCAGGGCATGATCCTGGAGTCCTGGGATTGAGTCCCGCACCGGGCCCCTTGCTTCTCCTTCTGCTTATGTCTCTGCCTCTCTCTCTGTGTGTCTCTCATGAATAAATAAATAAAATTAAAAGAAGAAGAAGGAAAAAGAAAGAGAGGCAACCAGGGTGCCTTGATTTCGGGGTACTCAATCTCAAGGTCAGACCTCCTTCAATTTCGTATCCTAGGTTCTCACTCACTTCACCGTAGCCGTGCTGCCCAGGGTCACACAGCTAGGAGGAGGAGACACTGGGATTCGAACCTGGGCCTGCATGATTCCAGGCCTCTTCATCACAGTGGGCTCAGCAACTGTTGGCTGTTTATAGAGTACATGGTGCCCAGGAACACTGGCCACGCTAAATGCACGTGGCTATTACATGACTGTCATCACTGCCTTCTGATAGTCAGTCCCTCCTTCTAGCATCTGACTTTATGTCACCCCCACCCACATCCTACCAAAACCAGCTTTTTAGGACCTTCCCCACCCAGGGTGACCAGGATGACATGGTTTCCCAAGTTCTGTTACTCAACTTATTATCTTCAGTGTCGGTGACCAACTGCTGTGTTTCAGGGGGTAATGGCCCCACCTGCATTTATTTTAGCCCTGGTTTGTCTACTTGTAGGGATTTGGTTGTCAATTAGGCATTTCTATTACCATGGCCGGCATGTTGGCCAGCTGCACACAAAAGCCGCAGAAACCTTCATTCTCACGCGAGAAGGCCCAAGAAATGTCTCTGTCCCCAGAGGTCTTCGAGAAAGCAAACTGCTTCAAGGGGAATTATGAGAGTAAGCTTGCCCCCACCTCCCCACCCGCCACCCTGGGCCCTTCATCTGGACAATAACAGTTCCTGTCTCCAGAAACCATTCCTTCAGGTTTCAGCTGAGTGGCAGGATTATACTACAGGGTGGCAATTAGCCTGATAAGGCGATGACCTCACCCCTCCTGCCTCTGGCCAGAGCAGAAGGACCAGCTAGCTGGAGCCTGCCCCTGGAGGACCTCTCTCCCCCAATGCTGGGGAACACTGGGCCTCCCTCGCTGTCCATACAGAGACCCTAGTTCAAGGCCTTGGGCAAGTCTCTTGCCCTCTCTGGGCCTTAGATTGTCCATCTGTGAAATGGAGCATGTTCTGGCATTCACGGGCTTGTGAAAAAGTGTCAGTAGAATAATAAGTGAGAAATTGCTTTGGACAGGGACTGCTGACTGCAAATGACCATAGAACCAGGGACTTAAAAAAAAGATTTATTTATTTATTCATGAGAGACAGAGAGAGAGAGAGAGAGAGAGAGAGAGAGAGGCAGAGACATAGGCAGAGGGAGAAGCAGGGAGCCCACAAGGAGCCCAGGATCACTCCCTGAGCCAAAGGCAGACACTCAACCACTGATCCACCCAGGCATCCCAGAACTAGGGACTTTTCTGGAATATTCCTGAAGAAACAAAGTAAAGAGAGCTCCCATGTTCACCAGCTATATTCTCCCAGGCAAGCTACATGTTTTCTCCTCTGTAAGATGGGGCAATGCCGTTGCCTTTCCCTCCTTGCATGTGGTTATGAGATACAGGGACATGTGAGGCAGGATAGCCAGCTGGTTAAGACAACAGGTTTCAGGTTGGATAGAGCTGGGTTCAAGTGCTGCCTTAACCACTCACTAGCTGTGTGCACTTGGGTAAGTGACTTTACCTCTCTGAGCCTGTTTCCCACCCATTAAATGGACAGAATAATAGTTCCTACTTATTTTAATTTTTTAAAGATTTTATTTATTTATTTATTTATTCATGAGAGACACAGAGAGGCAGAGACACAGACAGAGGGAGAAGCAGGCTCCCTGCAGGGAGCCTGATGCAGGATTTGATCCCTGTACCCTGGGATCACACCCTGAGACAAAGGCAGATGCTCAACCACTGAGCCACCCAGGAGTCCCAATAGTTCCTACTTATGGGGTTGTCCTGAAGACTGAATTAAATAAAGCTGGTAAAGTATTTCGTGCAGAGTCTGGCAAATGGTAAAGGGACATGAGGACAGCTGTGTGATCTTAAGAACACGTGTAACTCTCTTTGAATTTGGTCTCCTCATTTGAGATGAGACACCAAGACAGTACAGTCAAAGTAGGAACAGCACCTTAGGTTTTAAGAACATGCCATGGAATGGCGGAAGGGTGCCAGCTATTCTCAACTCACAGAGTCAGATGAATAAAGGCATCTTTTTTTTTAAGATTTTATTTATTTATTCATGAGAGACACACACAGAGAGGCAGAGACATAGGCAGAGGGAGAAGCAGGCTCCCTGCAGGGAATCTGATGCAGAACTTGATCTCAGGACCCCAGGATCATGACCTGAGCCAAAGGCAGATGCTCAACCACTGAGCCACCCAGGTGCCCCGAATAAAGGCATCTTTTATCCAAAGGCCTCTCTCTCTTTTTCCTCTTCTTTGCTTAACGTAGAGGCAAAGAGTGTTGGTCAATGAAGCCAACTTAGCAGCTGTGTGACCCTGGTCAAGTAGATAAACCTCTCTGTGCCTCACTTTCCTCACCTGGAAAATGGGATAATAGTTGTGCCTACCTCATAAACGTACTTTGAGGGCTAATCACGTAAATCTATTTAAAGTGATTGACACAGTGCCTGACATCCAGTGTGTGCTCAATACATGTTAGTTTTTGTTTGTATTATTTTGAAGTACTAATTATCTCCTCAGGTTGCCTTTGCAGCAGATGGTGCATGGCGGATTCCCAGCAGGTGCACAGAGAAGTTGTACAGGGTCAGAGAGAATCCTGAGGCCTGGCCCTGACACTTCCATATTCAGAATCTCTGGCAAGTCCTCTCCCCATTCAGGGTCTGTTTCTCCAGGAGTAGGAGGAGAGATGAGACTAAGGGCATTCCAGAATTCTAGGTCCCCAGCGAGGACTCCTGAGGGGCTCAGTTTGCTTCCTAGCCTCCAGCACACCTGCCAGAGCTGAGGTAGCCCCCTTGTCTCCCTCACTCCAGAGCTCCAGGCCTGAGAGAAAGCAGACAGCACCCGGGCTGTCGCATGGGTGCAACATCCCATAAGCCTTCACAGAGACAGACACAAACTTGACACATGGGTGGGCAAGCATGCTCTGACACAGGCATGCAGTCAGCCAGCACACAGCTATGTCCTCCCCCTCTCCGACATCTCCGACACAGCCATAGGCCAGTGCCCTCCCTACCTTGTTGTGGAAGCACCTGGCCTGGTGCTTTGCACATATTGGCCTGAAGCAGATGTTTGTTGATTGACTTAACAAATGAAAGCTTCACAGCGAGGTGCCTATCCTGTAACATCCCCAGACCAGGGTTTCCCAAAGCACAGAACCTCAACTGCTGGAGGGAGAGAGGATTTTAGATAGCTCCCGGATGAGCCCATTCTAACTCTACTAGGTACAGGTTTACTGCAACGTATCTTAGTTAAAATGCAACCAGTGGTTACAATGGAATGACAGGAGTAAGAAAAATTTTCCTTGTTTTTAGAAGTTTCTTTAAAATTTTTTTTAAATAAAAAGATCCTTGAAATAAAATTTTTAAGTTGATAATAATATAGCTGGAACTCACTTCACCTTGGGTGCCTGGGACTTGTGACACCGTTGATGCAGCCACCACCCAGTCTAAATATCTCTTCACCACTTTATAAATGGGGAAGCTGGACAGAGGCTCAGCCCAGGAAAGAGTCTGTCTCAAGACAACACTTACTTGGAGACCCAGAAAGCAGGGCCATTGGTTTTGCCTCTGACTTACCATGTGACAGTTGAGTTCATCTCTGGCCTCAGATTTCTTAACTGTAAAATCAGGGAAATTTATCCCCATACTGGTTGCCTCCCAGCATGGCTCCGAGGATCTCAAGAACATGAGAGGCTAAGAGTAGGAGAGCACTTTGCAAACAGGCTTGGGGCATTGCATCAGTTGGAGGCAGAGCCAAGTCTAGATCTCTGATCCCCTGATGCCCCATTCAGGTCTTGCACAGGGCAGCTCACAGCATTATGAAGGGACAGGTGAGGTTTGGCAGCCAGGCAGATAGATGCCTAAGTTCGGTCTCTACCTGTTTATTCAGTCCTTCAACATTTTTTTGAGTACTAAATGCAGGTTAAATACTAGGAAGGCAATGGAGAGCTGAGCAAGGCAGGCATTAATAAAAAAAAGTATCCAAATAAATGTAATATTACAAGTGCATTAAGTACAACATAGCAGAAGTTCACAATGTGGGAATGGTACTTGTCAGGTAGGGCAACATAAGCTTCCTCAGGAATGAGGATCAAGTGGAGGCTGTGGAAGAAGAGGAAAACTTCTGACAAAGGGGGAGAAAAAGCATCCCAGGTAGAGGAAACCACTGATGCAAAGGCCCTGGGGCAGAAGGGGCAGGATCATTGGAGTAACTTTAGCATGGTTGAAGTAGAGTCCCAGGTGATGTGTTCTCAGCCAAGTAAAGCCGAAAAGCTAGCAGGGGTAAGCATGCAGCATTGAAGGCCAGTTAGGATTTGGGCCATAATTGTAACAGCAGTGGGAATCCATTAAAGGCTTTTAAGCAGGGAGTGATATCCATTTTGATAAGCTCACTGGCTGCAAGTCAAGTGTGAAAGAAAAGAACATAAGGGCAGACTTCCTTTACAGAAACCAGAACATACAATAAAGTCACTAAAATAAGATCACTGTAGTATTGGGAAAGGCATAGACAGATCCATGGAACATGACAAATAATCCAGAATTAGATTCTAGGATACAGATGTGAATATTTGACAAAAGAGGTACCTCATCTCAGGAGGAAAAGGATAGTTTATTTCCCAAACAATGCAGGCCCAATAACCTAACCTTCTGGAATAAATTAAAATGAGTTCCCATCTTACACCATAAAATCCTATATTTCAGATGGATCAAAATTTAAATGTAAGAGTTAATATAACACAAAATATCATTGAGAGATTCCAGAATACTGTTAAGTATGAAGTAGACAGGAATCAACAAGCTACTGCCCATAGGTCAGATCCAGCTGGCTGCCTTTTGTCTTTGTTTTAGTTTTGTTTGTTTTTTGTTTTTAAAGATTTTATTTGAGAGAGAGAGGGAGACCATGCAAGAGCGTGAGCATGAGATGCGGGAGGGGGTGCAGTGCAGAGGGAGAGGAAGAAGCAGACTCCCTGCTGAGGAGGGAGCTTGATGCGGGGGCCCCATCCCAGGACCCTGAGATCATGACCTGAGCCTAAGGCAGATGCTTAACTGACTGAGTCACCCAGGTGCCCCGTTATTTTATTTTTTTTTAAGATTTATTCATTTATTTAGGATGAGGTGGGGGAGGGGCAGCAAGAATCCCAAGTGGACTCCCCACTGAGTATGGAGCCCAACTTGGGGCTCCATCCCAGGACCCTGAGATCATGACCTGAGCTGAAATCAAGAGTCAGCCGCTTAATCGATTGAACCACCCAGGTGCCCCATCCTTTGTTTTGTTTTATTGATATATAATTCAGCTTTATTGATATATAATCCACATACCATATAATCTACCTATTTAAAGTGTACAGTTATATGTTTTAAATATGGTGCAACCATCACAGAGCCAATTCTAGAACATTTTCATAACCTCAAAAGGAAACCCCATACCGATTACCTCTCAACCTCTTAGCTCCTGTCCTTTCGCAGGCTCTGGCAACCACTGACCTAAGTTCTGTTTCTGTGGATTTACTTCTTCTGGACACTTCACAAAAAAGGAATCAAATAATATGTGAGTTTTGGTATCTGGCTTCTTTCACTCATAATGTTTTCAGGGTTTATCCATGTTGTAGCATGCTATCAGCACTTCATTCCTTTTTATAGATGTATGGCTATGCCACCGTTTATTTATCCATTCATCAATTCAGTGATGTCAATCCATCAATAGACATTTGGATTGTTTCCACCTTTTGACTACTAAGACTAGTGCTGCTATGAACTACATGTACAAGTTTTTGTGTGGACTTATGCTTTCATTTCTCTTGGGTAGATGCCTAAGAGTCGTATTGATGTTTCCTATCTTTTGTAAGTAATGTTACATTGGAACATGTTTGTTAACAAATTGTCTGTGGCTGCTTTCTTGCTACAATGGCAGTGCTAGTTACAACAGAGAACATACGCCCTATGAAGTCTGAAATACATACTCTTTGGCCTTTTACAGAAGAAGTTGCCAATTCCTGATATAGAGGCAGAGAAGGCCTTATATTTCAGACTGAAAATGAAGAGAGATTATTTTAAAATGTATATGGACTCAAATATACATATAAATATAAGTTTTAAATATATATACATATATATAATCTCTAATATGGCAAAAGACACTAAAAGTCATTAGGCAAAAAATAGAGCTTGAAAAAAATAACACTGACAACAGAGAAAGGGTTGTGATCTTGTATCAGAGTCCTGGCAGGAGGTAGATGGCCCACACAGATTGGGTAGCTAAGGAGATGGAATGAAGGGGACAATGCAGAAGAGCTGTTTTCAAAGGTATGGGCAGGGTTGAGGAAACACACCCAAGGAGGTGCACAGGGAGTATCAGAAGGGAGTCATGTCTGCCTGGGACCTGTCCTGCCTAATGAGAGAAGATAAGAAGGCTTAGATAAGTTCCCCAAACTCTCTTTCCACCTGCCCATGACCCCCAGTAGTGCCTCCCATTAGCCAAACCCTACCAGAAGCTGAGGACTGGGAGTACAGTATAGACCCCATGGTGTGCAGGGCACAGAACAGATGGAGAGACAAAGCATGGCTCCGGAGGGACAGATGGGAAATATCCTGTGCATAGCTTGAAAGGAGAGGACATAGAAAAATGGGCAAAGTCTAGACCAACCAGCTAATGACTGGACAAATGACATGGCCAACAATCTTATGAAAAAGATACTCAAATTTATGTTAGCAGTTGGGAAAACACAAATAAGTCTGGCAGTGTGGTGGAGTTTTGTGTCTATCAGAGCTCTAGTACCTGTTGCTGGTGGGGAGGTAAAGATAACGGCACCCTCACATACTGCTGGTGAGAACGTGAAATGTGACAGATGATTGGAAAGCAGCAATTCAATTCCTGGGAACCTGTCCCAGAGGAATAAAGGCCCAGATAAAGAAGGACATTATGTGCAGGAAATTGTAGTAGATCCTGTCATATCCATGGTTGCCCATCCTTTTGAATAGTCTTTCTCTATATTTGGGGAAATCCCTGTGTTGGAACCCCACTTCCCCGATTTAGGAATCTCAACTAAAATTCCAGCTTCCTTTGCAGTTAGGATGTGGCCACCTCACCAAGCTCCACCAATCGGATTCATCCTGTGGGATTTTCCCACTGTGCTGGTGAACTGGTGGCCACAGGACCAGGGGTGGCTTCCCAGGGACTTCGGAAGGGGGGCTGGGATTTTGCATGCCAAAGAGGCAGGGGGCAGAGGGTGGGGAAGGTGTGGCAAGACTGCATCTGTGAGCTCATCAGACTAGTCCGTCATGTCATTTGGGGCTTTGATCTAGAAACTGAGCCTTCAGCTCAATCCAATAGGTCAGCATCTGCTGCTTCTTAGAACCTTACCAAACACTCACTGCAGCAACGTTCCTGGTGGTGAAAACTCGAAGAAGAATGATCATGAACAAGGTGACAACTGCATAAACTGATACATCCACACAGCAGAATATTAGGCAGCTATTAAAAAGCAAGAACTTGAGTTATATTAGCTGACTTGGGAAGATATCTATGAAGAAGACAAGGAGCAGAAAACTACAATATGGTCCCATTTTTAAAAAGAAACATATGTTCACCCTGTATATGTAATGTGAATACAAATGCTTAGATTTGAAAGAGTCTGCTTAGGATTGAATGATTACAAATAAAAGCACAGTAGGACACATACGAGGTGTTGGCATGGGGTGCTGTGGGAAGAAGAGGAGATGGACAAAGAGGAGCCAAAGAGAAAGGAAAGAAAACCCTACTGACTAAATGAAGTATATTTCTGATCATTTTTAGCTACTTATGTAAATTATGTATGTATACATATGTATGTATTATGGGCATATGCATACAGAAGTTAACAGACTTGTTAAACAAAAAACTTTGTAAAACAAAAAATCCGTCCATCCCGAGGAGGTCAGAGTGGTGGTAGGGAGACTAGTCGGGAGCCTATGGCATCTGCACAGGCAAGAGGAGACGGGAGCACTGGCCACATGGTGACAGTGGGCATGGAGGGGTAACAGAGGGGTTGGAGGAACAGCCAGCAGATCAGATGATCAAGATGCAATGGGTTGATTGGTGGAGTGGCAAGAGAAAGAGAACCCTCAAGGAAGAGTCCCAGCTGAGCTTAATTTCCTGTTGCCTCATCTGTTTCCTAGGTATAACAATACCCCCAATTTCTCAGTGTTATGAGGATGAAATGAAGTCACATATGAAATGCCTGGCCAAGGGTATGCCAGTCACCGCTTTCACTTTCTAGTAAGTCAGCAAAGTCTGCCTGCTGGGGTCTCACTATGACCCCAAACACCACGTGGTCTGTGTGTTCACCCCAGGGAAGCTGAGGTCTGGGACACTCTGATCATCAGGGCGAGATGGGGTTGTTGGAGAAGGTCCAGGGCTGGATGGAGGCAGAGGCTCACACATCTTCGTGATTACTGGAAAAGCCAAGTGGCTCTCCAGAGGAGCCTCAGCCAGATGCACGTGAAAGCAGGGAACTCAGATCTCAGGGACCTGCAGCCTTCTGTCTCAGGACGCTCATTGGGCCATTAGAACTGCACCTGTCACTTCAGTTACTGAGCATCCACTGTATGTAGCAAGGCCCTCAGAAAGGTTTCTTTAAAAGAAAGAAAGAAAGAAAAAAAAAAACCCCAGATGAGGAAAAGAGCCCCAGAAAGACATAAATACCAAATAGTGGTGATAAAGCCAAATGAACTGAGAAGATAGTAGGTTAGGGATTTCAAGAGAGGAGAGAGGGGGTACTTTTAGTAATTAGTGCTCCTAGAAGGCTTTTGGGAGGAAGTGGCTTTTGAAGAATAGGTGGAATTTGGACACACAGAGAGGGCAGATTTTTTAAAACTCTTCCCTTTTATTTTTAAAGGAAATTCTTCCCATTCTTTAAGGATCAACTCAAAGGCCTCCTTCCTGCTTACTTGATCCTGCTGGTTGGAATTATTCATTTTTTCCTAGCGCGCCCATTAACAGAGCTTTATCATCGGTGCAAACGGTGCTATTTGCCAGTCGTCTTCTTGTCTGGCTGGGCGGTGTGAGCAGCTTGAGGGCAGGAGCAGTGTCTTCAGTCTTACAGCCCTAGGGCCAGGTAGTGCCCCTTCAGCTGGTATTCAAAACACTGTGCTGAATGTGGGAAGTGAAAGTCTTACAGCAAGTATTCATTTGACCCTCCAAAGTTTTTGGAGGAATCTACACTTACCTCTATTCAAGAACCCAGCAAGCATTTCACACTCTCTTTGTTTCCTAAATCAAACCATGAAAATATGTGTGTCCAAAATAAGATATAAGAGCCAGTATATTAAGCCATTTCAGATTTCGTCCGTTTAACCTCCACAATGGTTCTCTAAGAAGAAGCTTTTGCCTATGCCCATTTCACAACTAGGAAAACTGACGTTTAGTAAGGCCAGCGATTTCAATGGTAATGGCAGAAGTAGGACTAGAAACCCAAACACTTGGGTGCTATCCCTTATGTACATATATGACTATGTGTGCATGCCCATGCATGAAGAGTTTCCAAATTTGTAAGATTAGGTACTGGTCTCAATGACCTTGGACAGCACCTCATGCCCTGACAAGCTAAGGACTCAATTCCATGTATACAAAGATGTCACTTGAACTTGATGCCCAGGTGTGATCCCCACTTGGCAGTTGAGAAAACAGGCTTGGCAAGGTCCCGTGGCTGGCTCAAGCCCTCGGGCTTCTTGGTAGTGGAGCTGGGTGCAGGGCCTGTCTTTTCTGCTCCTCGGCCCTTGCTCTTTCTCCCAGTTCTTTGTTCGGAATCTCATGGTCCAGCCACCCTGACTGTGGTCCATGGAGTGGCTGCACGCAGCACAGCCTGCTGCAGATCTGCTCTGGGGTCCTGGAGGAGATGTGGGCCGTACATTATTTTACTCATGTATGATCCTTTCTTTTTTTGTAAATACAACTGGGTGCCATGTCCCAGGTGCTGGGCTAAGCACTCTACACGCAATGTGCCTTACCCTTCACTAAAATCCCATGGAGGGGATCCCTGGGTGGCGCAGTGATTTGGCGCCTGTCTTTGGCCCAGGGCGCGATCCTGGAGACCCGGGATCGAATCCCACGTCGGGCTCCCGGTGCATGGAGCCTGTTTCTCCCTCTGCCTGTGTCTCTGCCCCTCTCTCTCTCTGTATGACTATCATAAATAAATAAAAAAGCTTTAAAAAATAAAAAAATAAAATCCCACGGAGTAGGCATTTACATTATTCCCAGTGAATACACAGACCACTGAGGCTTGAAAGGGGTGAGGGCTTGCCCGGTTTACCTAATCAGGGAGCTGAGGAGCTGGGATTTCATCTCAGGTATGCCTGATTCAGAGTCCCACCTTCCCAAGCGCAAGTGCAACACTCAGCCACAGCTTGGCTAGGGCCTCTGCTGATGGTATGAGCCGTAAAGGGCGTGATTTGCAAACTCATACTGGGGCCTTGGAATTTAAACATCTATCCCAGTGCCCAGAGGCTTGGGGGTGAGACAATACTCTCTGTGACACCAGGTCATGGAGAGGATTTTACAGGACGAGGACAGTGGATAGGTGAGCAGAGTAGGATCAGCACTAGTTGTAAAGGTTGCTAGCACTTAATAAATATTCCATTCCTTCCTTCCTCTCTCCCCTCCCTCTTTCCCTTGGATGATTAAGAGCCAGACTTTGAAGTCAGGCAGACCTGAGTTAAATTGCCAGTTGAACAACTGACTAGCTATGTGGCCTTGGACAAGCCACTTAACCTCTCCAGGCTTCAGCTCCCTCATCTGCAGAATTGGGACACTATCTCATCATTATGTGAATCGGGAAATCCGCATAAAGGACTTAGCCACATGCTGAGTGATAGTAAATGCTCATTAAGTAGCTGTTATTAGTCCCTTCTGCTCCCTGTTCTGCCCCAAAATAGCTGAGTGACTAAGACCCTTCCTTTATGGGCCTCAACGTTTCAATTTGTACAATGACCATGTTCAACTAGATCAGTGTTTCCCAAATTGTGGTACCCGGTGGTAAGTTAGATGATTTTACTTATTTTTTTTAAGATTTTATTTATTTATTCTTGAGAGACACAGAGAGATGCAGAGAGAGAGACAGAGACACAGGCAGAGGGAGAAACAGGCTCTCCCGACGTGGAGCCTGATGTGGGACTCAATCCCGGGTCTCCAGGATCACTCCCTGGGCTGAAGGCGGCGCTAAACCGCTGAGCCACCCGGGCTGCCCAAGCTAGATGATTTTAAATGATACAACGTGCACATTTGTTATTTTCTGTTATGACTATATTTTAACATATAAGAGGGAAAAAAAGTAAACTGAGATACCAAACACAGGATTTCATGGATGTGTCTGGATTGAAGCTGGGTAAAAAAAAGTAGTGATTTAAAGTGAGAGCCATTAAATAAATAATAGATCAGGGGGTACCAGAATGTGGCAGAAATTGAGAAGGTGGTCCTTGAACAGATGGGCTCGGGGAAGTCTAAGCTAGGAGATCTGGCTTTGATTATATGGCTGCCCAGAGAAACTCTGGCTCGTGAGTGACTTGCCAGAGGGACCCCTGTTCCCCCCTATATTTTTAAGTGGCCAGGTTCCTGTAAGCCCCATTGCCAGCGGTTTGGGCTAATGCCCTTTCAGTACACATTGCAAAAATAATATAAATAACTCATCCTAGGACTTCAAACATGCCACCTCAGATGTATGGTGGGAGATTACAGGTTCCCAAGACGCAGCCCCTCCATCATTCCCGTGGCTTAGAAGCTTGCTGGAGAGCAGACATCAATGCTTTGGTTTTATGGGCAGCCGGGCCACGTGACCAGGCCCCAAATCCTTTGCTTTATGGGTTGTTTACACATTCCTGGTGAGAAACGGTTTACATTCTGGGCGCTGAGCACACTCCTAAATCAGCTGCCCGGTGCTTGCAGTTGGAGGTGAAAGAGACCTGTGTGTCGGTGGGCACCAGGAGGCAGGGGAGAAGGGAGAGGCAGGCCAGAGGAGGCCTGCGAGGGGGCCTCTCGGCTTCCGGTCTGTGGCACCTGGAACCTATTTCTGAGTCAGTGGGGGGCGCTGTGCAGGGCCTGAAGTGGGGAGGACCCTGAGGGGGTTACTGATGCAGGATAACTCCAGGTGTGCTGGGCTCTCGCTCCATACTGGCACTTGGGCACTCGGTGCACACGAGCTCGCTGGGTTCCCACATAGCCCTGGGAGCTTGGAATTCTTCTCATTTTCAGATGAGGAACCAGAGGCTCAGAGAAGGAAGTGTCTTGTTCCCTATTCCACAGCTGGGGAGTGTCAGGGAAGGATTCAAACCCACCCTGACAGAGGCAAAGGCTGAGGTCTCACCACTGTACTTTCTTGTCGCTGGGGCTCCATAGAAACCATTTGGGTGGAATTTAGGAGGTGTCTCCTGGCTCGGGGAAGGAGGATTAGGAGATGACAATTTCTGTCTGGATTTTGCTGCTGACTTAGCTAAGTCACCGTCTGAGAATCCCACGTCACAGAGTTGACCTTATGACCAATGTATAAGTTGCCCTGGGAATCATCTGGGCAAACTCAGGGCACCCAGTGGGCCCCTGCTTGCTCCTCCCACCCTACCCCTCCACCTCCTTCCTTTTCCTTCTCCTGGGCCCCTTCTCCAATCCTCCTGCACCCTGAGAGGGCCCTTACTATCTACTGGTTTTTCTTGTATCTACCTATTTGTGGTTTATACCCACCTGCCCTAGCTTTGGCCTTTGCCTCTGCATGGGACCTTCTCCTAGGAAGGTGCTCTGATGTTGGAGGTGACCCTTAGCTCCAGGTCACCCCCCAAGCCACCCCAGTGCCTTCAGCAACTCCTCACACCACATGGCCTCTAGTCCCCTCCTCATCTTGGTTGCTACCTTCTGAGGTCAGGGCAAGAAAGTGACCCAAAGTTTGAGAGGGAAGGTAGTTAGCAGCCTGGCTTAAGGAATCTTCTCCATCTGGATTGAGAGGCAGCTGGGTCTTAGGGAAATCACACAGGCTCTGGGGTGAGGCAGATATGGATTACAGTCCTGTCCAACACTGGATCATCTTGCCCAAAGCTCTAACATCTCAGCCTCTGCTTTCTCCTCTGTAAAATGGTCACAATGCCTCTAGTAGACAGCTGGGCTCTTTCTGGCCCAACAGCCTCCCTGACACCCCCAGTTTCCTGTCAGGCACCACCCCTCTTCTACCCTCAGCCTAAGTGGTATACAGGTAATTCTACCCTTGACTCAGGGCCTCAGCAACTCAGCACTTCCCTTACACCTTGTTCCAGTGATTGGTTCAGGGATGCACATGTGGCCCGATTCCAGCCAATAAGAGTCCAGCTGTCAGAGCCAGATGCTCTCTCTTCAGTAGGTGTAAAGGTGTGAGGGTGTGCGCTCTGAAGCCACTTCTGTCGTTTTGCTATTATGAAGGAAAATTGTGTTTGAGAATGGAGCAACCCACGAAGCAGAACCAGGCCAGGAGATAACTATATTATTTGGGTTAAGCTGAGCCTAAAGCTAGATTCTTTTGACTTTCCAGGTACTAATAAATTCCTTGTGGAAGTTTAGTTACAATAAGGGGGGAAAGAGAAACTGAATCGGGTTGTGCAGAGAAATGGCCTTGCTTCCTTTGGGAAAGCAGCTGGCCTCCCTCATTATGGGGTACTGGCCCTTAAATCCCTTCCTGGAGATGTTGGTGGGGTGCTCTCCCCCCACATTGGTGCCCAGCATCTTCACACCCCTCTGTGTTCACCTCCCAGCTCCCCCCCACTCCGCTCTCTCTCCCGGCCCTCTCAGGTGTTAAATGGGGGGAATTTCAGTCTGGAGTGAATGTTTACAGCTTACTTGAAACCCTTAAAAATAAAAATTCATCATAAACTGACAGATCCTTAAATTTAACTGTGCAAACAGTGCCACTATAATATTTAAAGCTCCACTTGAATGGCTGCTCTATCAAAACCACATGGGCTCCCACCTGGCTCTCTCCCTTCCACTGTTGAATATGAGGAAATGCTGGCAGGATGTTTATTTGGGCTGAAGGCACAGATCCTCCTTGCTTTGGGTTAACCATTTTTACAGGACCATCCATGTTACTTGGTCGATGACCCTAAGCCTTGGGCCTCAAGGTTCTGAGTTTCCTCCTCTGTATTCATACAGAGGAAGCATGGCAAGTAGTTGATGGTGGGGGCTTCAGGCTTGCTGGATTGGAATCTCGGTTCTGCAGGTTTGTGACATTCAGAACATTACCTGATGGCTCTGTGCCTCATTTCCCCATCTGTAACATGGGGAGTAATGACAATTCCTCCCTATTATGAAGGCTAAATTAGTTAATTTATGTAACACACAACCGTAACTGGAACATAGGATATCCTCAGTGAACATGTACATACATGGAACCTCAGGGACAGAGTGTTCAGTTAATACAACTCCCCATCATCCAACTGATTCCAGATTGCTATCGACTCAGCCTCACAAAGGGTATAATCCTGAACATAAGAGAACATATTCTTAGTGAACGTGTGTGGAAATTTCATTGGGATCTATAGGTAGGAATAGGATGGTCAGATAATATATATGCATATACTGAATTTGACTAGCACTGTAAACTACTAACTTATATCCTTGGCTAATTTTCTCTTAAGGCTATTTTCTGGTTAATTGTCAAGAGTTCCTCTTCATTCTTACTCGTTTTTGACAATGTGAACCATCTTCCTTCATCTGTCATCTCTTTACTACATCTATGTTATTCTCCATTTTAACAATCCTTAATTTTTATATATCCATATACTTTTTCCTTATGTTGTTTTGTAACTTTTTTTTAAAGATTTATTTATTTATTTATTCATGAGAGACACAGAGAGAAAGAGAGGCAGAGACACAGGCAGAGGGAGAAGCAGGCTCCACGCAGGGAACCCTACGTAGGACTTGATCCCGGGTCTCCAGGATCACTCCCTGGGCCAAAGGCAGTGCTAAACTGCTGAGCCACCCAGGCTGCCCTTTGTTTCGTAACTTGACAGAATTTTTATTGAGTTATGATATGTACACACAAATGCCCAGAGTTTAAGTTGAATGAGTTTGGACAAGTGTATCCACTGATGTAACACTACCACAATAAAAATATAAAACATTTCCATCACTCAAAGCAATCTCCCATAAGAGGCAAATACCATCCTAATTTTCATCACCACAGGTTCATTTCTCCTGTTCTAGAACTTCACATAATAAATGAGATCACATGTATACTTTTATGGCTAGCTTCTTCACTCAGTGCATTTTTCAGACTCATTTATGCCAGTGCATGTATCAGTAACTATTTTATTGCTGAAAAGCATACCATTGTAAGAAGTTGTTTATCCGTTCGCTTCATTATATACATTAGGGCTATTTCCATATTTTGGCTGTTATGGATAAAACTGCAGTAAATATTCACACAAATGTATACATATATACATATATATTTTATCCTTTCATTCCTAGGAATAGAATTGCTAGGTATAGGGTAGATGTAGCTTACCTTCAAAAGAAACTTCCAAAGAGTTTTCCAAAGTGGTTTTATCATTTTATAGTCCAGTCAGAAACATAAGAGAGGCCCAGGTGCTCCATATCTTCACCAATACTTGATATTGTCTGTGTTTTTCATTCTAAGTATTCAGGTATATAATGAGTATCTCATATTGGCTTTAATTTGCTTTTCCCTATGTCTAATGATGTTGAACACCTTTTTATGTGCTTATGAGCCGTTTCTATATCCCTTGTAGGCTATCTATAAAACTCTTGTCCTTTTGTTTTAAATTGGGCTGTCTTTTATTGTTGAGTTATAATAATTCTTATATATTCTGGATGCAATTCCATATATATATATATATATATATATATATATATATATGATATGACATCAAACACATATATAGCAAATATTTTTCCCATCTGCGGTTTATTTTTCGTTTTTTTTTAAAGATTTTATTTATTTATTCATGAGAGACAGAGACAGAGAGGCAGAGACTTAGGCAGAGGGAGAAGCAGGCTCCATGCAGGGAGCCCCATGTGGGACTCTATCCTGTCTCCAGGATCACACCCTGAGCCAAAGGCAAACACTCAACCACTGAGCCCCCCAGGCGTCGCTATCTTTTCATTTTTAAATGATGTCTTTGGAGTATCAGAAGTTTGTTTTTGATGAAGTCTAACAACAAATTTTTAATGGACTACTCTTTTAAGAGTTTTTGGTTCATAGCAAAGTTGAATGGGAAGTAGAGTTCCCATATACTCTCTGCCCCGCACACATGCATAGCCTATTGATACCTCTCCAAGAAAGATTTGTCTACACCAAGGTTGAAAATTTTCTCTCTTTGCTTCTAGAGGTTTTATGGTCAATCCTAGAGGTTTTAATTTTTGCATTTAGGTCTTTGATTCACCTGGAATTATTTTGGGGATATAGTATGAGCTAGGGATTGAGGGTCATTTTTTTTCACACATGTATATCCAACACGATTTGTTGAAAAATGTTTTCTTTCTCCATTAAATTACTGTGGAACTTTTGCTGAAAAGTCAGTTGACCATATATATGTGTGTTTATTTCTAGACAGTATTTTGTTTTATTGATTTATGTATCTATTCTTTGGCCCCTACCACATTGCCTAATTATTGTGACTTTACAGTGAGTCTTGAAATCAGGTAGGGTAAGTCCTTCAACTTTGTTTCCTCTTTTGAGGATTGGTTTGAATATTTGAGGTTGTTTCTATTTCCATATAAATTTTAGAATTAAGTTGTGCTTCAAAAAATATCTTGCTGTAATTTTTAAAACATTTTTAAATTTAAATATAGTTGACACGCAATGTTATATTAGTTTTAGGTATACAACATAGTGAGTTGAGAATTCTATACATTATATTATGCTTGTCACAACTATAGCTCCTATCTGTCACCAAACACACTATTACAATACCATTGGCTCTATTCCCTATGCTGTGCCTTTCAATCCTGTGACTTATTCATTCTGTAACTGGAAGCCTGTGCCTCCCACTCTCCTTCACCCATTTTGCCCATCCCCCTATTCCCGCCCGTTTGGCAATCACTAATTTGTTCTCTATGGGCCTGTTTGTGCTTGTTTGGATTCCACATATAAGTGAAATCATATGGTATTTGTCTTTGTCTGACTTATTTACTTAGCATTACACCCTCTAGGTCCATCCCTGTTGTTGCTGATGGTAAGATCTCATTTTTTTATGGCTGAGTATTATTCCATTATGGATGTATGCATATATACATATATACATATATATGTAAAACAGTTTCTTTAGTCATCTATCAGTGGACTTTTGGGTTGCTTCTATATCTTGGCTGTTTAAATAAAGCTACAATAAACATAAGGGTGCATATATCTTTTTAAATTAGTGTTTACATTTTCCTTGAGTAAATACTTGGCAGTGGAATTACTGGATTGTATGGTATTTCTATTTTTAATTTTTTGAGGAACCTCCATACTGTTTTTCCACAGCGGCTGCAACAATTTACATTCCCAACAGTTCACAAGGTTTCCCTTTTCTCTACATCCTCACCAACACTTGTTATTTCCTGTCTTTTTGAAACTAGCCATTCTGATAGGTGTAAGGTGATATCTCCCTGTGGTTTTGATTTGCATTTCCCTGATGATTAGTGATGCTGAGCATCTTTTCATGTGTCTGTTGGCCATCTGGATGTCTTTAGAAAGATATTTATTTAGGCCTTCTGCCCATATATATCAGGATTATTTTGAGTTTTTTGGTGATGAGTTATGTAAGTTCTTTATATATTTTTAATATTAATCCCTCATCAGATGTATCATTGCAAATGCCTTCTCCTATTCAGTGGGATACTTTTTCATTTTGTTAAGGGTTTTCTTTGCTGTGAAAAGTCCCAGTGGTTTATTTTTGCTTTTGTTTCCCCTGCCTGTGGAGACATATCTAGAAAAATGTTGCCAAGGCCAATGTCAAAGAGATTACTGCCTATGTTTTCTTAGGAGTTTTATGGTTTCAGTTCTCACGTTTAGGTCTTTAATATTTGACAATACTTTTGAATAAGATTATGTTGAATCTATACATAAATTTAGAGAGGATTAATATCTCAACAATATTGAGTCTTTTGATCTATGAACATAGTACAGGTCTCCATTCACTTAGATCTTTTAAATTTATTTTATCAATATTTTATAGCTTCAAGTATAGAAGTATATACATCTTTTGACAAATTTATTTCTAGGAATTTTATGGGTTTTGGAGCTATTGTAATGGTATTATTTTTTATTTAATTTTTTAAATTATATGAGCTACCATAGAGATAAAATTGATGCTTTTAAAAATATTGACCTTTTGAGGGAAACAAAGGCAAAAATGAACTATTAGGACTTCATCAAGATAAAAAGCTTTTACACAGCAGATAGTCGGCAAAACCAAAAGAATGGGAGAAGATATGTGCAAATGACATATCAGATAAAGGGTTACTATCCAAAATCTATAAGGAGCTATCAAACTCAACACCCAAAGAACAAATAATCCAATCAAGAAATGGGCAGAAGACATACACAAACATTTCTCCAAAGAAGACACACAAATGGCTGACAGACACATGAAAAATGTTCTATATAACTTGGCATCGGGGAAGCACAAATCAAAACCACAATGAGATACTACCTCACACAAGTCAAAATGGCTAAAACTAACAAGTCAGGAAATGACAGATGTTGGTGAGGATGTGGAGAAAGGGGAACCCTCTTTACACTGCTGGTGGGAATGCAAGCTAGTGCAGCCACTATGGAAAACAGTATGGAGGTTCCTCAAAAAGTTGAAAATAGAGCTACTCTGTGATCCAGCAATTGCACTAGTGAGTATTTACCCCAAAGATACAAATGTAGTGATCTGAAGGGGCACCTGCACCCCAGTGTTTATAGCAGCAATGTCCACAACAACCAAACTATGGAAAGAGCCCCAATGTCCATTGACAGATGAGTCGATAAAGAAGATGTAGTACATATATACAATGGACTACTACTCAACCATAAAAAAAAAAAAAGAAATCTTCCCATTTGCAACGATGTAGTTGGAACTAGAGAATATTATGCTAAGTGAAATAAGTCAATCAGAAAAAGACAATTATTATATGATCTCATTGATAAGTGGAATTTAAGAAACAAAACAGAGGATCATAGGGAAAAGAGGAAAAATTAAACAAGATGAAATCAGAGAGGGAGATAAACCATAAGAGACTCTTAACCATAAGAAACAAACTGAGGGGGACGCCTGGATGGCTCAGTGGTTGAGCATCTGCCTTCGGCTCAGGGCATGATCCTAGGGTCTGGGATCAAGTCCCACATTGGGATCAAGTCCCACATTGGGCTCCTTGCAGGAGAGCCTGCTTTTCCCTCTGCCTATGTGTCTGCATCTCTCTCTCTCTATGTCTCTCATGAATAATAAATAAAATCTTTTTTTTAAAAAAAGAAACAAACAGAGTTGCTGGAGGGGAGGAGGATGAGGGGACAGGTATCTGGGTGACGGGCATTAAAGAAGGCGTGTATTGTAGTGAGCACTGGGTGTTATATAAGACTGATGACTCACTGATCTCTGCATCTGAAACCAATAATACATAATATGTTAATTAAATTGAATTTAAAATTAAAAATAAAATAAAATATTGACCTGGTGTCCTGAGTTTAGTATTATCTATTATAGATTTCTTAAATTCTTCCACACATAACCTTGTAATCTGTGAAAAAAGACAAATTTAATTCTTTTCCAAATTGTATGCCTTTTTAAGAAATATATTTTATTTATTTATTTGACAAAGAGAGAGTCACACAGCACAAGGGCAGATGGTGTGGGGGCTGCAGAGAGACAGGAAAAGCAGGCTTCTTGCTGAGCTGGAAGCCTGATGTGGGGCTCAGTCCCAGGAACCCAGGATCATGACCTGAGCAGAAGACAGATGCTTAACTGAATGAGGCACCCAGGCATGCCTGTATGCTTTTTATTAATGTTTCTTTTATCACTGCAATGGCAAAATAATCACTTTAATGTTGAATAGAAATAGTGAAAGGGGATGTCTTGGCTTTGCTCCTAATTACTTCCCAGCGACTTTGTAGTCTTTGTTATGAATGATATTGTATTTTTAAATTATATTTTCTAGTTGGTTATTGCTGGCACAGAAAATGTTTTTAATTTTTATAGGTGGGGGATCCCTGGGTGGCGCAGCGGTTTGGCGCCTGCCTTTGGCCCAGGGCGCGATCCTGGAGACCCGGGATCGAATCCCACATCGGGGTCCCTGCATGGAGCCTGCTCCTCCCTCTGCCTGTGTCTCTGCCTCTCTCTCTCTCTCTCTCTCTGTGTGTGAGTGTGTGACTATCATAAATAAATAAAAATTAAAAAAAAAAATTTTTATAGGTGGAATTGATTTTTCTAGGTCAATTAGCATAGTCACTGCAAATAGTGATAGTTTTATCTTTTCCCCTTTAATCCTTGTATCTCTTAATTATTTTTATTTTCTTATGGTTTTGGTCAATTCCTCCAGTGCACATCTAAGAACAACTCTTGTGAAATAGGAAGGACTTGAAGCTGTTTTTATTTCTTTGTTTCAAGGTTTTATTTTAACATGTAGTGTAATGTTAGTTTCAGAAATCGAATTTAGGGCAGCCCGGGTGGCTCAGCGGTTTAGCGCTGCCTGTAGCCCAGGGCCTGATCCTGAAGACCCAGTATCGAGTCCCGCATCAGGCTCCCTGCATGGAGCCTGCTTCTCCGTCTGCCTGTGTCTCTGCTTCTCTATCTCTCTCTGTGTCTCTCATGAATAAATGAATAAATAAATAAATAAAAATAATAAAAATAAAATCTTTAAAAAAAAAGAAATCAAATTTAGTGATTCATCATTTACATACAACACCTGGTGCTCATCACAGGAAGTGCCCTCCTTAACCCTCATCACCCACCTAGCCCATCCCCCACCCACCTCTCTAAAGTTGTTTTTATTTTATTTTTTTAATGAGAAAACTGAGGCCCAGAGAAGTCAAGTTATTTGTCAAGCTTATAAGTAACTGCTATTTAAAAAATATAAATGTAGTTTTAAAAATAAGTAATCCAAATTTCTGGAAGCAAATTTAGAAAATAGAAACAAAAAGAAATCAAATACACATCTAGTGGTCATCCAAAAATTAAGTGCTATTAATATTTTGGTTTATAGCTTTCCAGACTGTTAAATAAAGGCATATATATATATATATATATATATATATACACACACACATATATATGTTAAACAAGATTATACAGTAACGCTGTTTTGCAATGTGCTTTTTCCACTGAGCAATTATCATAAATATATCTTCAAGTCAATGAATACATTTAATGTTTGCATAGTGTTCTGTCTTCTGGCTGTAACATAGTTAGGCATTGAGTTAAGCATTCCACAATTGCTAGACCCCAACTTTGGTTCCAATTTTTCACTATTATAAGCAACACTATGAAGAATTTCATTGTGACTAAATTTTACCTAAAAATCTTCAGTATTTTCTTCAGTATAAATTCTTGAAAGTGGAATTGCTAGATCAAAGGTTGTACAAAAGTTTCAGGCCCTTGATACCTGCTGGTAAGATACAACTTTTGACAGGTATATAATAGATGATGAATAATTCCATGTTGACTTTTTTCCTCTTCCCCCATATAGGATCCACTCATCTTCTCACTGGCTCTATCCATCCTCCACCCTTCCTTAACTGGAAAACCCCAAGGCTGATCTTTCCTCAACCCCATTTTAGTCATTCAACAACATTCAAGAGTTGTGTGTTGAATACCTACCATTTTTCAAGTTCTGGAGATACATTGATGAGCAGAACAGTCTTATGCTCATGGAACTTGCATTCTAGTGTGGAGAAACAGATAATAAATATAACAAATAGGTAAGTTATATGGCAGTCAAAGATGCCAAATGATATGAGGAAAAAGGAAACTAGAGGTGGAGATGGGGAGACAGTTTGCAGTTTTACAAAGGAGGGTGGAGAGTAGGTCTCTGAGCAGGAGACGCTTGATTAGACTTGATGGAGGTAAGGAGAAAGGGGAAAGAACATTCCAGGCAGAGAGATCAACAAAGGCTTGAAAGCAGGAACTTTGCCTGTGTATCAAGGAGCAAAGTTAGTGTGACCGGAGCAGGGCAAAGACTGGAGAAAATATGGAGGTGAGGTCAGGGGGACAGGTCAGGGGGTGGGGGCATGACAGATTATAAGGAACTTGTGAGGTTACATAAAGTCTTTGGCTTTTGCTCTTAGTTTGAAGACTTTGAGTGCTGGAGTGACATGGTCTGACTTTCAGTTTACAAGAATCACCCTGATTGCTAAGAACAGACGTAGAAGCTCGGAGATCACCTAAAAATCTCCTGTAGTGACCCAGCCAAGGGATGATGGTGGCTCAGACCAGGGGCTGACTGTGGAGGTGGTAAGATATGGTCAGTCTGTGGATGTCTGAAGGAAAGCCAATATTTCCTGTGGAATGTGTGGGTATCTTCCTGCTGGCCCCTCTGGATTCGATCTCTGGCTCTCCTCATCATGCCCTGTGCCCTGGGAGGCTGACCTGTATGAATTGCTCCAAGTCTCCTTGCCTTTTGTTTCCCATTGGATTTGGCTGTAAGGAGTACTGGCAGGGACATACCTCAGCTCCCTCCTTGCTGATTTGGCTGTTTGGCTGTACCTTCTACCAGTGGCCGAAGTTCTAAGCATACAGCCCATTCCCAAAAGTTGCCCATCTGGGTTGGAGAATGGTTCCTCCTTTTACCCCCCGCCCCCCTCCAGGCCTAGGTGGTAACAGCTCACTGCTCTTGCCAGCCCCAGAGTACTGCGCTGGGCCTGGTTGCTTTACAACGCCCTGCCCATAAATTTGTGGATAGTCTTTTTTTCTTTCATTCTCTTCAGATCACCCAATTTGAGTGTGCTACCTATTTCCTTCAGGGACCCTGATAGGTTGGATGCAGGGCATGAATGAAGATGGAATTGGCTGTAAGACCCAAGGTTCACCATGTTCTCCCTTTCCATACAACTTTGAGTCCCAAACCTGGCCAAGGCGACTTTGGGGACTTCATTCCCCTTAGAAATAACCAAATTGCATACAGCTTCAAAAAGGTGGAAGGAAAAAAAAAAAAAAAACCAAAAAGGTGGAAAGAAGGGGCTCCTAGGTGGCTCAGTCGGTTAAGTGTCTGCCTTCAGCTCAGGTTAGGATCCCAGAGTCCTGGGATGGAGTCCCACATGGAGCTCCCTACTCAGCGGGAAGCCTGCTCTCCCTCTGCTTCTCGCTCTCCCTCTGCACCCCACCCCTGATGATCTGTTCATGCTGTCTCCTGCTCTCTCAAATAAATAAAAAAATCTTTAAAAAAATAATGGAAGGTAACAATAAACATGGTCACATTCTCCCACCCCCCGATCATATTAACATCTACTCCCGTGCAACAGTGTGGAACGTAAATGATGGTATGCCCGGCAAGTAAGCGTTTGGTAAGTGTTCTGTAGCTAATAAGTACTAATTTTTAAAAATATTTTATTTATTTATTCATGAGAGACACAGAGAGAGAGAAGCAGAGACACAGGCAGAGGGAGAAGCAGGCTCCATGCAGGGAGGCCAAAGTGGGACTGGATCCGGGGACTCCAGGATCAGGCCCTGGGCTGAAGGCGGCGCTAAACCACTGGGCAACCAGGGCTGCCCCCCATAACAAGTCCTAAATTATTTCCTTTTCCCCTTCCATGAAGTGAGGGACTCTGAATGTCCTAATAAATTAGATAACTCTCCTTTATTGATGCTAAGTCTTGACTTTAATTTTGATTGCATCCATGTACCCACTACCAGCTTAAAAAGTAAACCTTATCAGAGTAGTTTATATATTAAAAAATGATTTTCAGGGTTTTAAAGATTTCACTTTATTTACTTACTTACTTTCTTACTTACTTACTTACTTATTCAGAGAGAGTAGGGAAGGGGCAGCAGTAGGCAGTGGGAATCTGCAGCAGTCACCCCGCTGAGCATGGAGCCAGACACGGGACTCCATCCCACAGCCCTGAGATCATGACCTGAAATCAAGGGTCAAATGCTCAACTGACTGAGCCAGCCATGTGCCTCAATTTTCAGGGTTTTCAAATTTTGTTTAATTGGTATCATGTTATAAATTCATCTGCAATATGTTTTGGTTTATCCCCTCAAAGATGTTTGTGAGATTCATCCATTCAACACGTGTAGATCTTGTTTATTAGTTTTCACTGCTGCATGGTATCACACTGTATAAATTTGCCACGATTCATTCATCCGTTCTCTCATGGATGGACATTTCCAGTGTTTTCCACAAATGTGCTGCTCTGAACAGCCTGATAACGGTTTCCCTGTGCCCACATCCAGGTTTACAAGTTGAAGTGAGTGTCCTCTCGGCTGCCAGATGCTGGTGTGAGCCCAGTTCAGGAGGGGGCGGGGAGGGAGGCCGGACTAGGGGTGGGGGTAGGAAGGAAGAATGGGGGAGCCGAATCTTATTTAACAGGTTTTGAAGGCTTTGTAAGTAACAGCTCTTAAAACACAATATTTTGAAGATTTAAGTGTAAATGAATCAGAGCCATATGGATTCCATTTGCCTTAAATTACACAGGACTTAGAGCAGGGCTCAGTGCTCTAGGGCAAAGGTGCAGGCCTTCCGTGGGCTGTCTCCTTTGCTTGCCAACGACCTGGATTTCCCTCACCATCCAGAGGCTCTGGCTGCAGGGGAGGAGGGCAAACACTAACTGCCCAGGGCCCTGGGATGCCCTCGCCCTAGTTCTTACTCTGCCTCTGCTTTGCTGTGTGGCCTTGGGCCAGATGCCCTGCTTCTCTGGGTGTTAGCTTCCTTATTTGGAAAATGAAATGTCTAAGAGGTGGCATCGCATATAAATTAAGAGCCTGGGTTTGAAACCATCCTTTAACCCCTTACTGGCTGTGAGACCGTGGCCAAATTACTATACAGCCTGTTTGTGCCTCAGCTTCCTCATCTGTAAAATGGGAATAGAAATAGTATCTATCTCATGGGTGCTTGTGAAAAATAAATTAGTTAGTAGTACACCCAGAGGGTGCCTGGCTCCTAGTGAGTACTCAATTGGTACCACTTTTGCTTTATCGTAATGGTCCTTACCAAAGATGAGTCCAACTCTGATTTTTCCTGGCACTCCCAGGCAGAGATGATGGAAGTGAGTCTGAGAAATGAGACAGGGTTACATGGTGTCCAACCACTTCCCATTCTTTTAGCAACATCATTTCCATTATGTGGCTAATAATTCATATTATTTTTTTTTTTATTTTTTAAGAGAGAGAGAGGGAAGGGCAGAGGGAAAGGGAGAGAGAGTGGGGATCCTAAGCAGGCTCCATGCTCAGCATGGAGCCCCATCAGGGACTCAGTCTCATGACCCTGAGATCATGACCTGAGCTGAAATCAAGAATCAGATGCTTAACCAACCCAGCCACAAAAGCACCCCTAATTCATATCTTTTTAAGTGTAAATACATAACACATATGCTTATGAAATGGATCATGCTGAGTTACAATCTGCTTTTTTTTCCCCCAAGAGATTTTATTTGAGAAAGAGAGAGAGAGAGAGAGAGCGCATGAGCAGACGGAGGGGCAGAACAGGAAGCCTGCTGCAGCCTCTATCCCAGGACCCCAGGATCATGACCTGAGCCGAAGGTAGACACTGAACCAACTGAGCCACCCAGGTGCTTCTACAATCTGCTTTGTTAACTTTCACTATCCCACATATATATTTCCAAGTCATGAATATCCACATATGACATCTTTCTGTATGTGAATAGGAGCATAGTAAACCAACATGTACCAAGCACTTACCATGTGCCAGCTTCTGTGTGAGATATTTTCCATGCATGTCCTCATTTAATCCTCAAGACAAGAAAAATGAATTTGATATTATGATCATCTCCATTTTACAACCAAGGAAGCTGAGGAGGAGGCTGTAACTTGCTGAAAATATCACTCAAGTCTGGACCTGCTGACTCCTGAGCAGAAGAGCTGACTTGTTCCCAGGCACTGCCTGTGGGATCAAAATACATCACCAAGTGACTTCAGGCCCCTATTCTTGGACACTTGGATTTTTTTTCCGGGCTTTTTACTCTTATCAATAGTATGTGATGAATATTCTTGTACAAAGATCTTTACCTATATTGTGCTCACTTTGGGGGAATCAATTCCTTGAAGTGGATGGCCCAGTGTTTGGGGCTTCCATTAATGGAGCTAGGAGAAACAGGACTCAGCCCAGTTGGAGGCTGGGGATGAGGGAGAGGCAGGAAGCCCTCTAGGAGATAGGCCCAGCTGGAAAGCCGGGATGCCTGACTAATCCACAGACTATGCACACTGCTTCAGTTTATCTGAACACTGGTTTCCCGTGCTCCTCTGGCTTACCCTATAACCCTCAGGAATTCAGTTTATTTCCATTCTGGTTTTGCTGACTTTGCTAAAGTCCCTGCTCATTGGATCAGCTGCAAGACACAGACAGACACACACACACACACACACACACACACAGCCCTCCAGGAATCAGGCATGAGGGAGACACTTATTGGGAAGAGGCCAGTGAACCTACGGCAAGTGGGGACTCTAACTTACACAGAAAGAAAATCCCCTGGAAAAAGCTGTTTGCCAGATTTACATAAATCATTCTCTTAACTGAGCTGGGTTAGTTTAACATTTTTGCAACAGCTTTATTGTTTTTGAAAAAAATTATAAGTTCGTTGTTAACAATTCCTCAAAAATATACAAATAAATTTGAGGACATAAAAGTGTTTGCAAATTCTCATTTCAGATCAGAGGTATATGAAACAGCTTTGCAAGTGCTGGGCATCTTGTTAAAAGATGCAGATTCTGCAGATTCTGATTCAAGAGTCCTGGGCAGGGCCCAAGAGTCTGCATTTCTAACCTGCTCCCAAGTGAGGCCCGTGCTGCTGGCCTGTGGCCAAAGCTGCAAGCAGGATAGAGCACAAGATATATTTGGTAAAGCAGAGTCTTCTGTCCTGGAACTGCCACTGTCTGGTTACTGCTCAAAATGTTCTAATGTCAGAACTGCAAGGGATCTTAGAAACCATTTGGTCAGAGCTTCTGCAGGCGGATGTGAAAACTGAGGCTCACTGAGGGCATGGGTCAAGCCCAAAGCCTGGGAGCTTGAGCCAGAGCATGGCTGAGGCCTCCAGGTTCCTTTTGTTTCCACCGAAGCCAGAGCATAGTCTCACTGGGACCAGTGAGGACTCTGAGAATGGCTGAGGGGAGCTGTGGCCTTGTGAGGAAAGTGCAGACCCCAGGCCAAGCACCACACGGATGCTTTACATCCATCCATCCACACACTCTCAGGAATCCCCACTACGGCCCTGTGCAGTAGCACTCTTCACGCAGGGAAACTGAGGCTCACACAGCACAGCACTCTGGGTCTGCTGGAACTCACACTACAGGTGAGTGTGAAGCCAGTGTCAGTTGTGTGTGTGTGTGTGTGAGAGAGAGAGAGAGAGAGAGAGAGAGGGACTCCTGGGTGGTTCAGCAGTTAAAGCATCTGCCTTCAGCCCAGGGTGTGATCCTGGAGTCCCAGGATCCAGTCCCACGTCGGGCTCCCTGCATGGAGCCTGCTTCTTCCTCTGCCTGTGTCTCTGCCTCTGTGTCTCTCATGAAGAAATGAATAAAATCTTTAAAAGAGAGAGAGAGAGAGAGAGAAACGCCACAGCACTGCCTTCCAAAGTCCCTTTTCAGCTCCTACCTCCAAGATCTCTGCCTTCCCATGCTTGAACAATGGTTCACTTTCCATCAAGTGAAAACCAGTACTCTTAGTAAGAAACTCTAAGAAAGAAATACAATGAAAACAAAGCAGTGTTATTCAAATCCAAGTAGATCTCGGCACCCTGCAGAGTGCTAGGCCGGCTTTCTTTGTTAACAGGGGAGATCAGTTAGGAAGGTGTGAAAGACAGAGTAGCACCACACTGAGGCTTTCCTCTGGATGAAATCCAAAGGACTGAAAGAAAGCTGAAGAGAGAATAATTTTGCATCACATGAGTCCACCTTTTGTAGTGCCCTTGGTGAATTCCATCTCCCTTCCATCTCTGAGGCCTGCTATGTCACCCTGCACTATGCTACCTTTCAGCTCTGAGCCTGGTGGTGTCAACCAGGATGGGCTTCCTGGGGGAGGCACCTGGACCACGTTTGACATCGTGGGAGGCCTAAGCCTACGACATCTCTACTTAAGTTCTTTGTGTCCCAGGGGGTCCAGTCACACTCCTCCCAGGGGTCTGGGAGCCCATCAGCAGGCAGCCTGGAGCCAGGGCCTGCAGCCTCCCAAAAAAGATGACCCTCTAGCCTGTTTGTCTAATGTGACCACTTTGGAAAAATTGTTTGTTCTCATCCTGCTAAAAACAGCTTCAAAGTGACTCCTGTCTAGACTGTGCCAGGATCGATTATCAGATCCCTGACCTGATCCAAACCACAGGGGGCATAGTCATTTGCTTTAATGCAATTAAAGCAAAATATAATAATGTATCCAGGCCAGGGACAAGAACAAGGCTCCCTGGAAGGTGGGAGGAGAAACTGGCTCTGGATAATTTCTTCTCAGCTCCAAAGTAGTGAGTTTAGACTTTTCCTGCCTCTGTCTCCAAGGCAACCTTGGGTCCTGGACTCTCCCTTGTCCTGCTGAGTGCCACCAAGTGAGGGTGGCCAGGGAAAAGTGGGGGTTGGAGGAAGCAATCTTGGGGAGGTGGGATGTGGAGAGGACAGTGCAGAGCATAGTCCAGGAGGAGGGAAGCCGGAGAAGAAGGAAGGGAAGAATGAGAAAAAGAATCCCAGAGAGAGGAGGAAAGAGATGCAGGCAGCTCAGTAATACCCAGACTCTAACAAAGCCCCAGTGCCAGGGAGGCAAGGGCACCCCTGCCGGGCCTTCCCAGAGGACAGAGGCAGGGGAGGTGAATCCACTTCCCCAGGATGGCTCCAGGAAAATGGATTTTCGGTTCTCAGAGAGCCACGGGAAGCAGAAACATCAATTCCAAGGTGCTGGCCTGGTGGTCAGGCAGGGCCTCGCTGGCCTCCCGGCTCTGTCCCACTCGCGGCGTGGGGGGAGCAGGGCGATGCTCACACCATTCCCCGCCCGCCCGGACATCTGCACGGAATTCCTCGGCGCTTAGCACAGGAGCAGCCCCACAGTCCGAGGGGCGCCCCGTGCCTTCCCTCACAGTGCTGGAGGCCGCACGTCCAGATCAGGGTGCAGGCGCGAGGTTCCTAATGAGGGCGAAGGAAGGATGTGGTCCAGGCGTCCCTCGTAGGTGACCTTGTAGATGACCGGCTTCTCCCTGTCTCTTGGCGGCCTTCCCGCCATGCGTGTCTCTGCCCAAAATTCCCCTTGTAATCAGGACCCGGGGATGAGGGCCCACCCTCATGCTCTCACTTTAACTTGATGACCTCTGTAAGGACACTGCCTCCAACTGCGGTCACACCCTGAGATACCAAGGGCTTAGGATTGCAACGTGTAAATTTGGGAGAGGGGCCCACAATTCCAGCTGCAGCCCCGTCAGTGGGGAGCTCCCCCTGCTGCCCCGGCAGGGGTGAGAGGAGGACCCAGCCCTGCTGAAGGCTGGCTCACCCTAGCTCCAGGACACCAGGAAGCCTACTAACCTTCCCGAGCCACCTCCACTTGCTCATCTGCGGTCACACTGCCCCCACGGGGTGAGCAGAAGTACTCTAACTCCAGGTGCCTCGCTTTTTAGGCTTCTGTGAATTTCGCAGCAACAAAGCATCCTGGGAAATCTTACGTGCCCTGCCTTGCCAAACAGGTTCCCTGAGAATTGAGAATTGTTTTCTACCCCAGAAAGCATCATTTGTATACATTTCTTGCCCCTTCCTCCCCAATCCTCATGCTGCTGCCTGTTTTATCGATTCCCAAGACTATCATTACTTTATTGTTTGTTATTGGCTACCACTTATTGAAGACTTAATTGTGCAGCCATGTACCAAGTGCTTTACAGTCTTTTTCTTTTTAAGATTTTATTTATTTATTCACGAGAGACACAGAGACACAGGCAGAGGCAGAGGGAGAAGCAGGCTCCATGCAGGGAGCCCGATGCGGGACTCGATCCCGGGTCTCCAGGATCACGTCCTGGGCTGAAGGCAGACGCTCAACCTCTGAGTCACCCAGGCATCCCAACTTTCAGACTTTATCTCATTTTATCATTATAACCCAACAGGATAGGAACACCTGCAATCCCCATTTTGTTCACAAATAAACTGAGATTCTAAGAGTTTAGTTAAGGCCCAGATGACAGAGCAAGGACCCTACCAGGAAAAATCTCAGAAAGGTAGATCTCAGCTCCACGGAAGGAAGAACTCCGGCCTGGGCCCCTAGAGTCTGGGGGAGAAACGGATTTGAGAAGTCGTCAAGTTCAGTGGCTCTCCTAGGCCCTGCACAAACCCCTCTTGAATACCTTGAGACCTCAGCCAAGAAGAGGCCTGGGGGAGGCCTGGAGGCTCTTGCAAACCTTCCCAGGCCTACAAGCCACTTGCCCTGCCAGCAGACTGCCCAGCACACAGCGACTCAACACGTGCATAATAAATGAGTGATTGTATCCACCAACTGCAGTTATAAAAACAGCCACTTTTGTTGCCCAATGACCATCTGCCAGGCTGGGGCTAAGGTTTAGACCTACAGTTTTTTGTTTCATTTTGTCCTCTCCCAAGCCTGACAAGATAGGTGTGATTATTATGGCAGTTTTACAGCTAAGAAAGCCCAGACCTAGAGAGATTTGGTAACATGCCCACGTCTGGCTGACTCCAAAGTCGGAAGTATGGCACGAGGGGACTCAAACCCTGCCCACAGTGGAGGCATATTCATCTATCCATTCTGACAGCCCCGGGTCCCCAGAAGCCCTCAGCTCCTAGTGAGTGCTTAATAAAGACTTACTAGGGACACGTGGGTGGCTCAGTGGTTGACCTGCCTTTGGCTTAGGGCATGATCCTGGGGCCCTGGGATCGAGTCCCACATCGGGCTCCCTGCAGGGTGCCTGCTTCTCCCTCTCCGATGTTTCTGCCTCTCTGTGTGTGTCTCTCGTGAATAAATAAATAAAATCTTTTAAAAAAAGAAAGAAAAGAAAAAAGAAAGACTTACTGAATTAATGAATTGATCCATTCATCAAATCTAGTTCACTGAGGCAGACATCACAACCCCACAAACCTCTAGGCCCATAAATTTCCTGATCCCAGTGCCTGGCACGTAGTAGGTGCTCAATGACTATTTGTGGGATAAATGGCCCTCTGACCCCTAATGGGAGCGAGACTGCACATAAATTTCAGCTCCAGGCACTTTGAAGCTCCCCCAGGGGACAGCTGCTTTTCTTGTTAAGGAGGCCCCCCCAGGCCCCACCCCTCCCCTACCCCTCCTGGCCCCCTGGGCCCATCCAGGCCAGGGACCTGGGGCCGCCAGAGCCAGGAGATAAGAGTGATGGATGGCCAGTCGCCTGGCTCCACTGAAGCCTGGGGTTTCCTGGGAGCGGGAGACAGTCTAGTGATTCCAAAGCCCCACGGAATTTGAGTGGAGAGAGCTCAAGGAGGGGGTGGGGGCGGTGTCTGCCGAAGTGTCCCTATCTCTTCAGGAGATGTGGACCCGACAGGAGGTTTCGGCACCCGCCGGCTGCCCTGATCTCCTTCCATGTCGACAAGGCTCCCTTTCAGCAAGTGCTGGACACCGGGACTCATCATTGGAGCTTCCAGTGGGAGGCTGGGGGATGGCATCCCTGGCTCTCCCATCCTGTCCCCTCCCCTGGGACATTGGGCCCAGGGTCTGAAGACAGGCAGGCTTGCTTCCCACTTCGTAGTCTGGGCTCTACCATTAATTACATCCGTGGCAAAACAAGAAATCACTCCACATTTTGTATACCTGAAACATACACAATGTTGTATGTCAAATACATTCAATAGATTTAAAAGAAAAAGAAATTAGTGTGGCTGGACCTATGTTCCCTCACTTGTAGACGTCTCGGGGGAGGTGTTCCCTTCTAGCAATGCTGAGATGGGGATTCTAAGTAACTAAGAAGGAATCAGCTGGGGCTGGACACATTGGATTCCAGCTCCATGATGAGGCCAGCTTGTCCTTGGATCCAGACTGTAACATTCATTGGTTTGTGTGACTTAAAATCTCTGATCCCCAAACCAAGGTGTTTTGTAGATTTAGGTAGATTCTGGAGTCTGAGCACGTTAGTTTTTGTTTGTTTGTTTGTTTTGTTTTGTTTTGTTTTGTTTTGTTTTGTTTTGTTTTTGAGCACGTTAGATTTTGAAGGACTCTGAGAAATTGAAACTTGTAAACTTCTTTTTGTCTTTTCTTTCTCTTGGACTTAAGTTTATTTTAAACTTTCAAAAAATACACATTTTTTAACCACAAATAATATTTGAATATATCTTCCTTGTTCAAAAACAAATACAGATGAAGTTAAAGTACCCCAGACAAGGTACCCTCAATCCATGGTACCCTTATTCCTCTTTCCAGAAGCAACATCATCATCTGTGGATGTACCCCCTAAACCCTCCTCAGTACTTTTTCATCTATCTGCTCACCCATAGATAGATGTACAGACTTGTCCTATAGAGGGTGGGGGTTTATATGAAAGGAATCAGCCAACTCTGGTCTTGATTCCTTCTTCCACCACTCAGCCCTATGACCTGGGGAGACCCATCCATGCTGGGATGCATGGATCCATCTCATGTGCCCTAAGTGGGATGCAGCTCATGACTAGGTGGACCTACCTTCAGGGTAAGCTCCGAGGAGGTGGAGACTTCGTCTATTTTGTTCACAGATGATTCCCCTTGTCTAGAACAGTGCCTAGCAGTCATTAATAACTATTCCATGAATGAATGAAGAGATGATAAATGAATGATCCTATGCACGTAACATGCCCCATACCAGTAGACATGTCCGATTGCTTCCAACTTTTCACCAACACAAACTACTTCAGTGAACATGCCTGAACATGCCCCCTGTGTTCACTTCTTTAAAAGATTTTATTTACTTGAGAGAGAGAGTGAGAGAGAGAAAACACGTGGAAAGGGGGAGGGGCAGAGGGAGAAGCCAACTCCTCACTGAGCAGGAAGCCCAACTTGGGCTCTATCCTAGGACCCTGGGATCATGACCTGAAGGCAGACACTCAACCAACTGAGCCACCCAGGTGCCCCATGGAGGAGCAATAACTTTTTTTTAAAGATTTTGTTTAAAAATAAATAAATAAATAAATAAATAAATAAATAAATAAATAAAGATTTTGTTTATTTATTCATGAGAGAGAAAGAGGCAGAGACACAGGTAGAGGGAGAAGCAGGCTCCATGCTGGGAGCCTGACATGGGACTCAATCCTGGGTCCCCAGGATCACGCCCTGGGCCAAAGGCAGATGCTCAACTGCTGAGCCACCCAGATGGCCCAAGGAGCAATAACATGTAGGGTCTCCCTAAACCCCAAAGATCACAGTGTGAAATCCTTTGGTTAGGCCAAAGACTTCATAAATGAGAACAGGGAGCCCAGAGAGGGCAAACAAGTCACCTCAAGGTCACCTAGCACATTAGGAATTGATTTCAATTTCTCTTCCTCCATTGACTCTTCTAGTACTTACACTTTCTCAGACCCCCACCTCACCCCCACCCCAGCTCCAGCTTGTATAGCTCTGGAGGGTGAATTTAAGGGAAGAAGGTCTGATTCATTCAGCACAGAGAAGGAAGACCCTCCAGACTCAGGAGAGTTTTGTCCTGGGGCTTTCATCCCACTACTGAGCTTTTGAAGGATCTGGGCAAAACACATTTCCTCCCTGAGACTCAGTTTCTCTAATCTGTAAAAGTAGCCAGAGAGTCTTGCTTAACTCCTGAAGTAAAGATGACAAGAAAGAGTTTGCAAAACAGAGAAGAGGCATAGGAATCTGAGAATCAGTTTAAAATGTAGAATTTCTTTTTTTTTTTTTTAAGATTTTTTTATTTGTTCATTTGAGACAGAGAGATACAGAGAGAGAGAGAGAGTATGAGCAGGGGAAGAGGCAGAGGGAGAAGCAGGCTCCCCATTGAGCCAGGAGCCTGACATGGGGTTTGATTTCAGGACCAGGAGATTGTGACCTGAGCTGAAAGCAGACCCTTAACCATCTGAGCCACCAGGTGCCCCAAAATGTAGAATTTCTTAAAACAGATTTTAGGTTAAAAGATGTAGAATGTTTCCATTTTTATGAAAAGGAAAAAGAAAATATTGCATATATATTATATATATATGTGTGTGTAATATATGATATATATGGAGAGAGAGAGAGGGAGAGAGAATTTGTATTAATACAGAAAAAAACGACAGCAGTTACCCAGCAAATATTAATTGTCAGTGCTTTCCCAGGAATTCAGAATTGCAGAGGAAGAAAGGGGAAGCTATTAACATTTTCTTGCTACATCCAGTTTAGTTTGATTTTGTAAAAACTTAGCAAAACAGAAGATGTATTTACATATTAAATATATAACCTCAAAAAGTCAAAAATGAAAAGAATTACCGTAGGAAAAAAAATCAAAGCAAAGGCCATGAATAACTCATTTACAAAGAAGAAAGAAAATTCATTTACAAAGAAGAAATACAAATAGCTAAACAAGAAAAAAGGCTCAATCTTAGAGTGATCATATAGATACAAATTAAAACAACAATGAAATTCCTTTGTGTGTGCCTATCAAATTGTAAAAAGTGATAAGAAATAAAGACCAAAAGGTTTTTGTTCTTGCCCCAGAGAGAGGGTAATCATGATGAGGATTAGCAGGAAAGGAGGGGGGGATACCCGCACCCCTCATGGTGATGACAAGTCCGTCCTGTCCTGCTCCCCGGGTGCTCTGATAGAGTCATCTCGAGGACAAGCAGAGATGACAGGACAGAGTCCCTGCTTCCTCTGGTTTCCACCTCCTCCCCGTCATGGAGACCCGCCGTGGCGTCCGCTGGCCCACTGCTGCCCACCAGGGACATTCTATCCTCATCAGACCTAAATCCCCCTTCTTCTGATAAAGAGTCCTGGATCCTGTGACAAAACCAGAAGAGATTGGGAAGGTGCCTGGTGCACGCAGACTGATCCTTACTTCCAAAGGAATTGCTAGGTTCAGAAGAGAATGCCCATCGTGGGATCAAAGGTCATCTCTGTTAAGCCTCTGCCTCTAAGAAGCTCTACACCAAAGGCTTTATTTGGGTGGGCTTTTGTGGGAATACAATGCCATACTAGGAAAGCCATTAGCAATCATCTGGTGCAATAGCCCCATTTTATATAAGGGGAAATAGAGGCATGGGGGGCTTATGAGAAATTCAAATCACCCAACTGATTAGATAGAGCTTTGTTTAGAACCAAGGTCTCTTGACTCCCGGCCCAGTACCCTTTCTTGCTCAGATCCACCATTGTCGTATCTTTTTGTGTGTTTGGACCTGATCTGTTCTTTAATCTCTGTATATTAAAATCTATTATCTGCCTGGCTATGGCTAAAAATCCCACTTGTTCACTCGCAGAAGATATTAAGCATTCAAATGTAGATTATAAAGGAGGAACAATATAGTTCTGACTCAACTATAGTAAATAGCATTAATAATAATCTATAAATATCAACAAGTAGTGAAATAAAATCATTCTAAAGAATAAAAAGTGTTAAATAAAACAATAAAAAACCCTAATTACATCATAATATACAAACGCAAACCACAAGGAGTTGTTAATGTGCTTGGCACAACGCCCCTGCCTCTGTTCTGCTCAGCACCCCCTTGATGGAGAGATCTGCTCTGGGAGAGAATGAAGAGGGGAAGAAGCAACCCCAGACTGTAATTCAATCTCTACCCAGAATTTGGATTCAGTACTTACTTGCTGCCTAAAAATGAGTCCTGGTGTTAAGTAGAATTTCTTTTTAGATTCCCTAGTAAAAAGATGCCTAGGTGGCTAAGTGGTTAAGCATCTGCCTTCAGCTCCAGGCATGTTCCTGAGTCCTGAGATCAAGACTCGCATCAGGGTCCCGTCAAGGAGCCTGCTTTTCCCTCTGCCTGTGTGTCTGCCTCTCTCTCTGTGTCTCTCACGAATAAATAAATAAAATCTTTAAAAGAAAATAGATTCTCAAATAAAGACTAAAAATGGTGGGTAAGAGTAGAACTAGAGAAACTTTTGGTAAATAGCCAGATAGTAAATGTCTCAAGTAAATATCCTCCATTTACAATGACTGCCAACGCGTTGTAACCTCAAAAGCAGCCAGAGGGATGCATAAGTAAATGATTATGACTATGTTCTAATAAAACTTTATTTATAAAAACAAGTATGTTGGGCAGCCCAGGTGGCTCAGTGGTTTAGTGCTGCCTTCAGCCCGGGGCGTGGTCCTGGAGACCTGGGATCGAGTCCCACATTGGGCTCCCTGCATGGAGCCTGCTTCTCCCTCTGCCTGTGTCTCTGCCTCTCTCTCTGCATCTGTTTGTGTCTTTCATGGATAAATAAGTAAAATCTTAAAAAAAAAATATGTGAAGGGGCATTTGGCCCACAGGCAGCTATTTGCCAACCCCCTGGTTAAGAGCATGGGCTTGGGAGTTAGACTTGAATTGGAATCCTAACTCTGCTGCTTTATTTCTGAGACCTTGAACAACGGGCATAATTATTGGAGCCTCATTTGTAAATGAGGCTGGTGAGGGAATAGCTACTTAGTGGAACACCGCTTCACTCGAGCATGTTGTGGATGCTCATTATGTGGGGCCTAAACAGGTAGGACACAGCCTGCTGTGCTGGAAGGCGCCTGGGTTCTCATTTTAAACCAACTTCCCTACCAGCCACTTAACTTTAGCCAGGACTGTTATTTAATAACAGCTCCAAAACTCTGTTTCCTTGCCTGTAAAATAGGAAAAGAAACTCATTTATCACCAGGACTTTTATATACACCATCCTACCTAACTCTCAGAACAGCCCTTGTAATTGTTACTGTCCTGTCCCCATTTTTACAGAAAAGGAAATTGAGTCGCAGAGAGTAAAGGGCCATTTTTAGGTAGTAAGTGGTAGAAACCAGATACTTACTGTCATGATATTTCTTTCCACTCAACTGTGTTGCCTCCTAGAAAACGAGAAGAGGGCTTCATAAAGCATTCCAATCCACACAACTACGAACTCCTGTGTCACCCACCTGGTAACTGAATCTCCTCCCAACGTCCCTGCCCAGCCTCTGCTTTCACACCACCAGAAGAGGGGAGCTCAGTACTGCCCTGAACAACCTGTTTCCTCCTTGGTCAGCTCTGACTATGGTGAGGTCTTGGATTGAATGAATCTCCACCCCTGTCACTTCTGTCAAGACTCCAGAGGCTCTCTTTGAGGACCCCCAAGACTTCATCACCCTTTCTCTCCTGGATGCTCACCCAAGACCTGATAACAGCTTTTATACCCCCTTACTTCCAGGCCCTGTATCGCAGTCCAGGGGGCATGGCATGGAGGCCCCTGGCCTTCCTGCTGCCCCACCCTGGGACTGCCCCAGTGTGTCTATACCCGTGGAAGACTGGCGCCCAGAATAGCGTTCCTGCCCAGCGGGCTGAGATGTCACGAAGGTGAGTCAGCTCATTCCTGTGATAACATCTACACAGCCAGCCTGGGAGGCAGGTGCTTCTTGCACTGGAGGGATGGGTTTGGGACACAGAGGAGCCTCTTCTGTCCTTGCTGAGCCTTCCCCTGAGGCGGGGAGTAGGGGTAAGGAGAAGAAAGGTCCCTTTTTCTGAGAACAACTTTTGAGAAAGGGGTATATCAGTCTGACTCTTACAGAAACTTGGTCTTTGGGAACCTGCTCAAACAGCTGGGGCAGGAAGGACTGGCTCAGAAGAGGACAAGGCCACAGTGGAAACAGACTTTGTGATTTCCGAGGCTGAGAGGATGAGGAGGCCTCGTGGTGGCAGTGTG
This sequence comes from Vulpes vulpes, assembly GCF_048418805.1. NCBI lineage: Eukaryota > Metazoa > Chordata > Mammalia > Carnivora > Canidae > Vulpes > Vulpes vulpes. Next base: position 113,879,412 of record NC_132783.1, on the reverse strand, counting down.
ATCATTCAGAAGACACCTATCCTCCTAGCTGCTGGACAGGGCCGCTGGGCTGGAGCCAGAGTGCCTGGATCCTATTCCCAACCATGTTGAAAAACTCCTATGACATTAGACCCATCATATCTCCTTTCTGGGCCTTAGTTTCCATGTGTGGATGATGGCATGGGGGCTCCTTCAGCCTCTGCAAGAGTCAGTATGACATAGTGGTGGGAAGTGAGAGCTCTTGGTGTGAATCCAGCTCTGCCTCTCCTAGCTCTTTGACTGTAGGCCATCTTGGTTTTCTCATCTATAAATGGGATAATGACAAAGTGCTCCATATGCCTGGTTCTACTCAGTGTTCAATACATGCTGGTTGTTGTGGTGGACATCTTGGGCTCATCCCCCTCCATATTCTGAGATTCTACTAGTGGGTGTGGGAGAAATGGGGTGCATGAAAGTGGTAGGGCTGTAGGTAAGATGCTGAATGACCCCTGGGTCCAGTGTTGAGGCACACTAGGACTTTGGTCACCCCAATACCTACACATGTCCTGCATATTCTTCCTTCCAGGCCTTTGCCTCCCCTTCTCCCTCCCGACTCCAGAATGCCTTTTCTGCTCTCATTCAGTCCTGCTCAACTTCAAGGGCTCTACTCGAGCACCATCTCCTTCCAGAAGTCTTCCATGGCCTCTTCCTCTGCTGACACCTTACAGTTCCTCTTTGTAAAACCCATACTTGGCAGGCTTCTATTTTTGCATTATCCGATGGATAAAGCGGAGCTAGAGGAAGGACTGACTATCCATGAGGCCCAGTACCTAATACCTGTGATATATTTAGTGACCCACTAAAATGTTTTCATTCTTTCTTTTAAAATCAACATTAGAAAAGAAACAAACAAAAGAATATATAATAATGAATCCAAGCTGAGTTATATTCATCTTTATACCTACATGGTGGTATTTTAAAATATTTTTTTGATGGAGCTTCCTCCATGAAGGGTGCATGGAGCAAAAGTACTCAAGGCCCAGGAAAGCCGTAACATGGCCCCAGCTGCTAGGCTGTCTGTGCCTCACTGCACACCCATGTCCAGCACAGGTCTCTGCCCAGACTGCAAGCCTGTGAGTTCCATGAGGGCAGGGATGCAGTCAGTGCCACTCACTGCCATATCCTTGGTGCCTAGCACATGGTAGGTGCTTGATAAAATATGTACGGCGGAGGAATGGCATTCAGAAAGGGTTGGGAGGTGCGCATATGCCTCTAACACTCAAGCAAGGGTATTTCCTGTATACCTTAGTTTCTGTCTGCAGAAAGCACCTAAGCAGAATCAAACCCAGGTGCTTAGAATCACAGAGTCATAAGAAGTGGGAGTTTAAGGGGATAATTTATTCATTCCACACATATTTCTGAACACCCATGATGTACAGGCACTGAGGGGTCTTACAGAGGGTCCTCAGGGACTTCCAGAGGTCTAAGAACATCTGAATGTGTAAAAAAATGCACGTGTAAAATTTCCTTCCTAGAGCAACCTGCTGACATCAGACTGCCAAAAGGCCAGGGTCTCCAAAATGTGAAGAACTAGTGGTTCAAGCCCATGATCTGATAAGCTTTTCACAGTTGGGTCCATTGAGGCAAGGCTAGGACTTGTGCAAGGTCACATAACTAGTGAAGGGCAGAGGTCGGCCCCTCCAAACCTTGACATCTCCAGGAGAAGACCCTTTCATTCACTGGCAAGGGGTGGCTGAAGTAGGGCCAGCAATGGAGCTGATTCTGGATCTCTGGATTCCAAGGATCCCCTCTTCTGAATCCCCAACCCGCCCCCCCCCCCAGCACACACGCACACACTCACACACTCCCAGCTGTCTTTCGCAACATCTCCCAGGTTCACCCATCAGAGGCCTGGTGTTGGGCCTGCCTCAAGTCAAAAGCAGATAACCTCTCCCAGGGATGTATAAACATCCAGTGGGCGTTCGGGGCAGAAGAATGTGGAAATGGGTTCTTTTCCCTGTGAGCACTGGACATTTTCTGCCAGACTATGTCGAAGTTACAGTGACCTCTCAGACCGGGGCCTGAGGCCCTTTGAGTCCCCATCTCTGTGGCACAGATGTTTTCTCACTATAAGATGACATTAGCAACCTCAACAAGGAAGGTTTCTCAAGCACTGGGATCCCACACTCTGCACGTGCCTTTGTCTGAGCCCCACACTTTGCGTGGCTTGCAGCCCACAAGCAAGGGATTGCCAGCTGTGGGCTGGCCCTTCCTTCTGAAGGGTGTTAATGGTGGTACCTACGGGAGATTTTATGTGGAGACAAGTGGTTTGAATTTAGGGGGAGGACACAGGGGAGCTAATTAGAAAGCCTAGTTGTGGTAAATAGATATTTGTTTTATCCTACTTTTTAGAGAACTAAATCTTAGAAAAACACAACTGACCTTGAAAATAAGCAACACCTTTTCTCCCTCAGCTACAATTTGTTTCCAGGTTAAAAAAAGAAGAAGAAGAGAAAGGAAAAAAAAAAAAAAAAAACCCCTCTCCAAAAATTTGATCAAAAGAATCAAGCAGAAATGTGCTGAAGCTCTGTCCAAACCTAGGGACCAGAAAATTTGGCTGGCAATCCTCCCTGCAACTCCAGGAGCAGGGGGTTCAGTCTCAGCTCCCAGTAGATGCAAGGGAAAAAGGTACAGGGATGGTGGGGACAACTGCCTAGAACCCCCCCACCGTCTGCCTAGCATTCCAAACAAAGTGCTGCGAGCTGTTGCCAATGTTTGGAAAAAGGAAAAAAAAAATGAATACCACCCCATCTTGATTTAATTCTTTTGGTTGCTATTTGCCAGTTCCACTTCATCTAGGGGAAGTACAGAGATGATTTCTGGATGTGTTTGGAGTGATCTGGAATCCATTTTTGGAAATAGAGACCATGTCATTGAATTACATGATACCCCTTACATGGGCAGCATGCATGTTCACACACACACACACACACACACGCACAGGCACATGCACACAGGCCCATGCGCACAGGCACACATACACACATGGGCACACACTCACAGCTCTGCTCAAATGACACACTCCTCACCAGCCTTCTCCTTGGCCCTCCACCCAGATTCTTCTGTTTCCTAAGGACTTGCAGAGAACTTGGCAGGTCTCTTTCTTCCAGAACTTCCTATGCTCAGCCTCAAATCAGAATTACTCAAGCAAATGAAAATCTCTTCCAGTTGTCAAGAGAGAATTCAAAGGCTCACACTAAAAACAAAGAGTAACAGAATCAAGTTTCTTAGAGTCAGAGACACCAACAGAACCTCCTTTCAGGATAGTTGTGAGAGTCAAGTGCCTCAGGCTGGCCCAGCGCATAGTGAGCACTCAGTCAGTGTTTGATGAGACCCATGGTGGCAGGAAGGTAAGTGCTTGAGGCTGTCATTCCAGCCAATGCACCTGCCCCACAACAAATCTAAGACTGTAACATATTGAGGGCTCTCATACCTGGGTGCCCAATGACATGCCTTTTGGAGGCCAACCAAGCAACTCTGTAGAAAATGGGACCATAGAGAATGGAAATTGAAGGGATCATTTTATTCAGTTATGAATTCAACTAATATTTAGTAATTATGTTATTAATCTTATGATTGGATCCTAAATCCTAAACCGGTATAGTCATTGACACCAAGCTGGAATATATCTCAGAAATTCATCTTCCCTTCCCAAGCATCTCCTGAATGGATGGCCATTTGGCCTCTTGAATACTTCTGACAATAGACCTCCACGGTTGACATGGTGAGTCAGAAAGTGCATTCTGGTGTTGGGCTGAAATCTGCTTCCTGAAATATTCATCCATTGGTGATCCACTTCTGTCCTTCAGGACTTGTCAAGTCTGCTGCTCCTCTTCCTCAGCAGGCCTTGGAGAGCCAAGTGAAAACAGCTCTCTTGGCCATGGCTACCTCACTGCCAAACCACAGGTCTCTTCAGGGCCAAAGTGGAAATTTCTGAGAAAGACAAGAAAATCCCCCCATGTCGTTGTGGTTCATATGAACTCCCAGGATGTGCGCGCATCTTGTGTTTTTATCTGGCAGAAAAAGCCCAAACTGTCCCCAAATCCTGAGTCCATGAGCTCCAGTGGCAGCTCTGGGCTCTGAGGGCACATTCCCTAGTGCACATGGAAAGCCAGAGTCACTAGGTTTGTGCCACTTCCCTGTTGACCCATTCCCTCAAGGCCATGTCCAGATGAGAAAATGCCCATTTCAGAGAAGGAAGAAGGAAAGAATTCAAATGGGATCAGGAGAACTGGGTCCCCACACAGACAAACTGCAACTTTAGGAAAGTCCCTCTCTTGAACTCAATTTCCCCATTTGTGTAACAGACTGAATAATCCCTGAAGGCGTTTCTAGAAGTAAAGTTTGGACAAAGAAAAGAGAAGTACTACACCTGGATAGAGGCAGCTTCTGCTGGGGTCACAGACTTCCTGCAGCAGTTACTTCCCCATGTGCCGGGTTCTCCTACAGCAGCGGGGGCTCGCAGCTGTGCCTTCTGCCCGGCAGGGTATCCCCCCTGCTTTTCACATGCTGACCGCTCTCATCCTCTCATCCGTCAAGCCTCTTCTCAAACATCACCTTCCCTGAAGGCCTCTTCCGGTCACTTGCAAACAAGCTGGTCCCCCCCTCATCCTCTTCTCTCCTGCCAGCCCGGATCACGGTCAGAAATGTTAGTCCATTGTATTTGTCTGTAATGTTGGTCTCCTGATAATGTCGGCCCCAGGAGAACAGGATCCCTATCTGTGGTGTTTACACAGGGTCTTCTAGCACATAGTAGGGATCCAGTGCATGCTGAAGAAACACACAGGCGAACAAATTAGTGAATGAGTGCATGGGCCAGGCTGGTGGTGCCCTGTGGATCATGCCCCACCTGAGAGCCACTTTCTCCTTTTCCTCTTCTTCTTCCTCTGCTTGCTTGCTTGCTTGCTTGCTTGCTTCCTTCCTTCCTTCCTTCCTTCCTTCCTTCCTTCCTTCCATCCTTCCTTCCTCCTGCTCTTGTCCTTCCTTTGTCCATATCTGTCATTTTTATTCCAGCTACCAAGTGTTTATTCTTGTTCCTCCTTCCTCTCCTCTCCACCTGTCCACCTCACATGCACCTCAAGGCCAAGATGTGCCATGCTACCACCGCCTCCATGAAGCCCACCAAGGTATGTGTAGTTCACAGATGTCGGCCTCTCAGACACCTAAACCCCTTATTGACCTGGTGCCCAGCCATTAACAACAGACTTTTCTGGATGCCTTCCTTCAGACCATAGCCTCTGGAGGAGGCAGGGAAGGCAAGCGTAAAAAAAAATCAAGCGTAAAAAAAAATCCACTACACCCAGTATACAGTGTTACCAGACCTATCTTCCTTCACAGGTGACTGTATCAAAGTCTTCGATACTCTGTCGAAACACACTGAGCAAGTGAGTAGGTCCACATCACCCTCCAGCCCAGGTCATCTGGCTTCCTGCACACTATGAACACCTGCCCTGGCGGTTTACTGTTTTAATGTTTATGATGAAAATTTCAAACCAAGATGGATAGTACAACAGGCATCTCTATGCCCACTTTGTGGCCTGGTTTTTCAGCCCCTCATTAACCATTGTTCTGTCCTCTGGGATGAGTTTGCATGTTTGTTTTCTTAGACCTCAAGTTCGAAGCATCAAGTTAACCACTCTGCTGTTTTCATGACATATAACCGCCATTGGTCCTTGCTGCCCAGGTGATCCATATGTATTTTTTCTATTCCCTTTTATCCTCATTGACCTCTCCCATCCTACACACACACACATGCACACACACGCACACACACACGCATGCACACAAGTGTTCTACTGGTTTCACGCACACTGTTTAAAATGAAGTGTGTACTGATTTTTGTGTGAGTTTTTCTTGTGATAAAATACAGATAACATAAAGTTTACCATCTTTAAGCATATGATTCAGTGATACTAAGTACCTTCACATCACTGTGCAACCATTACCTCCATCCATCTCCAGAATTTTTCCATCACCCTAACAGCAACTCTGCTCATTGATCACTAGCTGCCCATGTCCCCCTCCTCCAGCACCTGGTAACCACCACTCCACTTTGTTTCTATGGATTTGCCTGTTCTAGATACTTCATCCAAATGGCATCATACAGCATTTATTCATTTGTGTCTGGTTTATTTTACTTAGGATAATGTTTCTCAGACTCACACCTATCATAGTATGTATCAGAACTGTATCCCTCCACATGAGTGAGTAATATCCCACTCTATGGATAAACCACATGTCGCTTATCCATTCACCTGTTGATGGACACGTGCATTGTTTCCTTCGGCCACTGCATAACACTGCGATGAATTTTGGTACGTAAATATCTGTTTCAGTTCCTTTTTGTAATTATTTTAGGTCTATATCTAGGAGTGGAATTGCTGGTCATATGGTGATTCTATGTTTAACTTTCTGAGGAACTGCCAGTCTTCCCCAGTGTGTGCACCATTTCACATTCTAACCAGCAATGCGCAAAGTTACAATATCTCCATCTCCTTGTCAACACTTGTTATTTTGGGGGTTGTTTTGTTGTGTTCTTTTTTTTTAAGATTTTATTTATTTATTCATGAGAGACACACACACACAGAGAGGCAGAGACACATAGGTGGAGGGAGAAGCAGGCTCCATGCAGGGAACCTGATGTGGGACTTGATCCCAGGTCTCCAGGATCATGCCCTGGGCCAAAGGGAGGCGCCCAACCGCTGAGCCACCCAGGGATCCCTATGTTGTGTTCTTTAATAATAGCCATCCTAGGGGGTGTGAGGTGGAATCTCGCTGTGGTTTTGATTTCCATTTCCCTAACAACTAATGATGTTGAGCATCTTTTCATATGCTCGTTGGCCATTCATACATCATATTTGGAGAAGTGCCTGAATAGGTCCTTTGCCCATTTCTTTTTTCTTTTTAAGATTTTATTTGTTTATTCATGAGACACACACACACACACACACACACACACACACACAGAGAGAGAGAGAGAGAGAGAGAGGCAGAGACACAGGCAGAGGGAGAAGCAGGCTCCATGCAGGGAGCCTGATGTGGGACTCGATCCCGGGTCTCCAGGATCACACCCTGGGCTGAAGGTGGTGCTAAACCACTGAGTCACCCGGGCTGTCCCTAAACCCTTTTTTATGGGCTGCCCTGCCCATTTCTTAACTGAGTCGTGTGTGTGCGCGACTTAATTTGTAGGAGTCTCTATATATTTGTAGGAGTCTCTATATATTCTGGATATTAATTCCTTAATTTGTAGGAGTCTCTATATATTCTGGATATTAATTCCTTATCAAATATATGAGTTACAAATATTTTCTCCCATCCTATGGGGTTTCTTTCCACTTTCTTGATCTGTACCTTGGTGCACAAAAGGTTTTAATTTTGATGAAGTCCAATCTACCATTTTTGTGTGTGGCCTGTACTTTTGGTATTGTATTTAAGAAATCATTGCCATAGCCAAGATCATAAAGATTTTCCTTTATATTTTCTTCTAAGATTTTTGTGGTTTTAGCTGTTAAGTTTAGGTGTTTGATCCATTTTGAGTTAATTTTTGTACCTGGTGTAAAGTCAGGGTCCAGCTTCCTTCTTTTGCATGTAGCTATCTAGTTTTCCCAGCACCATTTGTTGAAAAAGCTGCCCTTTTCCTATTGGGTGGTCTTGGCACCCATGTCAAAAGTCAGTTAACCATATATGTGAAGCTTTATTTCTTGAATCTGTATTCTATTCCACTGTTTTATATGTCAGTCTTTATGCCATAACTGTTTTGATTGCTGTGGCTTTGTAGTGCATTCAAAATAAGGAAATGGGAGACCTCCAACTTTGTTCTACTTTTTCAAGATTGTTTTTGGCTATTTGGGGTCCTTTGAAATTAGATATGAATTTTAGGATGAGCTTTTCTATTTCTACAAAAAAGACTATTGAGATTCTGTTAGAGATTACATTGAATTTGTATGTGTGTATATGTGTATTTTTTAGTTAAGTGATTGTTACTATTTCTTTGCTTCATCTCTTTTCACTCTATTTTCAAGATCCATCCATGTTGCTATATGAACATTTAGTCTGTCATAGCTCCCTTCTGCCAAACCCTCATGATTACCCATCTGCTGCCCATGGAGGTACTCAGGTTCCTTTCAGTTCTGCATGACCATAATAAAGCTGCAACACCCCCACGAGCAGGCCCCCTCTGGGTGAGAATCTCTGTGATATATCCCCAGTGCCAGTATCTGTGAAATAATTGTGACCCACCAATACTTATGAGCCCCTCATGAGGCGCCAGGTGCTATGTGAGCACTTTATATGCATTCTTTCATTCTGTGACTATAATAACAACTCCATGAGAAATGTGCTAATATTGTCATTTTATACCTGAGGGAACTATGGCTCAGAGAATCATGCAGTTAGGAAATATTAGTTGAAGCCAGGTTTAGAATGCAAGGCAGCCTAGCTCTGGCCCCTGTAGGTCCCATCATTGCACTCCAGGGCCTTGGGACCCATCACAGAACTTACAATTCTGGGCCCAACTTATAATCATTTAGCTTCCCTATGTACTGACTGCATACCAACTGCCCAGTGAACACCCGGGCTCTGTGGGACTTGGAACCCAGAGAGGGAAAGGGACTGACCCAACATCATCAGTAGCTGGGAGAGCAGAGTGAGGCCTGGAACTCGGTGACTTGACCCCTGCCCATTAGGGTACTCCAGACCAACGGTCAGGAAAAGGGTCACAGTGTGCACATCTCCCACAGTGAAGGCCCTTCTGGCAGCCCATAAATCCAGCTGGACCCTGCTTATCCTGTTTACTGGATTAGTGGACTGGGCGTCTCTGTATAAATCATCTGGGGTGATTTACAGGGAGGCCCTGGAAGGTCCAAGGGCCCGACTGATACGGGCCCCTGGGGAGGGGCAGATAAGTGCCGCCTGAGCCCACGGGCCTGTCTCCCAGTCCTGGGTGAGGGCTGATGACCGGGACCCACTGCTCTACCGCCCCCACCAGGGTGAGGCCCTCTACATCCGTGCTTTAATCTGCCCTCCCTTCTTACAGGCTCCTGGCAGAGTTTAAAGGTTCCAAAGGCAAAGGTACTGGTATTCTTAGGGACACTTTCAATCAGAAGTGTAAAGTAAGAACAAGGAAGTACAATAGGAAATTGTGAAAGAACATAGAGCCAAACTGTGAGGGAACCCAGGCTGCCATCTTTTTTACATAAGATGGTAACGAACTTTCATGGATTTTGTACCCGTGCCAGGTACTGATTCACCTTCTTTTACCTCATTTTACTCCACAATAGACCTATGAATCCCCCACTCTGCAGATGAGGCCAATAAAACACAGACAAGTTAGGGACACCTGGGTGGCTCAGCGGTTGAGCCCTTGGCTCTGGCTCAGGGTGTGATCCCGCGGTCTCAGGATCGAGTCCCACATCAGGCTCCCTGCCTGGAGCCTGCTTCTCCCTCTGCCTACGTCTCTGCCTTTCTCTCTGTGTGTCTTTCATGAATTAAAACAAAAACAAAAACCCACAGACAAGGTAATTGACTTGACCGGGGCCGTGGTCACAAAACTTGAGTCCCAGTAATGAAGGTGTGATGCAAACCAGGCAGTCTGCACCAGAGCCGTGAACTCCACTTCACCATTCCTCACTCTGTTTATTCAGTACATGTGCTGAGAAAGGGGTATAAGTTAAGGTCTGGCCAGCATATGGTGAACAGTGTTCAAGAGATGGGCTTTGCAGTTGGAAAGGCCAGGATTTGGGTCTTGGCTCTGCCACTTACTAGCTTGTGACATGGGCCACTCACTAAATATTCTGCGTCTTGGTTTCCTTATCTATAAAATGGGGGTGATGATAGCACCTCCCTCATAAGAGGGCAGGTCCCCTTCAGGTGTATTTTGAGTAATAAGGTAATGTACTTAAAATATCCTTGGCACAATGCTAAGCGTGTGGTTAAGAATTCAATAAATGGTAGGCTAGTACTGTTGTTGTTTATGTTTACCCTGATCTTAAGGAGTTCATAAGCCAGTGGTGAAGACTCAAATTTACACAAGGAAGTCCAAAGAGGTTGAAGCATAACAGTGCAGGATGAAGGTCACCCCAGAAGGGGTGGTGAATTTTAAGAGGAAGAACTAGAAACCTCACAGAGAAGCTAGGACCTGAGCTGTGAAACCCAAGCAAGATTTCCTAAAACTATGAAGGTGAAGAAACACAGATAGAGCTTCCTTAGCAAAAGTACATGGTGGGTGATAGAGAACATGCCATCAACCTCCATCCCATGCACTACTGTTTGCACCTGTCTCCCCTCCGGCTGTCATCTCCATATCAGTTGAGATGGTGTCTAATTCTTATCAAGTCTTCTCCATGCCTCCTAATGATGAATCATAACAGATTCCAGTACATGATACGGATGGATGGATGGATGGATGGATGGATGGATGGATGGATGGAGAGATGGATGGATGGAGAGATGGATGGATGGAGAGATGGATGGGTGGAGAGATGGTTGGATGAATGAATGGATGAATAGAGAGATGGATGGAGAGATAGATGGAGAGATGGATGAAGAGATGGACAGATATATAAAATGGGTGGACAGGGAATAGGAGAATGGATGGATGCATGGATGCATGGATGAGAGTGTGGTTGCGGTCAGGTGTAAGAATGGCAGCTGCCTCATGAGTTTCTACTTTAGGGCCTTTGTCCTTAGGGTTCTCTCTGCCGGTATCATTGTCCAAGGTATTCCTTTGGTTTAGCTTTCATTTCATTTAAGGCTCTGATCAAATGTTACTGTCTCAAGGAAGCCTTCCCTACCACCCAGTCTAAAATAGAACCCTCTTTGACTCTCTAATAGTGTTTATTACTCCCTAGCATAGCAGGTATGTGCTTGTATGTTCTCTCCCAACAAGTGTAAGTTCCATGGTGGTAGATGTTTTCTCTACTTCGCTCACTCCTTTGTCAACAGCACCTACTACATGGCCTGGCATGTAGTCAGCCTCTCATATACATTTGTTGAGTAAGCTGAAGATCTAATAAGCAGCTAGCAAGGAAGGGTGAGGTCCAATATTGGAAATATATGAACATCTTTGCAAAAGTTGAAAAAGTGCTCTGTAGGGTGCCTGGGTGGCTTAGTTGGCTAAGGATCTGCCTTTAGCTCAGGTAACAATCCCAGGGGCTGAGGATTGAGTCCCACATGGGGCTCCCTGCGCAACAAGGAGTCTGCTTTTTCCTCTACCCCTCCCCACTGCTCATGGTCTCTCTCTCTCTCATGCTGTTTTTCTCTCTCTAAAATAAATAAATAAAAATCTTTAAAAAAAAAGAAAAAGTACTCTGTAAATGATAATGCTGATATTTTCTCTCATTGGTTCCACCAGTGAGAGTGAAGTTCCCCCCCATGAGTGTCTCACTCTCCTCTCTACTCTTGAGATACTCACTGTTGAGAGTTTGGGCTAGGGTTGTAAACCTCACTTAGATGGTTGAAAAAATTGAGGCTCAGGAAAGCTGAGAGACTTGCCCAGGATCATACAGCTACTCAGCAGCGGAGCCAAATGTTTTATCCATTCCACCTCAGGTATTCATTAGGTACCAGTCGTATGGCCCATGGGACATACTTTCTGGGGGTTGCAGTTCTCCTTACCCCAGGTCCACCCTGGGCAGAGCCAAGCGGTGTGGTCTCAAGGGAACAGAATCACAAGCACAACAAGCAGATACACTTTTCTGGCCTACCCCCGGCCTGGTTAAGCCTGTTTAGCCCCACAAGGCTCCTGGGCAGCCAAGATGGGGAAGGAGGCCACTCTGGGCTGACTGGAATGTTCTCAGTACTTCAGCGGGGCTCTTCAGTTCCCCAGATGTCCTATTTCTCCTCTCCTGTTGACCCAGGTACCACTGTGTACAGGCAAGTTCCATTCATATCTTAATTAATATTCAAAATAACCCATGATCCATTACCATCCCCATTGCAATTGCCATCCTCATCAGAATTGAGGTCTGGGGTGCTTAAGTGGCTTGCTCAAGGCTACACAGCTAATGGGCAAGAGCTATGACTTGAACTCCGAGCCTGTATCTTTCTGATTCAGGAGCCCACACCCCTACCTTGCTCCTCCTGCACCCCATCCCCAGGCCCCCTCTCCTCAGCTCTATCCCTGCCACTGCTCCACACCTTTCTTCAGGAATCTCTGCTTCTTCCACATGACACCATCTTGCTTTCAATTGTGCCCCTCAACCCCCAACCCTGACACTTCTCCTCGTCCCTCTGGGTTTCTTCCCTCACATCCACAAATATTCTCAAGTCTTCCCCATTTTCTATAGGAGCCCCACCTCAGTTCTTTTTCTCCTTCAGGCCACCACTCCCTCTTCCTACTGTATTTCACCCCAAAATTTTGGGGTCAAAAATTTTTTATGTGTCCTTCCTAGCCAGCACTCTCCACAAATGACTTGGTCATTGGACAGACCTGGATCTCCAGACTGACTCTGCCACGGGATTATGGTCTGACCTTGATCAAATCATAGGCCTCTCAACCTCCTCACTTGTAAAATGAGGATATCACTATTCTTCCCTCCTGGGCTCTTTGTGATCACAGGCTGAGATGAAGAATCCAAGCTAAACTTATCATTGTCCGCTGTCTCCCTAGCCCTTGCACAGTCCTAGCACGTGTAGACTTAACATCAAATATCTGGTGGGTGAGAAGTTGAATGAGTTAACGTCCTTCACGTGGGGCCTTTCCTCTCCACCACCCTTTCCAACCTGGGCCCTCGGTGCCTGTGATGGTAATTTTTTTATTGTGTTAAAATATACATAGCATAAAATTTACTATTTTAACCATTTTCAAGTGTACAGTGAACTGATACTACATATGCTCACATTTTGGTGCAAACCACCATCATCTCCAGAACTTGATCATCATCCCAAACAGAAGCTCTGTACCCATTAAATGCTAATTCCCCATTCCTCTCTCCCCTCAGCCCATGGTAACCACTGTTCTGCTTTCAGTCTCTGCAAATTTAACTCTTTTAGGTCCCTCCTAGAAATGGAGCCATACAGATATTTGCCCTCTGTGGTGGATAATTTCATGCACCAAATGGATGCCCATTTGCTTGGTCAAACACCAGCCTAGATGTTGCTGTGAAAGTATTTTTTAGATGTAATTAACATTTGAGTCAGTAGACTTGAGTAAAGCAGATCACTCTCCATAATGTGGGTGGGCCTCGTCCATCATTTGAAGACCTTAGGAGGAAAGATTGAGTTTTCCCGGATAAAAAGGAATTCTGCTTCCAGACTGCAACAGAGAAATTCTGCTCACGTTTCTAGCTTTTGTGCTCAACACTACAACATCAACCCTTTCCTGAGTTTCCAGGCTGTTGGCCTCCCTTACAGATTTCAGGTTTGCCAGCCCCTACAATCACGTGAGCCAATTCCTTAAAATCTCAATTTCTGTCCCTCTCATTCTCATATATATGTATCATATATTTGTATCAATGTGTGTATACATCCTCTTGGTTCAGTTTCTCTGGAGAACGTTGGCTGATATATTAGCCTGTTGCCTCTCAGAAACCTTATTCCCATCTTCTCATCAGCCTAGATATCACCTCCTCTAGGAAGCCTTCTGGAGCATTCTCACATGGGACACTTGCATGGGGCCACTTGCATGAGAGAGTCCTGGTAGGCAGCTAGTTGGAAGCAAAGTTCTTGGGTTGGCCATTTCTCTACCTTGCCCCAAGAGGCCTTGAGTACCCCAGTCGGAAGCTTCCAGGGCATGCGAAGATTTCTGTCAGGCCTGGGATCTGACAGCAGAACGAACACCCAGGGTGCTCTCTGGCTTCCTGGTGCCCGTGGTGGCTGTGACAAGGAAGAGGAGGATGGGGCTGCTCCTCAGGACCCCAGGCTCCATACTACAAGGTGGTTGGGAACCAGGTCTGCTTGCTTTTGAATCCCAGCTCTGCCACTTACAAATCATTGTCACCTTGGGAAAGCCACTAATATCTGTTGGGCTTTCTCTTCTTCAGGATGAGAATAATAATGCTTATCTCAGAGAGTATCCGGACCTTTAAATGAGGTAACACCAAGCACCTGCACAGAGTAATCACTCTATAAATGGCAGATACTATTATTGTTGTCGATGCTGTTTTTATTATTAACCAGGTAGCTTCAGCCAAGTGGCATAACTTCTCTGTCCATTTCCCCATCTCTAAAATGAGGTCGGAAATAACAACAAATGCTTCACAGAGTGGCTCTGGGCATTAAACGAGATGAAACATGTCGACCGGGGGCACCTGGCTGGCTCAGTCCGGAGGACATGCGACTCTTGATCTCCCGGTAGGGAGTTCGAGCCCCAGCCCCACGTTGAATGCAGCCATCACTTAAATAAATGAATAATGTAAAATCAAAACAAAACACGCCGCTCTCCATACACAAGAGCTGTTACCGCAACAACATTTCTTATGATCACTCTCATCATTTGGGCCGGCCAACCAGAGGAGGCCCCTTGATCCCTCCAGCTCTGAGGGATCTGAGGATCTGGGTGGAGGAACAGCCGGCCCGGGAGCCCCCTCCCCGCCCTCCCCCCACCCCTCAGGCCCCTTTGAAGTCCCCAGGGCCCCACCCCCCCACCCCGGGCCCGTGATAAATGTCCCAGCCCTATAGGTTATGACTTGCTGCCAGATTTGACGTTAACCATCATGCCCTGGCTGGGTGTTTGAAGAAAGTGGCTAAATGCTGCTGGGGCTGATGGGGGAGATAGCCGCCGAGGCCGCGCTTTGAAAGCCGGCCGCCCGGCGAGCGGGGCGGGGAGGCCGGCTCCGCGCAGCTGTTTAGTCTACCAATCACCGTGGTGACGGCCAGTCTGGGCGGCGAGCGGGCCCCGCGCGGGGAGGGGCCTCCCCGGGAGCACGGCCGTGCGCGCCCTTCGCACCTCCGCGGGAAGCCGCCGGCAGGGGGCTGCAGACAGACAGACAGACAGACAGCCGGACTGGAAGCGCAGGGAGCTGGGCTGGAAGGCGCCCCTTGGCCCCAAGGGGTGCGCCTTCCTGGAGAGGTTCGCGTCGCGGGCCGCGGGGGGCCGGGTCCCCCCATCACCACCACGCGGCGCTGCCTCTTCTTGCGGTGAGTCCTTGGGCAGGATCTCTGATGCCCCAGGCTCGGTCTCCTCATCCGTCAGATGGGGGTGCACAGAACAGCACCGCTCTCAGCCCGGCAAGTGATGCGTGTGGAGCATCCCGCGCAGAGGCGGTGCGCACAGGCGCGCGCTCAGCAGGTGGAAGCGGCCTTCCAGGTTGGGGGGGTGGCGGTGGGGAAGAGGCATTAAGAAAAAGTCACGCTTGCTTTTTGGCTCCCAGTGTGTCCCCAGACTCCTCATCCCAACTTCACCCTTCTCCATTCATTTGTTCTTTCAAACAACTTGTCTCCAAGGCAGAGAAGCATCATAATTAAAAATAATAGCTACCATTAGCGAGCACTTATGACCTGCCAGGGACTGTGCAGAGCACTTGACATGTCACAGCCGACCGGAGAGAAGAGCGTTACTATGAAACCACTTCACACTGTGGACACCCAGGCTCGGTGAGAACCACTGGCTTAGTGAGCAGCAAGAAAAAGCACCAGCCCGTTTGTCTCTTGGGTTGTAAGTGGTGCTGGAGGATGGAGATGTGGGTTCCTAGGCCACTTGCTAGCCAGAAACGTCCCTCATCTGTAAATTGGGACACCTGACTTCTAGGTGATGTAACAGTGAATAGTGCCTGGCACTTAGCAAGATCTTAGTAAATGGTAACTGGTGTGATTTTTGAGTGCCTCCTCTGTACTAGCCTGTGTAGGGAATGGGGACCCAAAGCTCATTGTTTCAAAGCACTGGATCCATAGGCCAAGTCAGGTTATGCTGCAGCGACAAATAACCCTGTACTTAGTGCAAACAAAGGCTTGGTTCATGCTCAAGCTGTGTGTCTAACACAGGTGGGCAGGAGTTTCTGTTCACCCAGGATCTCCAGGACAGCCGCTGGTGGCTCCTCCACCTAGATGCGCATTTCCAAGATCACTGGCAAGGTGAAGAGAATGTGGTGAATCACACAGGCTCGCCAAGTTTGTATCACCGACATTTTATTGGCTACTGTAAATCACATGGTTAGGCCTAACCTCAAAGGGAAGTATAATTTTATGGGTTAGGAAGGGGGAGTAACGACCACTTGTGAGTCCCCATAGTCCAGGAGGGGAGGCAGATCTGTAAACAGCTCCCCTGATGGAGTATTATCCTCACTAAGCATCGTGTGAACACAGAGAAGCGATTTTGTCGGGAGGCCTGGGCAGCCTACATGTCAGAGGTGAGCTGAGGCCTGGTGTTTAGACCAGTGGATCATCCTGACGCTGAGGGCAGGGATCCATGGTTGGTTTTTAAGGATCCAGGAATTGCCTGAAACTATGCAAGATCTTGTAGATAGGTGGGTTTGTACGTTTTTCAGGGAAGAACTTCTTAACTTTCATCATCGAGACTCAAGCTCACCGGATGACATCCATGCCTGTCTCCTGACATCAGTCCATGTATTACAATGAACCTTCAAGTGCCATGTTCAAAGTACTTGTGGCACACAGCCTGGGAAGTTGTAAAAATTGCAGAGTCCCAGGACCAGCCTTGACCCACTGAATCAGAACCTCTGGGGCCGGGGCTAGGCAATCTGCATTTTAAGGAGTTCTCAGGTATCCCTGATGCACCCCCCACCACCACCACCAACTTGGCTAATGAAGCATGGGAAGGAAGCTGTGACTGAAGTGTGGTGAGGGCTGCCAAGTGAACGAGACCATCTGTGGCCTATGTGTCCAGGGTTCAGTCACGCACTGTACCTCCTTCAATCTTCACAGCAGAAGGGCAGAGGAGAAGGCGCCAGCTCTCTGACCGGCATGGAGGAGGTACTCAATAGATGACACTGAGGGAGAAAGACAGGACATGAAAAGGGAATCGAAAAGGAAAGAATCAACTAAAAATATGCCCTCTGGAACTAGTCAGCCCTGAGTTCAAATATCAGCCTGGCCAGGAGGAGCTGGGTGACCTCAGACCAGACCCCTCCCCTCTCTGGGACCGTCTTCTCCATTGGCCTGGAGAATGATGGTCTTGGCTCCCTCCCGGGACTGTGCGCACAGCCCAGGCTCTCTGGGACCACCGGAGAATAATAATTGTTTTAATAATTCCTATGCTCTGTCTCCGTAACTCCCTTCAAGAGGTGGACAGAGAGAAAACCTGAGGTGGTTCCACTCTAGGTTCTAGAGGCAGGAATCAAGCCCAGGCACAGCCCTTAGGCCTCCTGCCCCAGAGCACCCCCTGTGTCCTGGATAACGGCTCCTGAAGTAGGCCCAGGACGCAGGGCCGGAGGTCAGATCAGTGTTGCTCAGCCTCCTCTGTGCTGAAGGAGAACCTAGCAAGTGAGTTCAATATACAAATTCCTGGCCCCACCCCTGGCGGTTCTGATTCTGTGGTTCTGGGTCAGGTCCCAGAAACTGCATTTTAACATGTTCCTCAGGATTCTGATCCTCAGCCAGGTCCTTGAGATCCTGCTCTGAACTCCAGTTGATTCAGAACATGCAAGTCTGGAACTTCTGATAAAAAGATGAAGGTCTCGGTTCACACAGGACCCTATGCCCCTTGGCCTTTGACCCCCATGAACCCTTTCCTCCCCAGGAGGCTACCTGCCCACCCATCCCCATGATGCCCTGTGCTACCCCTCTCCTCGTGGCTTGAGGCCAGGAGAAGGGGCAGCTGTATTATTAGGTGAGTTGGGTGAGGGAAGAGGACTGGACTTGGGGTCAGGAAACACAGCAGCTCAGACCCCTCTGCTCGCCATCGCCTTCAGGCATCAGAGCCTCCGCTGCTACCTGTGGATGAGGGGCTGACTCCCCTGACAGGAGGTCAGAGGTGGAGGCTCACCAGGGCCCACCCTGCACAGCGCCACTTCTGAAGCCCTGCACCTAACTGTGTTTTGTGCTCTTTAAGGAGAGCCCCAGAAAATCCACCCTGGGCCCTGGCTGAGATAGTGGCTATGCAAGTGCCAAATGAGGGACAGCCCGGGCGTGGCTCTCACCCGGGAAACTCGGCACCTTATGAAGGGGAGAGATAAGACCCCCTGGGTTGCCACAGGAGCACCCCTCCTCCGCCTGCTTTGATTTCTCCACTCTCTCCCAGCAGAGCCAAGCCGGAGACCTGCCTGGGAGTTTATCAGGGGGGAGTGGCAGGGCAGGGGATGAACTCTGCAGACCTCAGTAGGCCAGGGCAGGGGCCCTGGCTACTGGCTGTGCCCCAAGGGATCTCCACTTCAGATAGCTGGTGGCAGGGAGGAGGGGGCTATAGGACCCTCGGGGAGGAGCCCTTGGCACCAGAGAGGTTAAAGCTAAGTAGAGCCCTCACTCTCCTGCTTAGGACCCTCCAGGGGGCTTCCTCTCTGCTGAAATAAACCCCAAGCCTGTGCGCCGCCCATAAGCCTCCCCCACCCCGGCCTTATTGAACTCAGCCCTCGCTCAAGGGTGCTCCAGCCATGTCTGCCTTTCTTCCCTCCTGGACTGCTCCCCGTCTCAGGTTGTTCTTGCTCTAGGACTCTGCAACTGGCTCTTCAAATCTGGAACCCCTTCCTAGATCTTTTTTTTTTTAAAGATTTTCATTTTTTATTTATTCATGAGAGACACAGAGCGAGAGAGAGAGAGAGAGAGAGAGAGAGAGAGAATGAGAGGCAGAGACACAGGCAGAGGGAGAAGCAGGCTCCATGCAGGGAGCCCGATGTGGGACTCGATCCCGGGTCTCTAGAATCACACCCCGGGCTGCAGGCAGCACTAAACCGCTGCGCCACCGGGGCTGCCCCCCTTCCTAAATCTTCAAAAGACTCCTCCTCTGGGTGTCTTCCCAAATGGCACATCCTGAAGAGGCCTCACCCAGCTGCCTTTCTGAGGGAGGCCCTCCCACCCCACTGTCACACTATCATCACTCTGGGTTTTATTCTTTCTTATTTTTTAAAGACTTTATTTATTTGAGAGACAGAGAGCATAAGCAGTGGGCTGGGAGGGGGGGGCGAGCAGTGGATTGTGGAGAGGTAGAGGGAGAGGGACAAGAAGACTCTTCACTGAGCACAGAGCCCTACTACGGGGCTCAGTCCCAGGACCCTGAAATCATGACCTGAGCCAAAGGCAGACACTGCTTAACCAACTGATCTGCCCAGGCATCTCTCTCTGTTTTATTTTTCAGAGACTAAAATTCATATTTGTTTTTTGCTTCTTGTCTGCCTCTGCCATAAGGAGGTGAGCTGAGAGTCTGTCCCCAGTGTTGAGGACAATACTGGCCACCTAGTGGTGGCTCAGAGCAGTTTGCAGGATGAGGGCTATAGACCTGTCAAGCCACCATCCTGGTCTCTGGGCAGGGACAGACATAGGGAGGTAGGGGTGCTGTGCCAAGAGCCCTGCTCTGGGGAGCCCATGTGCTTCCCATTGTGGTAGAACAAAGGCACTGGGTGTATTTTAAAAGGCAAGCACGGGGGCGGGGAGATCCCTGGGTGGCTCAGCGGTTTAGCGCCTGCCTTTGGCCCAGGGCATGATCCTGGAGTCCCGGGATCGAGTCCGGTGTCAGGCTCCCAGCATGAAGCCTGCTTGTCCCTCTGCCTCTCTCTCTCTCTCTGTCTATCATGAATAAATAAATAAATAATCTTTAAAAATAAAAAATGAAAGGCAAGCACCAACTACTGGTTTCCCGTGCAAGCCTGGGGGCTGACTTGGAGGAGGTGGTTCCATACCTGGTCTCGATGCCTGGGGAGCTTGTTACAGAGATGGCTACCTGAACTTCCCCTCCAGGAGCAGGTAGGAGGGGAGGGATCCTTGGGCCTCAGTGGTCAGAGGGGGGCTGTGCGGTAAACAAGGTGAGCAGGAACATCTCCCCAGCATCTCCCCAGCAGGGTGGGGAGGAGAGGGTCACAGGGAAGCCTGGACACCTCCGCTTGCCCCCAGGTGCATGACTCCAAGGTGGAATATGGTAAGACTTGGGGAGGCCCTGGAGAAAGGAGGCTGGGCAGGGCTTCAGAACCCCTGGCCTCCTTCCAGCCACGCCTCCCCCTCCTCCCAGGACATCCACCACCTCCTGTCCCTCTGCTGCACTCAGCTGGCATCAGAGACCAGCTCCCAGCCTGCCTCACACCCTCTCCCAGCAGGGCCTGGGCCAACTCTCCACCCCTGCGACCCCCACCTGGTAAAGTGAGGTGCTTCGGGTGAGAGCGCCGCTTGGCCCCCTGAACTGGGCTGGGGCCATGGCCCAGCCACACACAAAGTTGGGTGGCCATAGGAAAGTCACTTAAAAAGAATCTCTGAGCCTCAGTCTTCTTCTCCGTAAAGTGGGATAATAAACAAGATAGTGCGAGGGTTAAACGCGCTCCTGCGTGCAGGGCCCCCGGCAGCGCCCGGCGCGCCCCAGCGCTCGGTGTGCGCGGCTCAGGCTCTGCCCGCCCAGCCTGGGGCGCGGATCCGAAGCCTCCGGGCCTGCGGGCCGCCTGCCCAGCCCTGGCCTCTAGCGCCACCTGCTGGCCCCGCGGCAGAGGGCGGGCTCCGGGCCCGCGAGCGCGGGTGTCGCAGCCGCCGGCCCGGCCCCTGCCCCGCCTCGGCCTCCTCTGCCTCGTCACTTACTCGGTGGTGTCCCCTCAGCCTTCATGTCAGCTTGGTTTGGGGGCCTTCAGAGCGTCGTCGGGGTCGAGGGGGCGGGAAGAAGGTTTATCTGGAGGGACTGGCTCAGCTTGAGTGCAGAAGAAGGGCCCCAAGGCGGACGCGGGGATGCTGCCGGCCGGTATCGCTCCTTCCGCCGGGCCGAGCTGGGGCAGGCCCGATGGCCGCGGAGCCCAGGACGGGCCCGCGGGGGTTCAGGACAGGTGCAGATCTCGCGCCCCCCGTGCCCCCCGTGCCCCCACTCGGCGCGCAGGGCCACGCAGCCACCGCACGCGCACAGCAGGGAGCAGGTGCACCAGACCAGCGGTTCACGCAGTCTCCCTCACCCAGAAACACGCACCCACGAGGTTAACTCTGTTTGGGTTTTTTTCTGGCTTGATTTGTTTAAGGTTTGTCCCGCTCAACACTTCCCTTGCCGCCGTGTCCCTTCCCGTAGGGAGGCGAGGTCTTCCATCATTTCCCACCCGTATCCCCGGCCCCGGGCATGCGGCTGGCACACAGCTGGCTCCGCGGCTGTTGGTGAGCTGGTGACTAGAACTCCACTCCCCGCACACAGGCATGCGCAATCCCCACCACGCTCTCGGTTAGCGTGCAAGCGTGCAAGCGGTCGCGACCATCCCTCCCCTGCACGCGCAATCTTGGCGTAGATGAGCCCACGAACACTCGAGTGCACACACACACACAGTCACACGCGCTCCGGCGCGCCCTGGGTGCCAGCGAGCCCATCTGACTTCCATTCCAGCCTCGCCCCCTCTGCTTTTGGAGCTAAGGGTTCCACCCAGCCCTCTTGAGGCCGTGGGGGAGGGAGTCGGGAAGGGCTCCGGTGACCCACAGGCAGGCACAAAGATTTTAGGAATTTGGTGGCTGTAAATTTTCCCCCAAGGAATCCCACCCCCTACACCCACCCCACCTGCCTTCTCACTTGAGGGGAAGTATTTCCCCACCCTCTGCTTGGCCCCAAGGCTCTCCTCCAACTAATCAGCACAATTCAAATGGAACCATTCACCCAGGGATCACACAAACCACACCACCACGGCCATTTAGACTGGTGGTGCTTGAGTCCCAACTCTGCTCTGACCAGGTGGCTGTCAAGTGGACTTGACCACTTGAACAAGTGACTTGACCTCTCTTGGGCTCAGGGACTTCCTCCTTGAAATGTGACTAATAACACCACTTAACTTCCCATGGGAATAAGTGACAATGAAATAATGCATAGGCCCCTGCTTCTGTGCCTAGCACCTGTGAAATGCTCAGAAAATGGAGTTATAGTTATTCTTATAGGATCCTCCATGTGATTAGTCCTAGGCTGCTATTTAGACTTAGAATAGCAGAACTGGACAGGCTCTTACAGAACCCTCACTGCAATCATTTCATTGTAAGCTGAAGATAAAGAAGCCCAGAGAAGGAGAAGTGGCTTGCTTAAAATCACACTGCCAGTCAGTGGTAGGACCATGTCAAGAATTCCTGTCTCTTAAAGAGTTCTTAGACATGACACCAAAAACATCATCTACACAAGAAAAAAAAAAAAAAAAAGGTTAAATTGGGCCTTATTGAAATTAAGAACTTCTGCATTTTGAAAGATATTATTAAGAAAATGAAAAAACAAGCCACACAATGTATATTTACAAATCATATATCTGATGTCACTAGTATCCAACATATATAAAATATCTGCAAAATTCAATAGCAAGAAAACAACCCAATGTTAAAATGGACAAAAGACTGGAAGATGAGCAGCCCCCGTGGTGCAGTGGTTTAGCGCTGTCTGCAGCCCAGGGTGTGATCCTGGAGTCCCCCAATGAGTCCTACGTCAGGCTTCCTGCATGGAGCCTGCTTCTCCCTCTTCCTCTGCCTGTGTCTCTGCCTCTCTCTCTCTCTCTCTCTCTCTCTCTCTCTGAATAAATAAATAAATCTTTAAAAAAAACAAAAAAGACTGGAAGATACACTTCACCAAAGAAGATACATGAATGGCAAAGAAGCATGTGAAAAGATGTTCATCATTAGACATTAGGGAAATGCAAATTAAAACTATAATAAGGGATGCCTGGGTGGCTCGGTGGTTGAACATCTGCCTTTGGCTTAGGTCATGATCCCAGGGTCGTGGGATCAAGTCCCACTTCGAGCTCCTTGTGGGGAGTCTGCTTCTCCCTCTGCTTATGTCTCTGCCTCTCTCTCTCTCTCTCTCTCTCTCTCTCTCTCTCTCTCTCTTTCTCTGTCTCTCATGAATAAATAAATAAAATCTTTTTTAAAAAAACCATAATGAAAAAAAAAAACCGTAATGAGATACTACTACACACTTATTAGAATGGCTAAAATTGAAAGATAAAGCAGTGCCTGGGTGGCTCAGTCTGTTAAGCATCTCCCTTCAGCTCAGGTCACTATCCCGGGGTCCTGGGATTGAGCCCCACATCAGGCTCCCTGCTCAGAGGGGAGTCTGCTTCTCCCGCGCCCTCTGCCCCTCCCCCCCACTCTAGCTTGCTCTCTCTTTTTCTTTCTCCCTCTCTCTCTATCCCTCAAATAAATAAATAAATCTTTAAGAAACATAAAGCTGACAATTCTTAGTACTGATGAGGATATGGAGCAACCAAATTCTCATATATCACTGGTGGAAGTGCAAAATATGCGGCCACTGCAGAATGTAGTTTCACAATTGCTTATAAAGTTAAACACATACTTACAATAAAACCCAGCAATCGGGCAGCCTGGGTGGCTCTGTGGTTTAGCGCCTGCCTTCGGCCCAGGGCATGATCCTGGAGACCCGGGAATGAGTCCCACATCGGGCTCCCAGCATGGAGCCTGCTTCTCCCTCTGCCTGTGTCTCTGCCTCTCTCTCTCTCTCTTTGTGTGTGTGTTTCTCATGAATAAATAAATAAAATCTTAAAAAAAAAATTTTAAAAACCAACCCATTTCTAAGTATTTATTTACCAAGTGAGATGAAAATTCATGTGCACACAAAAATCTGTACATAACTGTTTGTAACAGCTTTATAATCACATAAACTGGAAACAACCCAAATGTCTTTCAGCTGGTGAAGAGATAAAACTATAGTACAAAGTTACTCCCGGGAAATGCTGTTTCTAAGTATTAAATGCCATTTGATTGGACCAGGGTCCCCTGGTGGGAAAAAAAAAAGGTGTGAAGAACTTGAAAAATACTGTTTTAAATAAAATCACAGAGTAGGTCATAAAATTATATGTTTTATCTCCAAAACAATTCCTAGTGGCTCTATGGGAGTCACCTGCAGAATCTGAAAAAAAAAAAAAAAAAAAAAAAAGAAACCCACAAATTTTATTTTATTTTTTTAAAGACTTTATTTATTTATTCATAGAGACACACAGAGAGAGAGAGAGGGAGGCAGAGACACAGGCAGAGGGAGAAACAGGCACCATGCAGAGAGCCTGACATGGGACTTGATCCAGGGTCTCCAGGATCACGCCCTGGGCTGCAGGCGGCACTAAACCGCTGTGCCACTGGGGCTGCCCAAAACCCACAAATTTTAGAGTGATTTCTGGAATATTACTCAGGAAGCTTTGAGGGTTTTAACTTTTTTATTGTGATGTTTGACACATCCTGAAAATTGGACAAAAAGTAATTTATATAGCTCAAGTAGTTTCCATGAAGTGAAAATACCCATGTGGCCAGCTCAAGTCAACAAATAGAACATTGCCCACCTCCCAAAATCTCCTTTACTCCCTTCCAGATCACACCACCCACCCTCCTCCCCCAGAGGTTACACTCACCCCTCTGACTTCTAACACTAGTTTTTGCCTAGTTGGGGACTTGACTAGAATGAAATTATAGTGCATGAACTTATTTGTGTTTGCTTTTCTTGTTGAGCAACATGTTTTAAAGATTTATCCTTGCCATCGTATAGAACATTTTAACTTTTTAAAAACTTTTTTTATTTATTTGAGAGATAGAAAGAGTGAAAGAAAGCATGAGTGGGGTGAGGAGCAGAGGGAGAAGAAGCAGACACCCCTGCTAAGCAGGGAGCCTAATGTGGGGCCCAATCCCAGGACCCCAGGATCACAATCTGAGCTGAAGGCATATGCTCAACCCAGTGAACCACCCAGACACCCCTATTTTTATTTTTTTAACTTTAAGTAATTTCTACATCCAACGTGGGACTCGAACTTACAACCCCCAGATCAAGAGTCGCATGCTCTACCAACTGAGCCAGCCAGGAGCTCCAGTATGGAACATTTTAAAATTAGGTCTGAGGGCAGCCCAGGTGGCTCAGCGGTTTAGCACCTGCCTTCAGCCCAGGGTGTGATCCTGGAGACCCGGGATCTAGTCCCACGTCAGGCTCCCTGCATGGAGCCTGCTTCTCCCTCTGCCTGTGTCTCTACCTCTCTCTCTCTCTGCCTCTCTCTCTCTCTCTGTGTGTTTCTCATGAATAAATAAATAAAATCTTTAAAAAATAAAATAAAATTAGGTCTGCTGATTCTCAAGTTCATCTAGGTTTGAAAGTCTTCTCCAAGAAAGCTGAGACTCAGAGAGGGAGAGGAATTAACCCAAGGTCACACAGGCAGTCAGTGGAAAAACTGGGATGAGCTCTTCTGACCCACATCCTGAGCTTTCTGCATGGCATCACGTTATCTGTTATTTATGGTTGTGGGGAAAGATTTTTGATTTATTAAACACATTTAGATGGCGAACAATGTAATGGAGTCTAACCATTCTTCCCAACCTGGGCCACCTTCATGGGAAACACCCAGCATGCTGAAGGAAAGCCTGGATGAAAAGCCCAGCTCTGCCACTTCCAGTTGTGTGAACTTGAAAAACAGGCCTGACCACTCTGAGCCTCAATTTCCCCAACTGTGACAGCTAGAAATACCAAAACCTACCTCACAAGATTGTGGAGAGAGCTGAGAAAAAGCATGGAAAGTGTCTCATCAAATGGCCTCCATAACTAAATGGCAACTTTTTATTATTTCCACCCCCCAGGGACTCGCACTGAATCGCCACTCAGGGACCAACAGCTCAAACAAAACCATGGCAAACCCCCTCACGGTATCAGTGGGTCATGGGGGTGTCACGGTAGAAAACTCAATATAGAGAGCATACGTAGGAAGGGCACGCTGGGGTGTGGTGGTCTAGGGGCCCCAATTTAGCCACTAACTGCCTCGTAGCCTTTGGCAAGCTCCTTCCTCTCTCTGGACCCAAGTTTCCTCCTACTTAAAATGATGGCATTGAATTGAAGGGTTTCCAGGTATCAGAGCAGAGATCTCAAGTCAGGTATCTTCCCACGGTCCTCTAGCTTCGGTGGAATGAAAGTCCTACCTGCCTGGAGCCTCCGCACCTCGCCAGAGTGGGACACCCCACCGAGACACAGTGTAACCTAGAGGGGTGCACACGCAATCCCGACACCATGGCCATGAGACTTCCTCGTGCCAGGGTTCCTCTTCCTACATCGCCAGAGGGCTCTAACCCCCAGGTGAAGAACCCCCAATCTCTATCCTAGCCTTGAGTTCCACACCCTTTTCTCCCATTGGTTCACAAGCACTTAAAAAGAAAAAAAAAAACCTACAGCTTTATGGAGACAGAATGCACATACCTATTTATTTATTTATTTATTTATTTATTTATTTATTTATTTATAAGAGAGAATGTGGGGTACCCAAGTGGCTCAGTGGTTGAGTGTCTGCTTTTGGCTCAGGACGTGATCCCAGGGTCCTGGGATCAAGTCCCACATCAGGGAACCTGCTTCTCCCTCTATGTCTCTGCCTCTGTGTGTCTCTCATATTTAAGATTTAATAAATAAAATCTTTTTTAAAAAATAAAAGAGGGGATCCCTGGGTGGCTCAGTGGTTTGGTGCCTGCCTTTGGCCTGGGGCGCAAACCTGGAGTCCGGGGATCAAGTCCCGTGTCCAGCTCCCGGAATGGAGCCTGCATCTCCCTCTGCCTGTGTCTCTGCCTCTCTCTCTTTCTCTACGTCTATCATGAATAAATAAATAAAATCTTTAAAAATAAAAAAAATTTAAAAGAGAGAGTGCACAAGCCGGGGAGAGGCTGGGTGGAGGGGCAAAGGGGGAGGAGAGAGAAAGAATCTTAAGCAGGCTCCACACTCAGCTCAGAGCCTAATGCCTGGGCTTCATCTCAGGACCCTGAGATCACCACCTGAGCCAAACCAAGAGTCCAACGCTTAACCGACTAAGGCAGCCTCACATACCCTTTTAAAGTATACAGTTTTGTGGTGTTTAGTATATTCAGAGAGCTGCACAGCTATCACCACTGTGTAATTCCAGAACATTCTCATCACCTTGGAGGTCACTCCCTACTTCCCCCAGCACCTCCCAGCCTTGGGCTACCATTAATCTACCTTCTGAGCTTATGGATTTGAGGTTGCAGACATTTCATATAAATGGAACCATACAACACGTGACTTTTTGTGTCTGGCCTCTTCCATCTATCACAATGTTGTCAAGGTCCATCCGTGTTGTAGCCTGTATTGGCACTTTCTTTTTATTCCACTGCATGGCTGGCTGTACCACATATTTATCCACTCATCCATTGATGGGTATTTGAGTTGCTGCCACCTCTTGGCTACTGTGACTAACGCTGCTGTGAACATGGGTGTGCAAATATCCATTCAAGTCCTTACTCTCAATTCTTTTGGGTATCTACCCAGAAATGGAATTTTTTTTTA
The DNA here is from genome assembly GCF_048418805.1 of Vulpes vulpes. Classification (NCBI taxonomy): domain Eukaryota; kingdom Metazoa; phylum Chordata; class Mammalia; order Carnivora; family Canidae; genus Vulpes; species Vulpes vulpes. The sequence continues at coordinate 113,852,105 of NC_132783.1, read as the reverse complement.
AAGATTTTATTTATTCATTCATGAGAGACACAGAGAGAGGGAGAAGCAGGCTCCATGCAGGGAGCCCGGTGTGGGACTTGATCCCGGGTCTCCAGGATCACACCCTGGGCCGAAGGTGGTGCTAAACTGATAAGCCACCGGGGCTGCCCAGAATCAGCATTTTAAAGACTCTTTAGGCACACTGACTTTTTTTTTTTTAATATGCAGAAGTCAGTTGTACTTCTACACACTGGCAAAGAGTGAAAAGGAAATTTTTTTTTAAGATTTTATTTATTTATTCATTAGACAGAGAGAGAGAGAGGCAGAGGCACAGGCAGAGGGAGAAGCAGGCTCCATGCAGGGAGCCCCACATGGGACCCAATTCCGGGTCTCCAGGATCACACCCTGGGCCGAAGGCAGGCGCTCAACCCCTAAGTCACCCGGGCTGCCCCGAAAAGGAAATTAAGAAAAAACAATTCCACTTAACAATAACATCATAAAAAAAAAAAAAACAAAAAAACAATAACATCAGGAGTACCTTTATTTATTTTTTTTCCAGGAGTACATTTAACAAAAGTGTAAAACACATTGAAAGAAATGGAAGGCCAAAGTGGAAAGACATTCTATGTTCACGGGAAATACTCCCTGAAACTGTCTGCAAACTCAATGTGATTCCTACAAACTCAAAGCTGGCTTCTCTTCAAAAATTGACAAGCTGACCCTAAAATTCATATGGAAACATGAGGGACCCAGAATAGCCAAAAACAATCTTAAAAAGTACCAAGTTGGAGGACTCACACTTACTGATTCTAAATTTTACTACAAACCTATAGTAAAAGCCGTGTGGTACTGGGATAAAGCTAGACATTTCTCCAGAAAAAATATACAAATGTCCAGTAAGCCCATGAAAAGATGCTCGGCATCAGTTAGCCACTAGGAAATGCGAATCAAAACCACAATGAGGTATCACTTCCCACACAGTAGGATGACTGTAATCAAAAACGAGTGTTGGAGAGGATGTGGAGAGTTGGGAGCCTCCAATAGTGCTGACGGGAATGGAAAATGGAAAACAGTTTGGCAGCTCCTCAAAAAATTTAACATAGAATTACCATATAATAAACAATTCCAGGGGGATCCCTGGGTGGCTCAGTGGTTTGGCGCCTGCCTTCAGTCCAGGGTGTGGTCCTGGAGCCCCAGGATCGAGCCCTGCGTTGAGCTCCCTGCATGGGGCCTGCTTCTCCCTCTGCCTGTGTCTCTGCCTCTCTCAATCTGTGTCTCTCATGAATGAATAAATAAAATCTTTTAAAAAAAAATTCCATTTCTGGGTAGAAATCTCCGTCTCTCTCAAGAATAAATAAAATCTTTTAAAAAATAAAATAAAATAAAATGTGGATTCCCAGGCCTGCCTCTATAGAGTCTGTAGTGAGGTCTGGAAATCTACATTTTTTCTTTATTTTTTTAAAGATTTTATTTATTTATTTATTTATTGGGGGAGAGAGAGAGTCTGTGAGTGGGGAAGAGGGGCAGAGGGACAAGCAGACTCCCCACTGAGCAGGGACCTCCAACCATGTGGAGCTCTATCCCAGAACCCCGAGACCACAGCCTGAGTCCAAGGCAGGCACTCAACCAAATGAGTCACCCAGGTGCCACAGAAATCTCCATTTTTAATCCTCATCCCTGGTGATATGCTTTAGGAAGGGCTGGCCTGGTCCTTTCTGACGTCGTGTTCAATCTCCCATCTGGGCCTTTGCACATACTGCTCCTATTGCTTAGAACACTTTTTGTCCACCTTTCTATGTGATGAGACCTACTCAGTCTTCAAAACTCAACTCAGTCTCTCCTCCTCCAGGAAGCAAGAGTGCTTTCCTCCAGGAAGCCTTCCCCGATTACCATCTCCTCCTATCTATATTGGGCATCCATAGTGCTCTGGGTTCTCCCTCCCTTGGCATATATAATATGCTATAATATTGATGTCCTTTCTAGATTATGAACACATTTTCCTTGTAAAAAGTGAAAATACTGCAGGTAGATCCTAACTCCTCTTGACAACCAGTGCCACTGTGTGGTGTGTTTTTTCCACAGAAGTGTTTCAATGCATTGAGACTACGGTATTTTGTTTTGCATAAGTGGTATCATACTGTGTATATTGTTCTGCAACTTGATTTTTCACCAAAGGCATCCCTAGGAGATCCATCTGCACGTCAGTACCCACACACTCTGTTTTAACTACTGCACAGCATGACAGAGTGCACACCACCCCACTACTGATGAATGTTTCCCCCTCACAACTGTCTTTCATCTTTATCACTAGATTGTCAGCTCTTTGAGCAAAAGCCACAGGCTCTGGAGGCAGACCACCTGGGTTCAAACTGCAGTTCTGCTATTTCCTAGCCATGCAACCTTGGACAAGTTTCCCCACTTGGCTGTCTCATCTGAAGGTGGGGGCAACAGTGATTGACACCTTATGGGGGCTAATCTGAGTTACCACACAGAAAGCACTCAGCATAGGTACCTGGTACACAGTAGGTGCTCAAAAAATATTTGTAGACATATCAGCAGATGAAGGTGGGCAAACTATAAGCCCTCTTGCATCCCCCAGAACATAATGTTCCTAAAGAATAAAGAAAAGTACCATGGTTAGCAGAGATTAGGAATGACTGGCATTAGAATGCTGGCTTTCCACAGTTGCGGGCATGGGAAGCTGGATTAGGAGGCAGCTGCTCGTGGTCACCATGCAGATCTGTTAAGCAGGACTTGCCACGGGCTTTAATAGTGCCTCTAGCAGCCATAGGAACTTCCGTAAGTCAGGGAGCCAGGGTTTGCCTAGTGGCAAAAGGTCCAGCCTTGGAATCAGACAAATTCCAGACCTAACTGGGTTCAAGTCCTGGTTCTACCACTTGCTAGTTGCATTGACCTTGGGAAAGTCACTTATCTCCCTGAACCTCAGCTCTTCAGCTGCAGAATGGGAAAGCACCAGCTGATGCTTGTTTGGGAAGATGGTATGAGGATCACTGTAAAGAGTTTGCTTTGGTGCTTAGTATATGATGATCCTCACTTTGTTGGTCCTCTGGACCTGGCTATGCCTGAAGCTATGCACCCCTCCCCCAACTTTTCACTTAACAGAGCCAAGCAATCATTTTGGCTTAAGCCCATTACAGTTGGGTTTCTGTCCTTTCCAGCTCAGAGTCTGGCTGATTTAGAGTGAACTTTGTTGTATTGCTCTGTATTCTGACCCACGCCCCAACTCCCAGTTTCCATGTGATCATGAATAAAACAAATAGCCATATACATATAGATGGTCACATTGAGATAAACTGAGTTCAGTATCTCACTTTTACCATCTCATTTTCCCTTATTTATGCCCCATTTCACATGGTCTGGGGAAGCAGCATTTATTCCAGCAAATCACGGTAAAGGCATCATCTTTCATCCTGGCCCTGGGGAGCCCGTCATCAGCCCCTTCCACAAGCATCCTCCCCAGTTCCTTCCGGCTGAGGATGTGGTCTCTCTGTGCATCACAGGAAGCAGAGAAAAGGATCATTCTCTAGCCGTCAGTACTTGGTTTAAAACCCAATTCTGCTGCTTGCTAGTGTGACCTTGGACAGGTTACTTGCTTCACTGGCTTCCTCAACTCCAGCTATAAAAAAAAAAAAAAAAAAAAAAAAAGGAAAATAGAGACAATAAAATCTATCTCAGGGGATTTGGGCACCAAATAGACAAAACGCTAACACAAAGCTTGACACATAGTAACACTCCAGAAAGGGTAGCCACTGTTATTGTTAATAATAATAACAAAACATTTAGGGCAGCGCCTGGTATAGAGCAAAGTCAGGCACTCAATAAATATTTCACTCAACAAATATTTGCTGAAATGAGTTAAATTCAAAGCAGTGTCATGAAGATTGGGGGAGGGAGGAAAGGAAACTGTGGCATTTTTTAAAGACTCTTAAAAACATTTAAGAGATATTAATAAATATAGTGGGTGGACCTTGTTTGGAACTTCATTTGTATAAACCAACTGAATATTGGGAAAATTTTAATTTTGGTGAGTGCAAAAACCAGCCAGACTAATTTTTTTTAAAGATTTGTTTATTTATTTTAGAGAGTGAGCACATGAGGGAGGGAGCGGAAGAGAGAGAGCAAGAATCTCAAGCAGACTCCCCACTGAACATGGAGCCCAGTGGGGGGCTCAGTCTCATGACTTTGTGATTGTGTAAGAAACTGTCTCTCTGTTTTTTCAGGTGCATACCGAGGAATCTAGAAGTGAAAGACATGACTCCTGAGATTTGCTTTATAACACCCCACACAAAAAACATTAAAGGCAGAGAAGGATGGAGAGAAGAAGTATGCAAAGTGTAGAGAGTTGCTGAAGCATAGAGAGGTACCATGAAGCGGATGGTACCTAGATGCTGACTGTACTCTCTGCTTTTGTGTGTGTTTGGAAATTTTCCCAATGAAAAACAAAGAAATGAGTTAACTTGACTGCAAGACATCTGAGAAAAAGGTAGGCTATACCTTTGTCCAGAAAGCCCATTCTCCTAGCATGAGCACAAAGACACAGGCAAGTTGAATGCTGTCAACTCCAAATTGGGGGATCCCAGGGACAAGGGGTACTCAGCCATGCCCTTCCTGGGGGCCTGGGTTCCTGGTGGGGACATTTCCCATTTGGGAGCCTCACAGGCTGACAAAAGATCCCACAGACCCAGGTCCCCACCCACTTTCACACACACAACACTGGCCCACAGACTGGGGCGGGGGGGCGGGGAAGCAGGGCTGCTTTTGATGATACCCCTGATTACATGAGGGTTGGTTTTGATTAAACTTCCTAAGTAAATTCTTACTCAGGCTAGAGCCCCCTTGTGAAGCTGTTGTTCAGGATGGCATCTAGAGTTTGCAGTCATGTCAGGAGCACCTGATGCTGAGAAGTTCACCTCGGACATTGAGAGGCTCTTTGTGGGTTCCTGAACTCTCGAGAGCTCCTGGCTAGATCTTGAGGAAGAAACACGGCCCTGGGTGAGGAGTCCGAACCCAAGCCCCCATTCTGACTCTGCAGCCTACCTGGGAGGGACAAGATGAAGCACTCAGTGTAGGGAAAGAGGGGGGCCTGCAGAATCCCACAGACCAGGCACGAAGCAGGTGTCAACCACTGAGAGCAGGTGTCCAAGCACCCCTGCTCACTAGCTGGGTGACCCTCAGCCACCTACTTTGCCAGTCTGAGCCTCAGTTTCCTAGTTTATCAGATGAGGAGGCAAGTCTTTCTGGGTCTGATCCCTTGTCACTTCCCTGACTTCTGGAAGGGGACATGCTTGTTCTCTGCTCCTGCCCGCTGTGCTTCCCCAGTTGCAGTCACACAGACCTTGTTTATGGGCTTATTTCCTGTGTCCCTCCCCCAAGCCCACTCCCCAGCTGTAAGCTCCCGGGGGTGGTTGTACTCTGTTTAATCTGCTATCCCACCGCTAGCACCCAGCCGGGGGCCTGACATAGTGGACCCCCTGAGTAAGTATACCCTGGATGGATGCATGAAAAGGGCTTGGCCCCAGGTCTGTTGCATAGTAAATGCTCAATAAATTATAGCCATTCTTATTAGTGGTAGTATGGCTCTTATAAATTCCTGAGTTCCTTCTCTGTGGCATGGGTACTCGTACTTACACCCCCAGAAGTATCCTGAGGTTCGTGTGCAGAAGGATATTGATTAACCAGGGTGAGTGCAAAGAATTGCTAGCAAGTATCGTGTGAGGTAAAGCCAGTGCCAGGATGCTGCCCGGCCTTAGGGAAGCAACGCAGGGCCACAGGCAACTGGGTTCAGCGGGGTAGACATCTCTGAGATGGCAGGCATGATCTTTCTTCCCTTTGCTTTCCATTCTTGATGCAAATGTTAAGACTTTTACACTGTTGCCGAAAAAAGAAAAAGTGATCTATAGTTCGCAATCCTCAAGTGTCTTTCAACTATTCCAGCACGTGTGTAACAATTGTGGTTTCCTCTTCCAGAACACAACTTGGAGACACTTGGGGGAAGAACAAGGAAGTGAAGGGGAGACTCAGCTCCACTTATGGGGAGACTTGACCACTCCTGGGGACAGTGTAGGAGACAAGGTATTTCAAGGCCCCAGGAGACAAAGGTCACTGGGAATGGTTGCAAAAACTGCCAGTGTCCTACCTCTGTTATCTGTTTTCTCTTTCTTCCTTAATAACAGAACCCCAGTTTTCAATGTTGAAAACTGAATTTCCTGATCTCCCTTGCAGACAGAGAAGACTAACAAGATTTAAGCAAAAGTCATTGTGTAGGACTCCATGAAATCCCTTGAAAGACAACTGACTAGGATGAGAAGTGGGCCTTTTACTCTTCTTCTTCTATTATAGAACTCCAGAACTCAGATGTGACAGCTGGAGCTCCAACAGCCATCTTGGACCATGACATGACCTCAAGGATGGGAGCCACACACTAAAGATGTCAGACTGGGGATCCCTGGGTGGCTCAGCGGTTTAGTGCCTGCTTTCAGCCCAGGGCGTGATCCTGGAGTCCCAGGATCAAGTCCCACATCTAGTTCCCTGCAAGGAGCCTGCTTCTCCCTCTGCCTGTGTCTCTGCCTCTCTCTGTGTGTGTCTCATGAATAAATAAATAAAATCTTAAAAAAAAAATAAAGATGTCAGAGCAGAACGATCCTAGGTTCTTGATGATATCATGTCATATCACAGTCATCCCAGTGATAGGCTGCCTAACTCTAGGCATGTAATTACATGAGAAATTTAAAGATTTAGTCAGACTTTTGTAACTAGAAACTCAACACAATTATTTACAGGCTGAGAAATGATGGAGGAAAGGGCCTACCATAGCGCTCAACACGTATCAAATAGATGAAATAATTAATTAGTGAGGAGGAAGGCAGGAAGAGAAAGGCAAGAGGAGGAAGGAAGGGAGGCGAGAAGGAAGAGAGAAAGAAAGGGGGCAGTCTTTGATGGCATAAGAGCATTCTCTGATCTGGAAGTGGGTTGGGGGTTTGAAATGAAGGATCTGTTTGACAAATTCAAGCCAAGACCCTCTGCATACCTTCCCCTTAGAGCACCCTCTTGGGAGAAGCCAGTGGTGCCATTTTGTCAATGTGACCCCTCCAGGTTCTGGGGTTGATTTCCTCAGAGTCTTTTTTTTTTTTTTAAGATTTTATTTATTTATTCATGAGAGATTCAGAGAGAGGCAGAGACATAGGCACAGGGAGAGGCAGGCTCCCTGAGGGAAGCCAGATGTGGGACTCGATCCCAGGACTCTGGGAAACAGGCCCTGAACTGAAGGGAGAAGCTCAACCGCTGAGCTACCCAGGTGTCCTGACTTCCTCAGACTCTAGTGGATGTTGAGGAAAGGCCTGGCCCCAGGCTCACATGTACCGCAAAGGACTCCACGCACATGTCTCCTTCCCTTGTCTGGTCTTGTTTCTCCATCTGGCCATTAAGGCTGCTGCTCTGGAAGGGTCCATCCAAACTGTGACTCACTCAGTAAACAGTCTTTACACTTGTCCCCACCCCAGATGGACTTTCTTATGATAATTGTAACCACTGTGTGCTGAGTAGGCTCCTTTTCTCCTTTATTCCTTAGGACAGCACTTAGAAAGCTTAGTATTATTATTATCAGACAGGTTGTACCTTCTGGAGCCACACGACCAGGGAGGGCAGAGCCAGCTTTTGGACCCTTGTAGGTATGACACCAAAACTGTGCTGTCAGCTTTGTCATTTCATTCCCTTTCTAGAACTTCCTCTTCACTGTGTCCCTGAGCTGAGACCCCAACAAGAAGCTGGGTGAGAGCTGGGGACAAGGTGAGGCTCCTCTGCACACCATCACCCCCCAAGTCCCTTCCCATCTCTGGCTCCAGTGCGGGAGAGGCAGCCAGCCGCTTAGCCCAACCCAGGCGCCTCTAGGGGAAAACAAATAAAAATAAAACAGTAATAACGTGGGCCCCAGCGGGTGTAGAGACAACAGCTTTAGCCAATTAACATTCCTTCGGGGTTTGGGGCGTCCCCCCTTCAGCAGCACCTCGTAAACGTCAGGAGGGGCTTGGGAGTGGTCAGGGTTTCTCTGTGGTCTGGCTGAGGGCAGAACCCTGAGCCAGGCCTGCCAAAGCAGCTTCTTGGGGAGCAGCTTCTCTGGCCCAGCCTGCCAAGGGCTGAAAGAAAACCCGAGTGAACTCGGTGCCCGAGACTGCTGATCAACGTCCCAGGAGCAGAGAGAGAGATTTATGGTGATAACTGGAGAACCTGTCTGATTTGGGCCTGGAGTGTGTTAAGCCTTGCCCAGCCGGGAAAGAGGGGGAAAGGCACAAAGGCAACCAACCCCTCCCCAGCTTGATTCCTTCTCTATGTAGATAAGGGATGATAAAGTCTTGTCCAGTCTCTTCACAGCACCCATTGTACCCATTTCACAGGTGCAGAGAGTGAGGCCCAGAGACCAGACATGACAAGCTCAAGGTGTCCAAAAGCCAGTGTAAATGGCAGAGAACACACCATCCTCCATGTCCTCCTTTGTACTCTGAATGTCCGACCCACACACCCTAGCCTGTGGAGGGGATCTCCCCAGCTCCTACTTCCACCTCCCTGCTGCCCCAGGCAGGATCTGGACTTTCTGGTCCCTCCTCAGTCCTCTCTAGATCTTTCTTTGATAGCACATTTCAGATTGTGTGCTGATTACTTTCCATCTCCCCCACTAGGCTCGAAGTTTCCAGGGCAGGGGTGGGATCTGCTCTGTGCATGTGACGTGCCCTGCACAGTGCCTGTGAAAGGATAAATTCACAAATGGACGAATGTCCCATCTGTGCTTGAAGGCTCCCCGGTCCCTAGTGGGACAGACGGTTTTCTAGGGCCCCTGTTTGGGCCCCTTTAGGGCAGTGCTTCTAATAGGCAAAGGCCCCAAACCTGCTGGCACATCAGAATCTCCTTGGGCTGCTTGTGCAATGCAGATTCCCAGGCTCCTCGGCCAGAAAGCCTGAAGGAGGAGTGCTGGGAAGCTGCATTTTAGCAAGCATCTCACCAGATTCCTCTGATCCCGGGCACATCCCTTCACCTTTCTAAGCCTTGCTTTCCTTGTTGGTGCAATGGGAGGAAATAGAACAGACTCCCAAAGGGCTGCTGACAGGAGTGAAGTGGTATTTTTTTTAAAGGGCTACAAAGTCACACACGGGCTACTGCCATCCTGGGGACCATCTTCCATCGCTGTCATCATCATTGATAGTTTGGGACAGGATCAAGGAGGCTTTGAATGCCAGGGTGCAGGATGTACATTTAGGTTTTTTGTCAGAAACATGTGTTTACTCATTCATTTATTCAGTGAATATTGGCTGTGTTCCCATCATGCTCCAAGCCCAATGCTGGGCAGTGGGGATACAGACACTGCCCCTGCCCAGAGATGTCTCCTGCCCAGACCAGAGCCCCACAGGGCCAGGCAGCTCAGGTCGGTGGGTGTCTGGGACTGGGGGCCGGTCAGGGGGGTGCACAACAAACCAGCAGCCAGAGCCCCCATCTGCACCAGGCAGCTACTCCTCAGCCCCACGCCTAGGAAGTCAGGCCAAGGGAGGCAAAGCTTGGAGTTTACACAAGCAGCTGGGAATTCGGGTTTAAACTCTCCTTATTCTTAAATGTTCGCCTCTAATTCAGAAAATTAGTTGAAGCTGAGCACTGAAACCCTGGGTGAGAATTCCTTAGGGCCTGAGGGGGAAGCCTATCAGCCTAGGGAGGGGGTGGGGTGCCCTCCCTAGAGGAGGGGCCTGATGCAGGCCCCTGGGTTTCAGCTCCGAACAGCAGGGGCAGAAGTTCTGGCCCTCTCCCTCCTGCCCTCCCTGGACAGATGACCCCTGGGACAAGGAGCCAGTTCAGACCCCTCACCAGGAGGAACACCCAGTCCAAGGAGGGACCAAAGTTGCTTCTGGAGATGGTCACCCAGGTGAGCAGCAACATGGGTTTGTGAAAGTTTGAGGGGGCCTTCCAGGGAGCCAGAGCCAGAGATCCAGAAGGGGGGCCCCCAGATCCCGCAGCAAGGAACTGTCAGGCTGAGGTGAGGACCAGCTTGCGGGGATCCCTGCCCAGGCCCAGTTCTGCTTTCCTAGGACACTTCACGGTGACTTGCAGCTGCTCTTTGCGGGGGCCCGAGGGCCAGGGGGTGGGGGTGGGGCGGGCTGGGATCAGAGGGCAGACAGCTGGACGCTGGAGCACACAGGTGGAGTCTGCTCGCCCTCCCCCACGGACACACACCCCGGTAGACCCGGCACGCAGCTGGGCACGTGCAACAAGTGGACATTAAATGCGCGCCCACCACCTTGTCTCTAAGACCGAGCTCCGGTGCGCCTGGCAGGTGCAGTTCGGGATCTCCCCTGCCCCCCCCCTCCCCCCGCCAACACACACACCCACGCGATCACCGCGACCTCCGCGACCTCGACCCACCTGGGGCGGGCGGCACCGGGGCACCTGCAGCGAGCGGAGCGCGGGGCGCGCTAACAGGTCCCGCCGCGAGGGGGCGGCAGAGCCGAGCCCTGCAGCCGGGGAGCGCGGGGGCGGGGGCTCGGGGCCCCCCCAGTCTGGGCCAATGTGGGGCACAGGCGAGCGCCCCGCCCGGCTCTAGCCCCGAGCCCTAAGGAAGAGGTGGCGCTTGGAGAGCGGGCGCGGCGGGAGGAGGGGGCTGGAAGATGCTGGAAGATGCTGGAAGCTCGGGGAGGGCTGCTTAGGGGGCCCGCGGACACCGCCCGTCTGTGTTGCTCGGTCGCCCTCTGGTGGACACCAAGGGAGCTTTAAAACCTTCCTAACTCGGAGGATTTTTTTGTTTTCCTTCGCTCTCCCTCCCCCTTCCTGCCCTACCATTGCTTTGTGCTTTTGTTCGTTGTTTCTTATTCCTTTTTTACTATTACAAGTAAGGAAATGGAGTATAAGGCAACCAATAAAGTAGTAAAATGTATCTGGTTCCTCGAGGAGTTCCAAGTCCTATGGTTAATCTACAAAACCAGGTCGTGGAACAATATAAACACATAACTGCATGTGGACACGTACAGATACAGGAACAGAAATAGCCTGAGAATCTGGGGAGAGGAGCTGCAAAAATGAACACCCAACGCAGTGATTTCTTGGGGAGGCAGGGGCAGAGATTTTGCTTTCCCTGGAAGGTTTGCTTTGTTACATGAGAATGCACTTTGTGAAAATAAAAATGGACAAAAGTAGCTTTTTTAGTATACAGTGATGCTTTTTGAAAAAAAATTACAGTATTCAACATGTAGTTATGTAAAGTGATAGTCGTGAAGTAATACCCATGGCGTGAGTCCATATCTTAATAATAACGTGTGTGCGTGCACAGAAAAAAGGCTGGGAAAATATAAACAAAATGTTTACCAATTGTTATTTCTGAGTGGTAGGGTTAAGGCAATCTTTGTTGTTTACTCAATAATCTGTGCCAGTGCTGTAGGTCTGTATTTTCATTTTTTAAAAAAGATTTCTAATTTATTTATTCTAGAGAGAGAGAGAGAGAGAGAGAGAAGCAGAAACACAGGCAAAGGCAGAAGCAGGCTCCATGCAGGGAACCTGATGTGGGACTTGATCCTGGGACTCCAGGATCACGCCCTGGGCCGAAGGCAGGTGCTAAACCGCTGAGCCACCCGGGCTGCCCTGTATTTTCATTTTTAATAGATTTTAAATGATTTTAACCGTTTTCATTTTTAATCATTTATGGTATGTGTGGGCATACCATTACTTAACCAGTTCCCCATATTGATGGACATTTAAGTAGCTTCCAACAATTTCCTGTCATAAGCAGTGCTGTGAGAGACATCTTGCAATACATAAGGATAAATTCTGGAAGGTAGCCTCTGGGTCAAAGAGCGTGGCACATTACATTTTGTTATTATCAGAGCTCTGCCGGGAAGGTTGGGCACATTGTCATTCTCCCCACATACAAACGCGCACAGCAATGTTGGGTGTCTGTTTCCCACTTACCCCCCTACCCACTAGAAATTCTCATTCTTCGTCTTTGCCAGTCTGATAGCTACACAAAGTGATCTTGTTTTAATTTGTGTTTCTTCTCATGACCAAAGTGGTGAAATAAGAAAACTGGTTTTCCTGCTTTTTCTTAATATGTATTCCCAGAGCAGTACTCTCTTAATTATAGATAAAAAGCCTTTATACTCAGCCTTGTATTTGATAGGAGAAGTATCCCTTCCAGGTCTTCCAGTTTCATGAATTTCTTGAAGGTTGTTCACTCTTCCGTGTAATTCTAGAAAAGTGTATTAAATTCTGCAGAAGATCTCAGTGGTGTTTTGATTGTATTGCTTTGCGCTTATAAACTGGAAAGAGCTGACCCCTTTCATCCATGATCGTGATACATCTTGCCCGTGAATCCGATTTTTGTTGTCTTGCATCCTTCATTAAAGTTTTCTAATTGTCTTTATAAAGGTGACTCTAGGGTTCACATCCTCCGTCACAGCACAGGGCCAGGGAAGCAAAGACAACATCCACGGAGGAAGAGCTGAAAGGCAGGACCCGGCTCCCAATAGTGTAGTAGCCACATGCGCCTGCCCACAGGTTTGCAGGCAGTGGAGGCTTCTGCTGAAGAGGGCCCGCTGCCAGCTCCATCTGCACCCACCCTGACACCCTTAGGCAGGTCACTTGGCCTTGCTCAGCTTTAGTTTCTTCCTGGATAAAATGGATTTAATGATAGTGGCCACTGCGTGCTGGCAATGAAGTGAGATAATGCCTATAAAAGTGTTAGCCCAGCGCCTTGCATGCAGGGATAAGGATTTTAAAATGTGGCCTTTCCACCTTTCAGCGGTAACACCAAATATTAGCTAGTATTTGGGATCACACACCACATTTGTCAACCTTTTGGTTCCTGGGGGTTTACTCTTTTATAGAAAGGAATGACTGTAGCCTCTCATCTCAGGACTTTGTATGCGGGTTCAGAGTGGATCCTCCTGGGTACAATAAATACCAGACAGGGGTGGCCATCTCAGTCCAGGGATGTCTCTGGTCAAGTGCTCTGCTGAGGACTGGGGGCTACAGAGAGAAGCCCCATGGGGTGCTCCCTAAGAAAGGAGGGCAATGGAAGAAGCTCTGAGTTTCTCGGGGTTACTTGGCTCCTTGTTCGAGGGTCTCTCGCCTTTGCACCAGGACCATCTGACTCAGAGGTACCCTGAAAGCCACCTGTTGCAGTGCCACCTCTGGCCCCTCTTTGGAGGGATAAGGATGACTGGTAGTCTTGGCTGAGTGGCAAGGAGTCAGCCCCCGGGTATTGACACCCCCCACCCCTATCTGGGAAACTGCCCACATGACCCCAGGCCAGACCTGCCCTGCTCAATAACCCCTTGCTGCCTTTTTTTTTTTTTTTTAACTTCTCCGGGCTCCTCTGGGTCCATCTTCCAGAGCCACACTGAGTCACTCCCTTCAGGGGACTTCACCTCTCTGGACCGGTTTGCTCAGTGCTAATGTGGGAGATGTCAGCCTTCTTCCCACAACCAGGGGCTGTGGAAACTATCACTTTAGCTAATGGATGCGGAAGGGATTTGTGGTGAATAAAGCACCCTGCAAATATAATGTCCTTTTTGGCCCTGAAACCTTAGAGCCAACTGTCACTTAGCCTTGCAGGGCTGGGTTTCCTTGTCTGGGGGTTGAAGGGAAATGTGACACTTCCACATGAGGTTTTTCATTCATTTAGCCAGCCAGTGTTTGGGGTGCTGGGTATTGTATGGCCCCCAGCCATGCCCAGGCCAACCCCATCCCCTCCTACCCTAACTGCCCCCCTGGCTGGTGTGCCATCCTGCCCCAGGCATGAGATTCCTGGTGCTAGGCCAGGCACCGGAGCTCCACAGAGTGAGAAAACTCAGCACCATGTGGGCCTTTCACATGGAGCTACATTTATTCACCGACAAGGACTGCCCTTTATTCTGAAATTCTCTCTGTATCTATACAGCTTGTAAAAGGGTCTGTCTCATTTATGAAATTACAGTAACCAGAGGTGGGGTGATCTTTTCAAGCTGGTGACTGGTGTGGCAGAAAGGTTCTAGAATGGCTCCCTGTGATGCCCTCTTCCTCAGATTCAAGTCTCGGTGTTCTCTCCTCCTCTGGAGGATGGCTGGCCCCAGTGGCTCACTTCTGAAAAACAGAATATACAGCAATAATCACTTCCATGATTAGGCTACAAGAGATTGTGACTTCCATCTTGCCCGGTGACTTCTGCTCTTGCCTTCACGCCCTGCTTGCACGCTTGGATGAAGCTTAAAGAGATGGGTGGTGTGGCCAGATGCTGAGGGTGGCCTCTGGCCAACAGCTGGGAAGATGTCAATGCAACAGTCCTTGAGATTGAATCATGCCAGCAGCCATGTGACCTTGGAAGCAGATTGTTTCCCAGTTATCTCAAGACTAGTAGAGCCCAGCTGCAGGCCTGGACTCGGGGCAGCTGGGGCTTCTGGGACACAAAATAGATTTTAAAGCAATTTGTTATGCAGCAATGATGAATATACATCTGGGTATTTTTTTTAACATTCCTGGTATGTGGAATCCAAAATTCAAAATTCAGGCCCCATAAAAAAAAAAAAAAAAATTCAGGCCCCAGTAGTAGTAAAACAAAACAAAACAAAACTGCTCCCTTACAACTCCTTTTCAGTTGAACATGTGAAATGGTATCCTAAAGGCAGGAAGGCAGGTTCTAGGCCGACCTGGATTCTCTTCTTAGCTCTTAACTGTCTTAGCCAAGCAGCTTCGGGCAAGTTACCTTAACCTTTCTGAGTCTCGAGTTCCTCATCTGTGAAATGGGTACAATGCTGCTTTCCTAAGCAGCAAGAGATATGTGTGTAAATACCAATAATTACCATTTCAAGGACATTCTTTTGTGTCGGGTCCAGTGTTAAATGCTTCACATGCATTATTGCATTTTATCCTCATAAAGATATGACATAAATTGTTATTACTCCCCTCTTGAGATGAGAAAACTAAGACTCAGAAAACTGAGAGGCCTGGGACCATTGTCAAGCCTGCCGGTCTCCATCTCCAAGGCACAGACCTGTGTGGGCCTGAATCCTTGTGGGCCCCTGATAAAGGGGGACTTGAAGGAGTCAAGAGGGAGAAGCAAGCCTCCCAGTGTGTGCTTCCTGACCGTGGCCACTAGGTGGCAGCAAAGACAGGCAGACGAGCCTCCAGCGCGGAAAGCGGAGCTGAAAATTGACTCCTGAAAATACAATTAGCCAAAAATTGATTCCTGCTTTATCGACTGCCTGTTATGTGCCAAATTATTTACAACAATTCGTTTCACTAATGCTCATCGCCCCCCTACGAGGTTTGTTATTACCCACTTTAAAAAAGGGGAAACAGAGACTGAGTTAAATCACTTCCCAAGGTCACACGGCTAGAAATGTCATGCATCAATCTTTTGGTGTGACTCCTTCCAGAACTTCTCCATGTCAATAAACTGCCTAGGTCTCTGCCTCTCTCTTTCTGTCTCCCATGAATAAATAAATAAAATCTTAAGACAAAAGTACTTTCCTTTTTTTTATGTATGATTTTCAGAGTTCTGCTTGTACATATTTTTCAACTTGCTTCTTTCATCTGCAGTGAATTTTGGAAGCATTTCCAAGGGAGTCCACACCTTACTATTCCATAGCATGGTGGGGTCGCACAGTGTGTGAGTAATCAACCATCTGTGGACAGTCGTGTAAAATATTTCCAATACTATTAGGCTTTTACCTACCCACCCCGCAAAAAGGTTTCACAAACATGCATGAACAGGTGACCCTGTGGAGCTTTTCTGTCCCATGGATTGCCAGGAGTGCGGCCCTGGGTTGCAGGTTGGGTATGTTGGTAGAGATGCTTGTCCCCCACCTGGGGGCTGTGCTCACTGTCATTCTCACCCTCGGTGACCGGGAAGCCTGTCTCCTATGGTCTTGCCATTCCCCAAGTGTCAGGGTCCACACTTTTTGCCAGTTTAATACAAAGAATTTTCTAGTCAATATTTTAGCTTCCTCCTTCCTTGCAGGTGAGTAGTGAGAGTTTGTGTAAGCAACAACATCCCATGGGGAGAGATGAGAGAAGAAAATGTCCCCTCCCAGGCAGAGACTCAGGCTGAATGCATGCCCCTTGTGTGTGCATGGAGCACAGATACATTGAAAAGGTGCCAGTCTTTTAAGTTGTGGCGTGCAAAGCCCAGCACTACGGCCAGACCGGAACCCCTTAGGGTGCGTTTGTGCTTTGGGGGGATAGTGTGTGCAATTGCTTAGCTGGGCTGTGGCAATGAGAGGGGTGAACAGGCGCCTGGGAGGAGGTGGGATTTGGAGGCAGTCGGGAGGATGTGGAAAGAAATAAGCAGGATTTCAGGCCCCACACCTTGTGGCTTC